>NW_012148063.1:4884661-5213615 GCF_000956105.1 Propithecus coquereli | reverse complement strand
CATCAGGAATCAAGGAGAAACATTAAGCTTACCAACACATGAGTAATGGGAGTCACTAAAGAAGAAAACAAAAGGGTCACTTTAATATATTTTTTTAAGGACAAAAAGAAGCAGAGGAAGGCTTTCCTAGAGAGAAACACGGCACCAAATATGTTAGGTTTCAGTCTGAAACTAAATTCTTGGCGCTCTCATGGCCGAAGAATGACCAGACACGCCAAAGTTAGGCAAGTACGAAAATGAGGTTTACTGAGGAGAGAAAGATAGGATTACAGGGCAAGAGCAAGATATAGGTTTACAGAGCGTGGTACACACACCATGGATGACGACCGGAGCCATTGTCACAGAAGGGCAGACAAAAGGAAGGGCAGAGAGAGAGCGTATCTCTGATTATTTTCTTAGAATAAATTTGTGAAAGAATAATTACGGGGGGCAAAAAGCTCTTTATGCATATGTCCAAGTTGCTACTTGGAACATTTGTTCCCATTACGTTGTTTTTAGCAGTGTATGAGAATGTCCATTTTATGGCACACACATTTGCCAGCATTTAGAATTATTGTTTTAAAAATAATTTTTGCCAATTTGATAGGGTGAAGTGGTACACAATTTAAGAAGTTTTGCATACTCATTGATAAGTAACGACTCTGGTTTTCAGAAAATGAATTTTCATTCTGTGAGTTGCTGTTTATTTCCTTTGGATTTTTAAAAGTGGGGGATTAGTATTTTTCCTTTGGATTTATGAGGTCTGTAACTTTCTCTATCAAATTGGTGTCAAATTTTTTTTCTGGTTTATTTGATTTTTTTATTAAAATATGCTGAAAATATTTTGTGAAAATTTTTATGTGGTCAGATCTATTTGTCTGTTTTGGAAAAATTTTCTTCCCTTGCTTTTATGCTTAGAAAGTCCATCCCTATCTTGAGTTTAAATTCTTTTTCTTCATTCTTCCTGGCTCCCTTTCTTCTCTCTCTCTCCCTCTCTGTCTGTCCTCTCTGTCTTTAACATTTAACTTTTTTGTATATCTGGATTTTATGTTGGTGCATGGTTGAACTCTAGCTCAAACTTGACTTTTTGAAAATAGCCAATTCTCTCAATACAAGTTTTTGACTAGTCCATGCCCCTCATTTATTTGTGACTTTTAAAACATCATACACTAACTTCCAATGCATGCTAGGGCTGTTTCGTGGCTCTGCATGTTCTTTCCATTGGTCCGCAGAGTGATTATTGTGCCAGGATCATACTGTTTTAGTTGTTTTTACATTTGGCAGAGCAAGATTCTTCTTATTGCTCTTCTTTCAAACTTACCCAGCTGTTTGCATGTTTTATTTTTCCAGATATATTTTTGAGTTATTTTTTCAGGCCTCCACTCCCTGCATTCCATTGACATTTCGATTTTGATTCCGATAGAGGTAAAAATTAATTTCAGAAGAATGGTATTTTTATAGTACTCTGTCTTCTCATGCACGAACATGCTGTATCCAGTCTACTCATTCAATCCCTTTATGTCTATCAGGAAAGTTTTGAATTTTCTTCTCATAAATACCACACATTTATTGTTAAGATTATTTTTAGGATTTCTCAGTGAATGATTTTTTTCTATTTCCCTTATAAGCTCTGTTTATTGCTGATATACACAAAAGATATTGATTATTGAATATTTATCTTATGTCAACAACTGTTGAATGCTGTTTTTAAGTTTCAAAGTTTATAGAAACATCTCTTTACAGTGTAAATCACTGTAATTTGTTTAATCTATTCATATATATATAATATAAAATATAATCTATTTGTTTTATACATGTACACATATCTATACCTGATATGTGCTATATTACATAAAATACTATAAGATGTATATTTTGTCTCATGTCTTATTGATTAATTAGAATCTATAGCAGGATGGTAAGTAGTTATGGTGATAGCAGGCATTCTTGTCTAGGTTCTTCTAGTGTTCGCAATGAAATATTAACTGGTAGTATAAGGTAGACAGTCTTTATTAAATTGATGATTTCTCTGTCCTACTAGTCTATCCTTCCCTTTCTTCCTTCCTTGCCTCCTTTTTATCTATTTATTTTTTAGAGATGGGGTCTCACTCTGTCACCCAGGCTGGAGTGTAGTGGTGCAATCATATAATCATAGCTCACTATAGCCACCAACTCCGGGTCTCAAGGGATCCTCCTGCCTCAGCCTTCTGAGTAGCTGGGATTACAGGCATGCGCCACCATGCCAAGCTAATTTTTTTTGTTTTTAGATATAGGGCCTTGCTATATGCCCAGGCTAGTCTTAAACTCCTGGCCTCAAGTGATCTTCTCATCTCAGCCTCCCAAGTCACTGGGATTATAGGCAAGAGCTACGGTACCTGGCCTCTTTCCTTCCTTTCTTCTTTCTTTATCTTTCTAATAGGAAATGGGCAGCATATTACCAAATGATTTTTTGGCATTGATGGCACTTAGTGGAATTTTTCATAAGTGACCCATTGATGTTATATATTATGATAGATTCCCTGTTGTTAAACTGTGCTTGTATTCTCAGGATAACACTGATCTGGTCGGATTTTTATTCCTTCTGAGGTTTATAGGATTCTTTCACCTTCCAAAGATAAAAGTTAAGGGAATTTGACTACTTTTATAGGTATTAGTAGTAAACTGACCAATACTTTAAAGAGCCAATTGTTTGTAATTGTAAGATTTCTGAACTCAATGACAAAATTTATTTCAGAAATTACTTTTAACTTTGAATATACAACATAACAATACGACCTTTTTTCTGTACAAAAATACTTTTAAACTATATTTCTCATTTATAAAGGCTGCCTCTCCTCTTCCTTATTCTTTGTTTCTTCTTCATATGACTCGTATTTCATGTGATAGCAATATTATGAGGGTTATAATCCTAATCCAAATTGGGAAAATGGTTATATTGCATTAAAGATAAATGTCCTTTTAGGGTTTTATTCCTTCATTATTTACATTGCCCAACAATAAACAGAGATAATAGAGATAAAATATGGGTTGTCTAGAAATCAGATAGGGAATAAGTTAAAGTGGCTATATAATGCTGATAAAATTATAAACTTCGGTTATTAAATATGAATATATTTTTAATGTATTGGGATTCAGAAACATTACTTTTTAGCAATATTGAACATGGCATTTATACTTCCAAAAATAAAAAAGGATTATAGAATGTTACCTGCCAAGAATTTGTTTATCCCATTTTACTCTTAGAAATTACTTTACTTATTCTAGCTGCCAGTAGGATCAAACCGAATAATTATGACTTCAATGATAACTACTGAACTCTACATGAGGCCTCAAACTATTAGGGAAAACACAGACTTGAAAAAGTTTCTAGTGGATTAGCTTTCGGAGGGGGCAGTCTCAGCAGCCCTTGATCAGTTCCTAAGTGGCTGTTAAGGACATCTAAACGTTCTCAAAGTCTCTCTAACATGCTGACACCGTGGGCGTTCTGAAGTCTGAGAACTACTTCATCTCACTTCCTCCACTGCTTGTAATTCCTTGGACGCCTCCCACAGACGCCAGGGTGCTTAGCTGCCATGTCTTATCTCTGTCTGGGGCGAGGAGGCAGCTTCTCAATTCCTCTGAGCTCCGCCTGGTCAAGGGGCACCACCCACCTGTCAGGTGTTGAGGGCAGTTCCTCAAAGTGGCTTCCCTGACTTCAAAGCGCTGGGCTTTAGTCCTCTGTCTGGGGTTTTGGTTATGGCTCCACGAACAGGATCGATGCATAAGTCCATTTGCTTCATCCTGGTTCCAGAGGAAACTAGAAATGCAAGCTTTGTCTCTGGCACAGTGTTAACCCAGATGGGGTGGGTGGGAATGACTAAATGTGGGGACCATTTGTTTGTGTAGGTGCTGCCTGTGTCTAATGCAACATTCACAATTAAGCACTGAGCTCCTGCTCTGGGCCAGGTACTGTGCTAGGCCCTGGGGCTACAAAAATCAGGGTGACACTGTTTCTTAAAGCACCTGCAACATTGTTTTGCTGCACTCCTGTGCTCAATAAACACTGGTTGAGTGTCTTCTGCACAGTCAGAGCTTAAGGGAGCGAAGACTGTTTCTTGGTCAGATGGCAAAGCACAGCTGGACTCCTTAGCCTCAGTAGACATGACTGTTAAAAGTCAGTCTAACAGAGACAGGATGGCTCCAACCATTGGTCTAAGATGGTAAATGTCACGATTCACTCTCATAGATGAAATGAGAATGAAAAATAATTCTTAGCTTAGTACTCTGGCTCAGCAAAATAGTATGCTCAGTTCTGAAATTAATATCGTAGAAAATATCAAAGTGTGTGGTTATTTATACTAATTGTTCAAAGCTATTAACCTTAAAATATATTTTTTTTGTTTTTATTATAGCAAAACCAAGGCAATCAACAGTGGAAGGAGAGCCTACAGGCTTTAAAATCACGTAGGGAAGCATCTATTTTTACAGTGCTAACGAATATATTTGGTTTTGAATTTTCAATTGGACACACCTCATTAATTTATAGTATAGAAATGTCAAGGAGCAGAGAGATGGGGTGGATTTTACTGTAATTCAGCATCTTGCTGGCTTGTTTTAGAGAATATATACAAGCAGTCTCTGTGGTGTTAATCACAGGCCGTGACTGAACGGTAAAGCCTGGAGCTGCCAGGGGCGGGTGGCCATGGTACCTCAAAACAGTTTGCTTTGACTTTGGGCAGAAGCTGACCAGTCCAATTAAGGCAGGGCTCAAAACATCCTTTCCTTATGACATAACTGGAAAAATGCTGCTAATGGCAGCAGAGGAAATGTGGCAGGAGAGCTCGTTCAGGCTGGAGGTGGGATGCAGACATGGCCAATGACCAAAGTGTCCTTGGGAGCAGGGGAGACCAAGAGGTCGACGATTCCTATCAGGGAGGCCTGAGGACAGGAGATCTTGGGAGCTGTTCATTAAGGCCTACTTTGAGCGGGAACTTGGGAAGTTCCAACACACTTAGGTCTTGGGAGGGCAACCAAGGGTCTTTTGAAAGACCTAATGATGGTTCCTCTTTTCCAGTGACACAGCCGGGGTCAGGGGGCACACAGCCCTCAGGGCCAGCTGGAGGCAGACTGTACATGGCCTTGCCATGGTGCCACCCTTCTGGGATTTGTCTCTCTGTCAGTTCTTTGAGGGAACTCTTTGCGGGGCACAACATGCCCCACGCCACCACCTTCCAACATTGGAATTCCTCAGGACAGGCCTAAAAGAACATGAGGCCTGAGGGGGGGCCCCTCTGCTTTTTGCTGGGCCAGTGGTCCCGAGAGACTCATTAACATCGTGTGACCACCTTGGGCAAGTGGCTGGGTCCCAAGCTTGGGTGGAGGGAGGTCGTAGAGCCATACGTAGCAATGCAGCTAAGGCTGTTTTGAGGTTACATCTGTGAAAAACAGCTACATCCAAGAACCATGAGGGGAGATTTGAGAATTTGATGAAAATGGTGATTCTAGAGAGAACAGGGAAGTGTGAGACACTGGCGTCAAAGTGATGATGGTGTAGAAGTGAACTCTGGATGGGCAAAGGGTGAATACCCTTTTTAAGGTAAAAGAATCTCCAAACTAATACTTTGATAGTAAATATATAATTTAAAAATAATATCATTTAAATTTACATGTATGAATTAAATTTATACACACGAAAGGAGGGATGGGAAAATTTCCTTTTCTCAGTTAAATCTGTATAGTAATTATATGTATTATCATCCTAAATGTTTTAAAATATACTTTATTTGTAGCAAGTAGTAAGAGCTGGAGTTTTGTCTGGGTTCAGAATTTTCTCATTAAGATAAAGTTTGGCAGTTGGAAGACCCAAGAAGCTAAAATATTTACAGTGTAGTTTATTAAGTTCTGTTCCTTTTATTTCAATTCTTTACCTATAAGAAATCTTCATAATAATTGTATTTTTGCCTCGGAAGCCCATATGACACAGGCAGTCTCCACACAGGCCTTCTCGGAGGTTGAGAGGGAACAAGTAAGGATAAGCTTAGTTTTCTTTTAAAGTTAGTAACCTCCTACAAGGGCTTTTCATAAAGCGGAGACACCTTAAACAACATTTAATATTCCCTCTTTCTTTTCCCTAGGATGGTGGAATCTTAGGATACGAGGTCTTACAGGGGCAGGTATTGGCCCATTACCAGGAGATGTGTACCCACTGGGGACCTGGGGAGGGTGGGATGTGTCCCTTCGTATCCCTGCCTGCTCCTCCCCTTCAGCCGGGCCTGGGTGCAGAACAAAGAAACCCTTTGCTTTCCTGAATCCCTCCTGCTCCCAGACTGGACAGAAAGGGAGCCAAAGGAAATGTCTGAGTGGCTCATGTCTCTTTCTCTCTTTTACATTCCACTGTAGCAGGCAGGGGACTCTTTGAATTAGCTCAGTTTTCTTGTTCAAAGGATAATCTCCAGACAGCATTTGGAGAAGTCTGTCTGTAACATTCTGTGTCTTCTCATGACCACAACTTATGTGAAGAATGAGACTATTTCCAGAACAGATTCTAATGGAGATTTTGGACCAATTTTGAAAATGTTGTAGGGATAAACATTCTCAGATATGTTGAACTTGGGATGATGTGTGGATACTTTAAAAGGAGCAAAACCAAACAAAACATAATAGTGGCCTTCTACTTGGACAATATGCTGTGTATATGAGGGTAAAGTTTGTGGCAGTGTAAGGCAAGGAGGAGATGAACTTTGAGCATTTGTATGTTGTTGTGAACACATGATCTTATTTAATCTTCCCAACGACTATTGTGGAATAGTATACTTTGTTTTATTTTTCATTTATTTTTCCCCCAGCTTTATTGAAATGTAACTGGTATACAAGAAAACTGCACATAATTAATGTACACAATTTGGTGAGTTTAGGCATATATATACAATTCATGTTACTATCACCATAATCTATCTATCTATCTGTCTATCTATCTATCTATCTATCACTTCCCAAGATTTCCTTGTGTCCTTTCTTTTTTTTTAATGGAATTAACACAGTATGAAATCTACCCTCTTAACACATTTTTAAGTACACGATGCTTCATTGTTAACTATAGGCACTATGTCATACAGCAGATCTCTGGAACTTATTTTGTATAACTCTAACTTCATACTCATTGAACAATAATTCCCCATGGAGTGGGGTATTTTAGATTTCTATTTTACACGTGAGAAAATAGGATCAGAGAGGTTCAGCCACTTGTCCAAATCACAGCTAGTCAATGCTGGAACTGGGATTTGAGCCTAGTATTGAAGCTTCCCATTCTCTGCTCTCTTCCTTCCTGGTTGTTAGCCAGTGGCCTGGGAGATGACTCTGCGGCTGTCCACCTTAGCATCTCAGCTGGGATTGGGCTGGTTGGTTGGGTCCACTTGGGTTCAGATGCTTCCACCATAAGAACATAGATGGCATTCTTTATCCCGAGATGCTCAGAAGCAAATTGGGAAGAACCAGAGTGACAACCTGAGTTGTTTCCTTAGCAGCCACATCAGACAGTACAGAGTATGTGTCTTGGTGTCAGAGAACATGGGTTTGAGTCTTGGCTCGGCTGTTTAGTAGTGGTGTGACCTTGCTCTGTCTCTCTGAATTCAGTTCTCCTTCAGTGAAATGGGGCCTTTAATAGTTTGTACCTCAAAAGGTTTTTGATGAAAATTAAAGGAGAGAATGCAAATAAATGCTTAGCACAGTGCCTAGGACATGGAAAGCACTAAATGGAATTAGGTGTTGTTATTACATATAGTGAATTGAATTAATTCAACAGGTCTGGCTTTTTCTAAATGCCTCTTCACTTGGGTTGGTTTTTCTCTTGCCTTTGATGTCTAAGAGGCCAACTTTCAGTCCTGGTTTCTTCATTCTTACCTGTGTCTCAGGCTTATTCATTGATTATTTATAGGATATAGGAGTTACCTGGAAAGCTGTTGTATTATAAAAGCAAACCCAGTAAGGATGATCGTTCATTTAAACTTGCAGCAATGTAAACATGAATAAATATTATTGCATGGACCTGTATTTATTTTCCAGTGAGCCTCACTATTTTGTAGCTTGGAGATTAGGACTTGGTATATTTATGCTCCATCCCTGGTGTGGAGTAAAGACTTCTTAATGTGTCAATGCTCTGTGATAGAAGGCTTCCCTGTTGGGAGGGATCCCAGAGTGCACAACGTTCTAATGTGGGAATATATTGCTATTTTCCTTGTCAGGGATTTGAAGGGCTAATGGGGAACTCATAGAATGTGTGTTCTGGTTCTTAACAGACTTTTTAAAGTCGTAACAGACTTTTTAAAGAAACTTTTTAAAAAGTTCTTAACAGACTTTTTAAAAAACTGTGCTTAAACATGGATTTAGACGTCATACAACTGCTACCCACTCCCTCTTGGTTCACTGAGTGTGAGGAACAATCTCCATTTATTATTGTACTTGTGCTGATGGTCTTTACGTACACTAGGCCTGCTTCCCTCATTGTGTTGCCCCCATCCTCTGTGGGTATTTGGGGTTGGAGAACACCACCTTAGTTGCCGCATTCAGGCAAATCCACTTACAGGCCTCCCGGGTGTGTAGCTCAGCTGCTTTTCCCTAAATGCTCTTCCACCACCCACCTGGGTCACCACCTACATTCTTTGGTTAATATCCTGTCTCTTTCATATAAAAATCTTGCTCAAGACTCCTCCATGAATCCTTCATTAACTAACCCTATATAGTTTCAGTCATGCTAAACCTTCCAGGAAGGACTTAAGAACAGAAGAAAGGGAAAAATAGTAAAACTAATATTTACTGAGTACCTACTAGATAGCTGGCGGTTTTAGGTTCTACTGTTACCATTTTTCAAAGTAGAAGCTGAGACTCAGAGAAGTCAAGGGTCCCATTGGGTTGTAGTTTTTTTTTTTTTCTTTTTTCTTTTTTTTTTTTGACAAATCAGGCCTTAAGGCTAAATCTGTCTTGAGTCAAAGGCCCATGTTCTTTACACAGTAATAGTACTTGTAGCTTTTCGCTGAGATTATTGTTTTCTTCTAAGCTTGCCCATTGTAAAATAAAACACAGATATAGAAAATCACATAAAACAAATATGTAGCTTAGTGGAATTTTATGAGGTGAACAAATATCCTTGTAAATGCCATGTAAGTTGAGAAATAGGACTTTGCCAGGCACCCTAGGGGGCCCTCCCTGTGCCCCCTCCCCAGTACTGCCCACTCCTGCCAAAAGTAACCACTACTTTGACTTCCAGGCATCATCGCTTCCTTGCATTATTTTTTATGGTTTTGTCACTCAACTACGCATTTGATATGCTTTTTATAATCTATAGGTTGCCCTCCATCCCTTTCTTTTCCTTAAAATCTATACATTGAAGTTGATTGAGTTTCCGAGTCAAGATTTTGCTGCTTGTATAAGCATAGGACATTTGGATATATCTTTCTGTCCTCTGCATTCCCTGTGAATCACCAGCTGAATCCAGAGGCTGGAGTGGACTTGGATTTGACCCCTTTGGCAAGACTACAGGTGGCCTTGCATTTTTCGTCGCGATGAATGTAATGCCTGTTTTCACTCTGTTGTGATGTCAGCAAATGGCAATGTTCTAAAATTACCATTTTGTTCTTATTTATTAGCTGGAATAAGTTTGTAAGATAATATTTACCCTCATCTATTAATATTATTGGTTACCCAGAGGTACAGTTCCTATAGGAAAGATAGGATAAGTGCATGATCCCCTGCTTTTATTTAGCTATTTTTTTTTTGAGATAATGCATTGATTCTCTATCATCCTCAGGAGGTGACCACTTTAAAGAATAGATCATTATAAACCCATGGATTTAAATACGTATGTTGGGTTTCAATCCATGGTGACTGTAATCCTGACTGAAGCCCAACAGGCCTGCTAGCTTCCTTGCTGTCGGGTGTTGGGGTGCACCACCTCATCTTAGCTTTTTTTCTTGCCCCACCTTTTTCTCCAAGAGGATTTCTCCCTTTTTAAATAATAGAAAATGACATTTCAAGACCACGGTCTAGGAACCAAAAATACTCATTGTTACCGGGTTGCTCATTCTTCCTAGGCTTTTCCAGTGGACAGCGCTAGGTAATAAACCAGGGTGTGGGTGCTTATATTTAGAATTAAAATACCTCACAGGTTCACACTGATACCTCCAATTCAAATTTAGGGCTACAGGATTTTACCTAAACTCTTCTACATTATATTTGTATATTCTTTCTTCCATATCAAGAAGGACATAGGAGATGATAAAATTAGAATATCACTTGCTTTATCCCATATTACACATAAAAAATCTAGGAATAGCAATACTAATAGTACCACTACCAACTAGGATTACTGAAAACAGTTTAATAAAATTACTAAAAATAGTTAAATAAAGCTTTTATTAAAAAAGAATGAAAGCCTTGACATTATGTTGCTATTAATGAAAGAACATAACAGCAATTATAATCTTTCCAAAGGGATCAAACTCGAGTCTGATCAAGTACCTGAATCCAGAAACTTGTAAATTCCTGCTAATTTACAGAAAATATCCTATCCTCATTCTTCTCCCATTTAAAAAATGGCTGTTTTTTGTCTACACTGCCAGATCATTTAGCTATTACATATTATAATCTCTCTCTTTTAGTTCTCATTTAGTTTTGGTTCTACAAGTAATTATATATTTAATGTTTATCACAAGTCATTTTGTGAATGTCCCACTAGTCATTTTGTTTGTCTGAATCTTGTTTTCTAATAGATTGCTTAGCAAGGGCTCATGGACACAAGATTTCCTGAGTTTTGCATATTAATAAGAGTCTGACCCCTTTTTACTTGAAGGTCAGGTTTGCTGGGTATAAAATCTTTGGCTTATATTTTCTTTCCTTGAATATCTTAAATATGTTTTTATATTTTCTTTTGGCACAAGATTTGATATTTATTATCTGATGAAATCTAATTTCATTATTTTATAAGCCACATGCCCTTTTTGTCCAATATCCAAATGACTTTTTTTCTTTAAAGTCCCAGTAATTTTATTAGAATATGTCTTGGTATTGATCATTCTGGGTTGATATTCTCAAGTATACGCACAACTTTTCAAAATATGATCTCACACCTTTTTTTTTCTTTTAATTTGAAGAAAGATTTTTGAGTTCTAGTTCTAGTTGAGTTATAGTTTTGCTTTGATTTTCTTTTTCAGGGACTACTATTGCTGACATTAGATTTTCTTTGGTTATTTCCAATATTTGTCATTTCTTGTAAATTTTAAAATCTTTTTTGAAAATTTCTTTAAAAAATTCCTTCCTTTTTACCTTCAGAAGGCACTATTTATTGTGTTTATTTGCTCATGTTCCTTATAGTTTGGTCTTATTTCTTAAATAATTTTTTGTGTGTAATTTTTTCTTCAGTTTTATCCCCTTGTTTGAGTTTTTCTAATTCTGATTTATGTTGGTTTTTCATGTCATATCATTTTCTTAATGTCTTTTAGCTTGTTTTGTAAAAGTATAAAGTATATTATAATTTTGGTCTTTTTAAGTATGTCTTTCTGGCATGTTTTCATTGTCTTTAGGGATGTGGTTCAGATACCTGTTTTCTCTTTTCTTATAGTCACTTTGTTTGGGAATTGAACTGTATTTCTATGTTCACTTTTATGAGAATCTAGCTTTTCCTAAATTTTTAGAAGGAGGATGAGCTCTTAGAGAGTTGCTAACTCGGTGGCTCTCTCTCTTGTGTTGTTTTTGCATAGTATTAGAAAACAAGTGTGGCACCTTCCTCTCTGAGATTTCCTGACTTTGTTTTCCCTCTGCCCTGTCCCACTTTTTCTGTACCTTCTCTTTCCTTTGCCCCTATTGCCCCTATGCTGCTTAATTTGGTTTGCATTCCTGACAGTGTCTCCTCAGGGTGGGCCCCTTCCTGGAAGGGAGACTTGGCTAGTCAGTTTGGGGGGTTCAGAGGAGCTGACTGGCTCGGGCCCCTTCAGACCTCTTAGCCACAGCTCCTGTACTCACCCACTGTGGAGATGAGAACTATTTTCAGCATCATCTGCTTTCCTCACACTGGCCCAGCAGACTTTCCAGTGAATACCTGCTGTCTGTCTGGGGCTGTCCTGCTCACGGGCCTGCCCTGTTCCTTCTCTCTGTTTCCTCCCTCACAGAGGCCAATGACATATAGGTATTGGGAGTAGGGACACTAGGCTTCCCCACTTATATTTCAGGATTTGCAGAGAAACCTTGTCACCTAGTTTTGTTACAGATGCTGTCCACATGTCTTGATTTTGCTATTTATTAATAATATGTGCTCTGTTTTATGTGAAGATTTTGCAAGATCCAAAACTGTGCCATTGATGCCACAGCCATCACCCCAGAGTTCCTCCATGAACTGGTGTGGTACAGGTTTGCATCTGTTTGCTCATGATGTTGTGTACGTCAGCCTGGGTCCGTCCAGCTGCTCCCATGGGGTGGACGGGCTCTGGAGGACAGAGACCAAGCTTCCCTCTCCTTCCACTAAAGCTTGTTGCTGGGCTGAGTAGTGCTCTCAATGGCAACAGTGGTGCTGCCTCACAGTGACTGCTTGTATGGTGAATCACAACTGGTTCACATTTCTTTATTCAAATTCAAGGGGCCACTGGCCCCTGTCTTTTCATTTGTCTTAAATACTCCAGAATTAGCAGCATCTTCTGCAACTGGATCCCCAGAAAATGCCTTAACATGCCCGTTCTTCCTGACTCCACCCCAGACAACTGAGTGTGAGCCAAGATTGATAGCTAACCTTGCTTCCTCCACCCCCTTTTTGCCTATAAAACGTTTATTTGGTCTCCATGCAAAACGTTCTGTTATAAAAGCATAGGGGCGTATGTGTCTGAGATAACCTTAAGTGAAAATAAGTAAATTAATTAGCATACAGTAGATTCTTATTGTTAAGTGGGAATGCAGCCCTTCCTGTGGGGATTGGCGTTAAACAAAATGATTGATAAATTGTTATATTCGCACAGTGTCACTTGCTGATATAATCATGCCTTTTGTAAATATTTAGTCAAGAGAGCAATCCAGCTGTTCTCAGTCAGGTTTCGGCCTGTCAGCCAATGCTCTGATTTATCTCTCACAATGTCTGAGCTTTGAGGAAGCTCACATTTTTATGAGCCTCTAAATACCCATAATAGTAAACAGTGAAAATGATGGCCATAATAGCAATAGCCCAAGTAATTATAAAGAAGGATATCCGCGATAGCCAGAAGTAAGAATAAGGAAGAGGCAATATTTTCTTCCTTTGTGTAGAAACATGTCACTACCTCTACCTTTAAAACCTTGCCGATACCAAGAACCCCATCGCCCCTCCTTGTCAGGGTCAGAAAAGACCCATGGATGAGACCGGCAAGGTCTACTGAACTGAATTTTTAACCTTTCACCATTTCTTGACCAAGGAATAAAACACTATTCTAGAGTGTACTTTCTCATTCTCTTATTTTGAATCATTCAAGATGAAAAAGTGCTCATTTCAGGAGATTACAGTTGGAGTGTTTTGGGGAGGCAGGATTATTTTCCAGACCCCTTAGTTGCCTGGCAAAGAGAGGAGCAGGGCGGGGACGGGGGCTGCTCCAGCAGGATGGGGAGCAGTTCCGCAGCCCCTGCCCCTAGGAGAGGGAGGCTAGATTCTCTGGGGCAGGCCCTGTGTGTGTCCAGGGTGTGTGGCCGGCAGGACCCACCCAGCAGACAAGGGTGAAGGACGAGAGGAGGGCCAGGCAGGGGCTGTGGCTGGACTGGTTGGCAGGAGCAGAAACAGAGATGTGAAGCGCACCTGTTGCTCAGGTCCCTTCCCACTCCGTTTAGCAGGTGGCTCAGTTTGCTGTCACTAGGAATCTGGACCTACAGAACTTAAGAAGCACTGATAGGGAGAGTGTTTGCATGTCACTGCCATTAGTTTTCTGGGTTACCCTGGTCAACTCCTTTGGTGTACTTGAGGGTGGAATTAAGGTAATCAGGGTAAGTAATCATCAGGTTTTTATAGTAAAAAATATGCCCTAAAAATACATGTTAAGGTTGTTTTTCTTTAATAAAAAAAGGTCTGTATCTGAGTATGAGCTTCAGTTAAAGCTTCTGTGGTTAATTCTTACTTAGAGGTTTGTGTTATGATTCCACTTATGTAATGAGCCATTGGGCTTATTGAATATATATGTATTTTTTCATGTCAAGGGGCTGACTGCTTCAAAAGATAGAAAAGGTGAGGCTAAAAAGGAAATTGGCTAAATTAATTTGTGGAGAGGCATGCCAGAACACCAATAATAATTTCACTTATATATGAGCTACTAAGCAAGTAAATGTTGCCAGTATCTGACCACTTCAGAAGGCAATAGTAAGAAATGTGAGTCAAAAATGGATGAGAATTCACCATGAAATAAAAGCATAGCAGAGAGAGCTTTCCCTTGAAAATCCCAGCTGAGAGCAAGGCTGTGTTTTGTAGGCCTACTTGGTATAACGGGAGGAGTGGGAAACTCAGCCCGGCCCTTTATGTATCTTAAAAAAATCATACAGTTAATTAAGGATCTTCCCTGAAGGTGGTATGACATTCTATGGCAGAATCTTTAGAGGGTCTTTCTAGATTTTGATAAGCACTTCCTTGCTTAATTACTACCTTAGTTCCATAAGTAACTAGAAACCACAGTGAAAACCCCATTATTTACATTATTCCAATTGATATTTCCTCATAAATTACACTTTTGTTTTCCAGACCCATTACATTTCCTGTGTGGCTAATTATATTAGGCAGTTCCTTTAATTTATACACTGTTTCCTGCAATTTACACTCATTTCTCAGAAAATGCTTGGTAAGCATCCCCATCCTTTGCTTTTAAAGAACAGACCAAGGTTACTGCAAGCATCCAACTTCTTTAAGGATTGGACACTTTCTTGCAACAGTTCTACAGACAGGTATTTTGATAAGAGGTGCTAATAATAGGGTCTGAGGCCATGGGTAGAAATGAAAATTTAAAGGAACAGCTTGGGAAAATGGCATGAAACCTTGTTGACAAGAGGCGGTTTTGTGCAGGGGGTGGGCAGCGCAACCCATGAACTCACAGATTATTTATAGGTGAACAGTACGCTCTAAAAGAGATTTAAATTCCACATGCTGGATTATGCTTTATTCTATGATGCTCTGTCTTGATGGCTTCATCTATTCAATCTATATCTGAATTGATTTAGTAAGAACCTAGTTATGAGTGACACTGTGCTCTACATTCTACAAAAATGCTTTCATGGAGCAGTGTTTTTCAAACTTTATTTAACAGTGGGAACCTTTCTTACAAGGTTTCCAAGCAGAAGCCCAAAAGAGATTAAAATGGCTTGCTTGCTTGAAGCAGGGACTTCCTCTTCTTTTGGTTCCCTTCTGATTCTGGTCCTGGTTGTTCAATTCACTGATTCATTAAGAAGCCTTTAGCCAGGCATGGTGGCTCACGCCTGTAATCCTAGCTCTCTGGGAGGCCGAGGCGGGCAGATTGTTTGAGCTCAGGAGTTCGAAACCAGCCTGAGCAAGAGCGAGACCCCGTCTGTACTAAAAATAGAAAGAAATTAACTGGACAACTAAAAATATATAGAAAAAATTAGCTGGGCACAGTGGCGCATGCCTTGTAGTCCCAGCTACTCGGGAGGCTGAGGCAGGAGGATCGCTTGAGCCCAGGAGTTTGAGGTTGCTGTGAGCGAGGATGATGCCACGGCACTCTAGCCTGGGCAACACAGTGAGACTCTGTCTCAAAAAAAAAAAAAAAAAAAAAAAGAAGCCTTTATTCTACACAGATCATGTCCGAGGTATTATGGACAAGGCTGCCCTCATAGATATGCAGCCTGTGCAGTCATACAGGGGCCTGCACTTGGTTTAAATACTCTGCTGTCATTGTCTTGAAATTCTTTATAATTTTTGAATAAGAGGCCCTGTATTTTTATTCTGTAGTGGACCCTGCAAATTATTTAGCTGGTCCTGATTTCAGGAGATGCTAGAGGGAAAAAATAATAAACCAAACAGGAATCATGACCCTAAGGAATTTATAACATACATCTGTTCTAGTTACTTAAGATGTAAGTCTGTGGTGCTCTCTCGGCATACCCTCAAGAAAATTGCGGGGCGCATTTCCTGCAGTCCCTGAGTCTGGAGGTCGGGGTGTTAATGTGGCCAAGCAATGCGCAAGTTGGTCTGGAGGGAAAGTTTCCTTCTTCCGAACTGGGAGCCCAGTGACTCCCACATGACATGGAGATTCCAAGAGCAGATTCTGGTCACACTTTGTGGATCTCGTATGGATGAAATGTTTCTATATTTAGCTGTGGTGTCTGTGTGCATTTGACCGAATTTAGGACTGTGCAGAGTCCATTCAGTTTTCCCCTCACCTCCCTTGTAGGAGCTGTTTGGACACAACCAAGGAAGTGTAATAAAAAGGTGACTGTGTCCGGTATTTACCAGGGGACCTGCCTGGGCTGTGAACAGGAGGATCATAAACCATTTGCGCTGTGCTCAGACTGGCTGTTCAACTGGACTTCCCCTTCACTGCCCAACATGAAGTGACCACAATAGCGGAGACTCTCAGCTGCCTCTGGCCCACTGGGTTTTCTCTCCCTGTGGTCTGTAAGAGTCCATGATTTGGACGGTGGCCTGGTAGAGGGACTTTCCTTGGCCATGAACAGGAGGCCATCAAGAAAGAAAAGGGAAAAGAAAGCAGACCCTGAAATAAACAGCACGATGAAAAAGGAATTGTAGTGTTGGGGAAAATGAAAGAATATAATGCTTTGTTTATCTATTATCAACAGCCCTCACCTCAAACAGAGGGTGAAAGGGAGATACATTTATTCACTGATCTTTCTTTATTTTCAGACTAAGAACTCTTTGTGGGATTCCATCTGTGTCAACGACCGCACTGGTGCAGTCCTGAAAGGCTGGGGCAGCGAGGAGGCTCCGGGCGTGGGGGCGGGGCTCGCGCTTATTGCTGTCACTGAGGACTCTGGTGGCGGATGACTGACACTCAGCTCAAACTAGCTTAAGTAAAAAGGGGGATTTCTTTTAAAGACATTGAGCGACTCTTGGGACCCAAGGAGAAAAATGTGGCTCATCTCAGGAAAAACAGTGTCCAGGGTCTTGAGCTTTTAGGATTTACTTTGTCATCTCCGTCCGCTCTACCCTTCCGTGTCTGTCTTTTTTCCTTTCGCCAGAAGAGGCTTCTTCCTGGCCCACCGGACGGTGAACACGGTGGCCACCTGTTTCCAAGCACCATGTTTTTTGAATCCAGTCACCGAGGAGAAATTAGCTTCTCTGCTTCAGTTTCAGCGTTAGTTTCTGTAGAAGAAATGTGATTGGCTCAGCTTGGGGCAGGCGGCCACCTGGGCCAATGAGCTGAGGCTGGGCGTGGCATCACATTGCTCTGGGTGAGAGCCAGGGCGCTGGTTGTGAAGGAGAGTGGTGGTTTCCAGAAGAATGAGGTGCTCAGCCCATGCAGGGGTTTACTCCACATGCACAAACTGTAATCCGGCAATTCATTCAATTCATACAGATGAGCATATTTTTTTTTTCCTGATAAGGTAACTAAACTTAATAGATAGCAGAATGCTATTATATGGTGTATCTGGATTTTATCAAGGATTTTGACTAAGTTTCTTAGAATATTCGTGTAGACAAGATGAAGTTGTGTGAGCCTCAGGGACAAGGGGCACCATAGGAGGCAAAGGGAAAAATGGAACAAAGCCAGCTGATTTCAAGGGAGAAGTTTCAAGGAGACGCTGAAGTCTGCACTGGGCGAGTTGGTTCACTGGGATGGGGAACCAGGAATGTCAAAGCTCTGAGGAAGGCTGGTTATAGGAACGGAGGGTGGGACCTCAGGCTTCAGGAGAAGCTGGGGTGGCAAATGGAGCACTGGGAGGAGAACCCAGCCTGTGGAGCCGTGGACAGAAAGCAAAGGGGGAACAAGAGGGTGGATTCAGGGAGATTTTTTATACTTCATCCCTCTTATTCTTGAGGTGGCTATTGCATGTGGCTGACTCTAAAGCAGTGCCTAACAAGACGTATGTGAACTGAATACTAGCTGGGTAAGTTCATTGCTAGTTTAGTGACCAGTGTGTGGATTAATGAACTAATACCAACCATCAAGGAGCTCACTAACGCCTGTCATAGGGCTCTACTCTAGGCTCCATTGCACTGAATTGATTTATTAATAATTTGAATGAAGACATAGAAGGTCATATCCACAAATCTATGCAGGATAAACAGCGTGCTAGAAGATAGAATCAGGAGTCACAAAAACTCAATGGTAGAACTAATGGGTATGAATAAAAGAGAATATAATATTAATACTTCTACATGTAAAGTACTTCACTGAGATTTAAAGATTGACTGCAAAGGTACAAGATAGGGTGTTGATGGTTGGAAAATTTGGCAGTTACTGTGAAAAGATGTTGGATTTTGAGTCAGTGATTTGAATTCAACAGTGCAAATGAAGATTCCACTCATAGCCAGTCTAATAGTATGCAGAAAACTGGAGGAAATAGTCTGAGCGTCTCATGAAGTCAGATGATATTTGGAATTTTTGTTGAATTCTTAGCAGAATATTTTAATATGTAATAGAGACAAATTGGAACTGTCCAGGGTAGGAGAGGGAAATATCTGGAAATCACAACATAGAAACAATCTTGAGGGACCTGGAAAGGTTTGTCAAAGGGTAGAAACACATTTAACAGTCTTCACTATGTGCAGGGTCCTCACCTGGACGAGAGACAAATTGGGTAGTTCCTGGATGGCAAAATGAGGGGAAATTGAGGATACTATGTGGAGGTAGATTTTTGTGTTTTAATAATTAAGAGATCAAATAATATTTTAAGAAGTGAATGCAGTTCTTGCCAAGTGATGAATTCGCCATCCCTAGGTTTGCCTGCTGCTCAGGGATGCGGCAGAGGGTATTCTTGTTTGGGGTAAAAAGTTGAGCTACTTCACCTCATCTTCCTTCTTACTCTAAGAATCCTGGAGACTAGGTTCCAGTCTTTGCTCTGCCAATGAACAGCAGAATGATTTTGGGCAAGTCACGTACGCTCTATGAGCCTCTGTAAAATGGATTAATAATTCCTACCCTCTCAAAGGATCATTGCAAAGTTCAAATGTGAAAGAACAGGTGAGAGGAGATCGAAAAGTTTAAATTGCTTTGCTCTTGTAGGATTTCATTCTGACTGTTCCCTTTGTGGGTTTTCCAGACAGCTGCCACCCCCAGCGGCTCTGCTTGCTGCAGCCTCGCCCCTTGGACGTTCCATCCCCCATAAAGTTTGGTTCTGTCGTTTACACTTGTGGCTTTGAAGCCATCTATCAAAACTCCTCTGCCAGGAACTGCATTAAGATGTTGGCAGCGGGTCCCCAAATGTGCTGCTTGTTCCAATGAAGGAACATTGGAGAAGGGCGGAGAGAGGTTTTTCTCCTCTTTCTGCCAAACAACATATATTATGATGCCATCTAAAACCTAAAGAGGAGGTTTCTTCCCTGGGAACTTTTCACAAGATTAGGGTGTGCTAACCTCATTGTACTACTGGTTATTCCTTTGTGCATTTTTAAAAAAATAACTAAATAGGATGCCAACTCTAATAATGGCCTTATAGCTGTGGCATCACGTTGTCCTAAGGCTGCACTCACCCCCTACTGAGCACCGTGCAGGGGCTGGACAAAGTGATCTGTACACAGAAAAGGACGAAGGCAGTTTGTAATTCTATAAAACACTTTGAGGCTTTCAGAAGGTGCTATATACATCAATAAATAATAATAATTTTCACTCTCTCTTCTTTGTAATACTCCCTAAGAAGGTTGAAAATAAAATTTCTTTCTCTATTGATTTTGTCCTTCTACATTTGGCAAACATTGATTTTTCCCTTTCCTAATGGAGCAGAAGCCAACATAGCTATATTTCATTTACTTTGCTCTCTGAACCCAGCGTCACAGCTGATGTTAGCAGGACCACAAGCATCTCCCAGGGACACCAATAGCAGTTGTTTAAGTGGCGGGCACCGGGTCTTACAAGAGTTGGCCCCACACATCAAGCACATAGTAGGTTCCTGGTCAATTTTTGGGTTTGGCACAAGTGTAGATATTCAGATTGATTCAGGAAGGAAAAGAGCTTTGAAACATGGAATTTGCATGTGAGAATGTTGCAGTAACTGGGAAAAGAGGAGTGTGGGGCTCAGAGCAGGGTGAGGTGGACAGAAGAACTGAGAGGGTATTTGCTGGAGTCTGCTCAGGCTGCTGTTGCAAAGTATCATCGACTGGGTGGCTTAAACACAGAATGTTACTTCTTTCGGTCTGGAGGAAGTACAAGATCAAGTGTCAGCTCTGACATAGCATGATCTGGAAGTCAGCTGAAGCTAAGAGAAATACTCCGTATTTATTTCCATCTAACTGTGCTGGGCTAAATATGTTGAGTAGAGGACCCCAACTCAACAGTATCACCTAGAAATGGAGCTCTTCTTTTCCTGAGATGGGGGAGGGCTTTACACTCAGGCTAGAGCAACTTCTTAGGAAGGGGACATGGTCCAGGCAAGGAGTGAGGGAGAGGAAGACGTGTACACCAAAGTCACCCTTTCAGGCGAGATCATTGCCGAGAGTCCTTGAGGTGATGGTGATGGTGATGACGATGCCATATCACCATATGCAGGAGACTCTGGCTCCTGTGGCCACAGCACAGGAGAGCGTTGGTGCTTGGAGACACAACCAGGAGCACGCCCTGGGTCCTCTGCACACATTTGTTCCATTGAAAAGACGAGAGCTGGATTGATAAAGCCGTGCTATTAAACACTGAACATAAATTTGTTTTGAGAATTGAGAGAGAAAGAACATAGCGTCTTAACACCCATATCATTATTTTCTCACCGTCACTATCCATCCAACTCTTCCCTATTCAGTAGGAAGGGGTGGGAGTGACAAATCTATCAGGAAGGAAGAGAGTGCGTTCTAGTGCGCATGGAAATAGTAGGCCATGGATTTCCTAGAGTTGGCCTTTTGTGTTTCTGACAAAATCCGAAAGGGTCTGAATCTCACTGCTGAGGGGTGTGACATCCTGTGTCAACTGCTTTGCTGAAGAGCAATTTCTCTTTGGAGGACTCCTTTAAACAAAGCTGCCAGAATCCACATTCTCTTTTTAGGTGTGCTCTTTGCGTGTATGGAGTATGCTTATTCCCATCCCCACTACTTCCGAAGCAGATCTGAGGTGGCTGTTACAGGGGATTAAAACTTTACGGTTTCGATTACGTACACAAAGGGTGAGAGTTGAGGTAATTATCCTGATAATGAAGGTTAAAAAGCCTTTCTCCTGAAAACCCAGATAATTGAAACTAATGTCTATTTTGGCTTGAGTCAGCTAGATAATAGCTTCAATTCTATACTTCACTTGCACACATAGACTCTCCTAGTGGAAATTTACGCAGTTTGCATGCTGGAATATCAGTAAATCTGGACTGCAGCATTAATAGCAGACAAGCCATCCGGCTGGTTTGCCAACTAAGAAGACAAACACAGTTCAACTGTAGTCTCATTCTTTTTCTTTTAGATGATATTAACCCAATCATTCAATGAAGATCTGAATGCATTTAGGCAGAATTCCTGGAACTTACAGATTTTTGACAGTGTTTAATGTATATACCCACTTTTACGAAGTCAATCTGGGGAGAAATTAAAAAGCAAAGATTGTGTAGCTCTATAAACACAAAGCAGCGGGCATAGGGATGAATAGTTCTCCTTTGCTAAATATACAGCTCCTCCGTCTGAGACATAAATAAGAACGCTGCCTAAGTAGGTCAGATTTGAGTTTGGGCTTTTCAGAAGACTTGAAAGCTGCACCGTGAATATCCACTTCAAAGCCAGAATCCATTTTTTTTGTGTGCACATTTTGTTCCTGAGAAGTTTTCCATCTGTTCTCATGTCATGGCTGTGCCACCGTGGCATGTCCTCAGACTCTCTGAATTTCTGGTAACTCACACACTTTACTTTCTAGTGTGGCAGGTAGAAGAGATAATTGGTAGACCTTTGCAGCCAGTGCAGGGAGGGTGTGTGGGGGGTGCTCCTATTGCCATGTGACTGCTGGGGTCTCTGTTTTAGCTGCAGGATGTTGAAAGAGGGGAAGAAGCGATCTGAGATGCTCCTCCAGGGCTGTGCATGAGATAAAAACACGGTGCTGACAGAGGTTAGTGAAGTTCCGTTCACTCCCTTCTAGGTACCAGCGCTGTTCCGAATTCGGGATTCTGACAGATTTAAACCCTTTTTCATCAGCAGTAGTGCTACATGATCTGCCTGTCACTTTCTCAAATGAATCTCTCTGACTCCTTTTTCGAAGAGCTCTTCAAGGGGAGGGAACTTTCACTAAGGTGTCATTCAATCCACCCACCCAGACACCCACTGCTCGTCGAGACTGGCAAAAAAGAAAAAAAATCTGGATTTTATACACACTTGAGAAAACGCTTCAAGCCTCTCTCCATAAGTATGATTTATGGAATGTGACACGATTCTGTAGTATAGTTATCAAAAAGCTGAGGTTTCAGGGGAGGCAGGGCATAAACGAACTTTCTGTTACTTTCTCAAGCTACAGATCTCACTAATGAGAGAAGATGCGTGTTTTCTCTTTCCGGATTGGTGGGCATCAGTGGAATTCTGATGGTGCCGTTAGGAGCCACATATGAGCATCGCTTTTGTCTGCTTTTGGAAATGAAACCATGCCTAGTGCAGAGCAATTTTCTTTGCCGGCCATGCACTGGTTCCACACTCTGCTCATGGACTCCCAGTACTGGCTCATATTACAACCAGTATGTCTCAAGGTGGTATCTAGTCTCTCTCACTGGAATGCGGGGAACTCCAGGACAATGTCCCGTCAGCCCTTTTAAGTCAAGAGACCACAACAACAAATGCCTGGTGAATGAGAGCTGCCGACGGAGAAGCCCCTGGAAGTCAGGCATCGCCAGTGCTTTGCAGCGCTCGTGCCTGGAGCAACCATGCAACCCGAGCCAGAGGATGTGGCTTCTAGTCTCTGCCCTACAGACTCTGTGGTCATAGAGGGCTGGTGCAGGCTCTCTGGGCCTCAGTTTCTTCATCTGTAAAAGGAGAAGGGAGAGTTGATGATCTCTCATGTCCCACAAAATGCTGAAATTCTTTTATGCTATAGGTAGATTTGGGAATAATTGATATTCACAGACTCTCAGAGCTGGAAATGCCTTAAAGGTTGTCTAGTTCAAGGGATATTAACTTGAAACTTAGCAATCAATACCAAGTTCAAGCATAGGTGTCAGGAAGTTAAATGAACCCCTTAAAAGTGTGCACAGCACTTGAGGTGTTTGTGCATTTGTCTGGGGAGAGCATCCATAGCATGCATCTGGTTTTTCAAAGGAGCCTAAAATCTGGAAAGACCATTCCCTGTTTTTCAGTGAGGAAAGAGGGCGAGAAGGTAAATGTCTTGCAGAAGCTCATTGGTCCCAGAGCCAGGAGCTGAACAAGAGTTTCTGGTTTCCGGTCCACACTCCCTCAGCCACACAGTGGTAACTCCTCATGGTGTGCCTGGGGTGGGGGTGGGGAGGTGAATAGGACTTTCTGGAGTGACCAGGGCTCATGACAGTATATCTGGGAATTTCTGAAAAGGGATCCAGGAGATCATGGATTGAATGCTGCACAATACCACACTCAGGACCACAGCTAGAGTACTCCGCATCCAAGATGAGAGCTGCATTCTCCTAAATACTAGCCTAGCACCTTCCCCACTGACGTGACTTTCCTGATGAAGACAGCGACTCGAGCTCTCACCCAATATTTCTTTATTAATTTCGCCATTATTACTTGCAGGGGTTCAAGTTCTTTCTTATTTTACCCATAAATTAGAGAGTAGAAGGATAGAGGCAGTAAGGAAAAGAGTTAGGTCAAGAGAGAATATGAATGGATGGATTGTATCTGGACTCATTCACTAAGTAGAAGAAAGTTTTATCTGATGTGAGGGAGGAAATGGAGAACTGAAATCTGATTTAAAACAGCACAGTTTGTTCCTTCCTAAAGAGTAATAGCAAATTGAACTAGCTGAGATACTAGAGGATGAAATGTGAATGTCATAATTGGATTCTTCTAGGAGAGCAAAGTGATTTTATGTCATTCTGCTCATGTCTTGGATTACTTGACTGGGTAAGGGATCTCCTGACTGAAACATGAGATTGTTGTGGGAGTATGGAGAAGGAAGTCCGGCATCTGTGCTTTGATTATTCTTATTTGTTCATGATGTTCTCTCTCTAATTGTGTTTATGAAGGGGGATTCAATAGGTGAGGTAACTGCTGCAATGCTTTCTTCATGTTTTACATGTGGCCACTCTAAGGCCACTATTATGTAACCACCATTTCCTAAGTAATTCTAGCTGCAAAGTCTGTTTTCCTTCAACTGAAAGGAAATCCTTGGCCTGAAATTGAGAGGTGGCACAATATGGTAGGAAGGGTATGGAGGCTTAGTTGGAAAATCTGGATCTTGGTGTTGGCTCCACCACTGTTTTGGGTGTCTGCTGTCTCATTCCTGCATTGAACTCTCCAACTCCCAATCCATGCTGAAGGGCAGGTAGGTGGCCCGTGCTCCTGGCCATAAATGATTGTGTCATCATGCCTGATCTCCAGCCCCCAAGATGAGGCAATCAGATTCATAATTTGCAGAATTTGAAGAGACATGGAATCTTGGTTAGAAGGCGCTGGACATTGAAGCTGGGTCATACATGGTGGCATCAGATTTTGATACCATAGCAGCTCAAAGCCATATGCATGCCGAAGTCATGAGGGAGAAGAATTAAGAGCGTGGCAGATATGAGAAGGGAGCAATACTTAGGAGGAAGCAGAGAGTTGGTGACGTTCCACTTCCTGCAAGTCCCCGATAGGGTCCTTCAAGAGTCCTCTGTGCTCTTGTAGTAAATGTTCCTTTACTTAATTAAGCTAGCTTGAGTGGATCTCCCTTTATTGCAACCTAAAATCCCTTTACTCAGACATCGTGTGACCTTAGTTGAGCCATTTTGCTTCTCTTGTCTCAGTTTCATCTTGTATAAAATGAGGCCATTGAATTAGATAACCCCTAAAGTCCCTCTAGATTTCAGGAATCTACACTTTTAATGATCTATATTGGCTGTATATGAAGCCTCAGAACCCATGGGATGCTTAGTGACACTGCTCTTCTCTTTGTCCTGCTTGGGCTGGTTGGATGATGTGGTTAGTACAGAGGATCTTCCAGTGCTAATCAAGGTTCTGTCTGAAAAGCAAGGTACTGGCTGGGGGAAGAGCCACTCTCTGCCAAACAGATATATGATAGTTTAGATTAAAGGCCTCCTCAGGCCTGTGCTGTTTGGATCCTCTAGTGGACGCAGACAATGTCAGAGAAAGATGTTGGCAGCTCCTGAGTGTTCTCACTCTAAACGAGCAGTAAGAGTAAGTACAGCCTTGTTGATTGTACATCAATTTGATGGACTAACTATGGAACAGTAATTAAGCCAAAGAGAACATTCAGAAGTACTTATTGCTATTTGCTGTCTGTTCATTCCCCAGAGTCCTACAATAAATAGAACCATAAGTTTAATTAATACCTGCAGGTCTGATTACCCATTTAGGATAGGCCATAGTGGACCAGAGGTTAAACTTTCAAAGACATCTTACTGTGAGTGATGTTGAAAATGTCTGTATTTGTCTGTAGCTGAAGTCTGCAAACTATGTCCTGCTGAGTGGGGGGAGGGGGGGGAGGGCCCATCAGAAGTAGCACCTATAGTCAAAATTTGGGTACCATGACAGGGCAGACCAGGTGAGCAGCACTGCCTGGATGGGCCTCGGTTACACACGTGTTTTCTTTGCTTTGCAGGTCTTGAGGCTTTCTGTGCCCTCCCCTGGTGCTCTGCATGTGGTGCCACATTTCTGTTGGCACCTGTGAGGCTGCTGTTCCCCTCCCTATGGCAGCCCAAATCTAGTTTCCACAGGCTGAAGCAGGCAGAGGAGTCTGCCAGGTAGCTGAGATAGACGTGCCCTGAGTACAGAAGTGGTTGCCCTGAGGCTCACTGTCTGGTCCATCACAACTGTGCCTGATACAGAGCCACTGATCTTTAGGGGCCAGCAGGTATGGTTGTGATTATCATCAAGATCTTCATTAGAACACTGACTTTGGTTTTCATCAATCTTGTTTAGAGGATATGTATAAGGAAATACATAACCCACGGTGTTGCTGTGACATGGTGCACCTCCAGTGCTTAGCTTAGCTCACTGCCTGGCACGTGAAAGTGTTCACCAAACATTAGCCCTTAAGTCAGGATTAGTATTTGTCCAGGACCATACTAAGGGCTTCTCATTCATTGCTTCACTTAATCTTCACAACAACAACTATGATTATCCCCATTCTACAGAGGAGGAAACTAAGGCCCTGGGGTTTATGTAACTTGCCTATGATCGCAAAGCTGGGGTTACAGCGCAGGTTTACCTGACTCTGAAGTCTGTGCCCTTAAAAATCTCACATGACAAGAGGGACACTGAGAGTGGGTGGGGCTGAGAGCTGTGGAGGTGAGCAAGTGCTTCCTTAGCCTGCAGGTATAGATGCCTTTGGGTTGAAGAAAGCTGCAGCAACTTGTACAGCCCTTCCGATAGGACAGTAAGAGGCTTGAGAGCATTCCTATGTGTGCTGGGGTGGGCTCAAGGGCTAAGATTTTTACAAGAAGAAAATTAAAGGAAAAAGTGTATTGAAGATACAAAGAGGTAAGGACTGAAAGGGAAAAAATTGTGTTTATGACAAAAGGAAAGAAAGGTGGAGAAAGGAAAGACAAAAAGAAAAATAAATTGAATTAAAAAATAAACAGGGCTGGAGGGAACAATAGAAAATGACGGGGAAATAACAAGATGTTCAAACCTGAAGACAGAGAATTGACTGTTCCAAAGTAAACACACAAGTACTGTGCAGACATTAACAGTGGCGCTATGTAGTAACTCAGCCCCCTGCTGGGCCAGGCTTGATTTTTCAGCCAGGAATCATGGTGTGTATAATAAAGCAAAGAAAGGGGAAACCAAGCCACGTTCTGTATCTGGGGAAAAGTGCTTGACAGTCTGCAGGAAATGCTTCCGTTTGTCTGGAAGCAGTCTCTGGACCAAGCAGCATTTGCGCTTGTCTTGTGGGTGCTTAATGAGTGAGTAAGGATTACTCAGAAGCAATAAAATGGGGAAGTTCCCACGAACAAGAGTGAAAAGATATGTTGAAATATTTTTAACCACATGGGACATTTTGAAACACTTTGAAATAATGTGAAAGTGTCTAAATAGATGTAAATAGGAATCCGTATGTTTGTTAGGTCTGGCATCAAAAAAATTACTGATATCCCCATATAAGCCAAGCTCACTAAATGGAGACAAGCATCTGGTGGTGACCCAAAGCCATTTCTAAATTCAAACCCAATTTCTAATACATAATCTACAATGAGTCTTATGCCAATCAACTTTCTGTTGGCTTTCAAAAGAAGCTTGCAAACATTCTTACGTCATCTCCTGTCCAGTTTCCCCAGAATTAAATTGAGATCCTACTGATTCATAAATGAACAGGCCAGCATTGTTAATAACATAATAAAATATACTATTGGAGAGAATAGTGCTCATTGCTTTGAAATCGTCAGCCACCTGGCTCAGACCCCTAGAGCTAAGGAGGGTGGGGCTGAGCAAGCCCTGAGCAAGGCATGGCTAGGCTAGTTTTTTTTTTTTTTTCTTTTTTTCCCCTTAAGAAATCAGATCAATGTATGGTTGATACAGTAAAGTGTCATATAATCAATTGAAAAATTAAGGTGAAAGAAAAAAATACCTTGTTGATTGTGCTATAGCAATAAAGTCTCATTATGTAGATGTGGTCTGAGTCTACACAAGGAAATGTAGTGAAAAGTGAAGAGGAAAATTGAGGCAATTTCCTGAGTTATTCAAGGAAAAAAAAATTTCCCTTGCCTCAATTATTCATATAGTACTTTTCTTTGAAACTGAGGAGAGGGGGAGAAAAGGGGAGGGAGGGAAGAAAGAAAGCTTGATTGCGTTAATTCTCCACTTCATTTTGTAGATTAAGGCACATCTATAGACGTTATTACTCATCCCTGTATACTGCAGTTTACTTCTTGACAAAATATTTCTTTGCCATTGTGTATATGCAGATTTTACCCACCCTACATTTTTCTCTAGTTAAATGGTGAGATCTTGAACTGACACTATCCTTTTTTTCCATAAATAGGATGCCTGCAAAAAGACTAATTTCCCAGTAATCCAACTTATTCCAAACATTCCACCCACAAGGCAGCAAGTTAGGGAGAAATAGAATTCTGCCTGAAGATGTCAGTCATAATTATCATCAAAGATCTATTCTATTCCACCTCCCTTTCATCGGTGGGGGGAAGTATCAGTGTTTGGACTCGGAGTGGAAATTTTTCAACAAATGTAACAGATGTCCCCAAAGTTCATCTGCCAGGCCACCCTATATGGTGTGCGGGCATATCATGGCAAACTGGAGTCATTCTGTAGTTATAGTTAGGTTACGTATTAGGACAAATTTCTGGCAGAGCAGTTACTTGTCCTAACAAAATCAGTATTTGTGACAATTTTCCATGAAGCAGAAGTAAAGCATTTTAGGAAGGGGTGTCATTTTCTAATTTGCATCCAGTCGCTGTATGGGCTAGTGGTAGCTTTGGTTGCCAATTATCTTAAGATTTAGATAATGCAGTCCAGGTCCAGAGAGGAGCAGGGGAGAGGATGACTTTGGGAAATAAACCTTCAGAGGAGATGCTAAAGGAATAGGGTTACAGAGCCAGGAAAAGAGAATGTTAAACAGAGAATCTGAAGGGGTGGTGTGTAGGCATTGGTTCGTGGCTCTTCTTCATGTCCACCAAAGGACAGTGTGAAATGAAATGGGCTTACATCACATGGACTTAAAGTATTTTTACTTAACTCAGATAAAATTGCTTAACTAGAGCTTTGCTTTGAGTAAGTCCTAATGTGGCACCGATTTCATAACAAAGTAGGACCTTCTTAGAGGAGGGATTTTTGCCGTTAGTGTCTATGACCTACTGTTACCTTGTGTGCTATGAGAAAACTCGGGGAAAAGCTCAAAGCACTGACAGTGGTGCGTCTGTGTAACCAAAGGCTTTTCAGGCGACTCTCACTCATAAATCAGTCCTTCTCCAAGAGTGCCCTGAGCCCTGACCCCCTCATCAATTCCAATTTTTGCAACCACTTCAGGCATGCGAAACCTTTGGTAGATGGGGCCCTAGACTCTACATTTTCTCATGTATCCTTGTTTGAAAACTACTAAATTAAACTGTGAGCTATTTGATGGAAATTAGATATTACTCATTTTTATATGCATAGCATTTTGTATATCAGCCTCTCAGAAAAGTACTTCATGTGTGGAATGAATCTCTTAATCATTACTGTACTGAACTAACAGTAAGGTAAATGATAAGGTTATGAAAATTAAATAATTTTATAGTAGCAACTATAATTTTTGTGCAAATGTCGGGATTATTATGTAAATATCACTTTGTGGGTTTTTGAAAAATTAGGAATTTATGAAGCTTATTAGTAAAAATATACTGTAACATTATGATGGCTGTTCAACATAAATAAGTCTTAGTCTGATGTGAACGTCTTCCGCTCAGGAAGATTTGCTTCCAAGCATTTTTTATGTTGACAAATGCATTTTCTATATGACAAAAAAAGGAAGAAATCAAGGGATTTGTCTATGTGTCAGTGAATAAGATACAGTGAGTCCTGGCAGGTGGTACATAACTGATAAAAATCCTGAATTTGTACTTTCAATAATATTAAAAAAGTGAAGCAAACAATGTTATGAAGTGGAATAGAATAGTAGAACCAATGGCATTCCGTAGCCCAGAACCCAGCTGCCTTCCCCACTGCATGCGTGTGCCCCATCTCTCCCTCTTCTCCAATTTACTCTCTGGGATAGAATTCAGTAGTGATCGCCCATTGGCAGTTTTTGCTGGAAGGAGGAAAAAGAGGACAGGTCTCATCACAACAAAAGCACCCCAAGAATGTGCCTGTGTGAGCTCGGCAGGCTGTGAAATCTGGAGCTTCTGCGTCCGTCTTTGGCTGGCTTTCTCCATGTGACTCCACACAGAAGTGCCACCACTTTTGCCCCAGTATTTGTGTCCCCCTCCAGTCCTCCTCTCACCCACCCCAGTTTCACCAGAAATAGAAATGTGCTTAGTTGACAATGCCAGCCCTCGGTACACAGCTGCAAAGCAGAGATGACCTGGGTAACACATACATTCAGTTAACCTTGAGCCCCCTTTTAACCAATCCAACTTTTTACCCAACTAACAATTTCAGCTGTGGGAGCAAAACCAACTGGACCAACTGTGTAAAGTCTTTTCTAACTGATTCTATGGCTTCCTGTTTTCTACTGATGGCACAGACTCCTGGGTGGGCGGGGCAAGCTTGGCGTTATTGCTGAGGGTCCATAAACCAACAACTCCTCATCCTCGCCGCACTGGGATTTAATGAGTCCTTACTACGCACTAGACTGTGTGGAACACTTAATAAGTAATAGGCTAAACCACAGAAATGGCCATTTTTGTAGGTCAAAAATGGTTGCACTCTGTGGAAAGCAATATGGAGATATCTTAAAGAGATACAAGTAGAAGTACCATTCGATCCAGCAATCCCATTACTGGGCATCTACCCAAAAGACCAAATGATACTGTATAAGAAAGACACCTGCACCCGAATGTTTATAGCAGCACAATTCACAATTGCAAAGATGTGGAAACAACCCAAGTGTCCATCAATACATGAGTGGATTAATAAAATGTGGTATATGTATACCATGGAGTACTATTCAGCTTTAAGAAACAATGGTGATATAGCACCTCTTGTATACTCCTGGATAGAGCTGGAACGCATTCTACTAAGTGAGGTATCCCAAGAATGGAAAGATAAGCACCATATTACCTGATCAACACATAAGTGCACATATAAGAATAACTTCTATTGGATGTTGGGCAAGGGGGAGGGGAGAGGAAGGAGGAGGGGACGGGTATTTGCATACACAAAGAGTGCAATGCGCACCACCCGAAGGATGGATATATTTGAAACTCGGACTTGGGGGGGGGGGCAAGGGCAACATACGTAACCTAAACATCTGTACCCTCATAACATGCTGAAATAAAAAAAAAAATGGTTGCATATAAACAATTTTCTATGGTTAACCTAATAACTGCTATCTTATTTAATCTCTGAAGTGACTTATGAGGTATTACTGTCCTCATTGTCCAGATGGAGAAAGCTGAGGCTCCGCGTGGTCAAGTTGCAGAAAGCAGAGTCTGGAACCGATCTGTCCAGCACCCCTGGACTCCAGCATGGGGCTAGATGAACACTCTGTGTGTATCAGGCATTCTCTGCCATTTGAGTCGTGACATTTGTGGCACCATAGGTATATTACCAATCTCAAATGTACATAGGTGTTTTGTGATTAAGAATATAAAATTTCCTTAAAATATTTTCTAAATTCATAGTAGCGTTTTAAGTATCTTGCCAATCAAAGAGCATGCAGAAAAACTGTCCTAATATTTCATGGGTGTACAACACTGCTTCTGCCTCAAGTCCAGCCCTACTAATCATGAAACCCTGATACTTTTCTTGGGGGAAGGAGTCTGGAACTTGTTCCCTGGAGCCCGTTGACCAAGGTATGTCAGCTCAGCTTCTAAATGTCTTCCTTCCCTCCGAACTGCTTTGAAGTCTCCATGCAGTTGAAAAGTTCCAAAGAGTCAATGAGATGATCCACACAGAGAGCTTAGGTGAGGTTCTCAGGCCGGAGCCTGCAGCAGAGTAAACCCTTAGTAAATGAGCATTGTTAATATCATCTGGCACATTTTGATGACCTAAGGACTTGATCAATCAATACTTTTGAGTTGGCTTGTAATATAGGTGAACTTTCTGATTCATCTTTTAGCCTCGAGACCTGTTAATTTCATCTAAAAATGTTTCTATATATCATCTATCTATTATCAATCATCTATCTATATATCTATCTCTACCTATCAATCATCTATCTACCTATCATCTATCATTTATCATCAATCAATCAATCAATCAATCATCTCTCTCTCTCTCACATCATCTGTAGACTTGCAGACCAACCTGCATGTCACTCTGAAGTTCTCTTATTCCAGTTCATCTTCAATTTTTTCTAGTCCAGGGCCATATTAGTTTTACAAAGCGTCATACTTCCAAGTATCAAAAATGGCAAGAGATTATATGTGTGCAATAGATAGATTACAACTGTGCACTTTTGCTATTAAATATACATTTCTTCTGATTGTTTGAGGAGGAGGGCATTGAGGTACTGATTCCAGGCCAGGAGGCTGAGCGCCCAGAGGAGGGAGCAGGGCACATACACTGATGGCACTTTGCAATTGTTGGATCACAGGCTCAGATTATTGTTCCTTGAGGGTAGGTGGAAGGAAGTATTGATTATTAGGTTTCAGTTTCTACCTTTTAAGGAAAAATGAACAGGGATGTGAAATAACTCACAGATACTGAAAGTGTAAACAAATGATGACTGACAGTTGGGTTTATAATATGGTAGCATTTGAATTGGATATGTTGTCATTGAATCATCCAAAATATGTATTTATGCATTAGATTTGTTTAAAATTCATGATGCAGTTTTATTTTTAACCAGATGCAGGAAAAAATAAGTGGTGATTCTGATTTTAGTCCTTAGCTTACTCAGGACAGTGATCCAGTGTGGCCCTCTACTAAATGAAATTCATGTAAGATGTAAACACACTTTTGGAAACCAGTTTGAAAGAAGTCATTCATTGAAGCAAAACCCCCCAAATCTCCTTTAATTTACAGGATTCATTATGTCATTATCATCCTGAACAAAGATTTAATGAGCACCTACTATGTGCTTATTTATGATTTAAGTAACTCTAATACCATTTTAGCAATGGATTGATTTCATCAGAATGTTACAATGAAGGTCCATTTGTGCATTATGTTCATTACGTACACTTATTCAAAGTTTATTATTTGTACCTGCCATAGGTTATTGGCTATTATATATGTATTTATGTGTTTGATTATGTTTCATATATTGAAAATAACCACGTGGGAATAGATTTCTTGTCAAGAAAATTAGAAGTTTTCTCAAAAGAGTTCTCTGCTATGTGAGTATTGTGTAGCACTCGCACACAAATACTTAATGTTTTCCTTCGGAGAGTTCACTTCCACGAGAGAATTGCCTTATGTCATTAGAGTCCAAACTCAAGCATGATGATGTCTTAGACATCTGTAATTTAAGTTTTTAAAAGGCTTTGCCCTACATAAATCAGTTAAGCCTCTAATGGCATTTATTGCCCTTTTGCCAAATGGCAGGCATTGTTCTAGCGACCTCATTTAATCCTTTCAACCACGCTAAGGGGAAGATACTCTTGTTATCCTATTTTACAGATGAGGAAACTGAAGCCCCCAGATGAGGAAACTGAAGCCCCCAGTTACTAAGTGGAAGAGCCAGGATTTGAACTTGGGCATTTGGGCTCTAGGGTGTGTGCTCTTAATCATTACACGACACTGCCCCCAACTCAGGCTTATTCTAAAAGTTGGCATTGAATATAATTTGCTCTTTTATGGCTGAAGGTAGAGTGCAGAGGAATACAGAAACAAAAAAATTGAGCAAATGGTTGGTTTATCTGTTTAATGTGGTTTATCTGATTGGATTAATGGAGCAAAACAGCCATATTGGCCAAATTACTCAGAGGTGCTATTTCTTCTCCTTCCCTCTCCTGGCGTCAGCCTGCCCTCCTCCACCTTTGCCCAGCGAATTCCTCCTCATCCTACAGCTCTTGCCCTTGAACTGCTCATTGCTACAGCTTCCACATCACCCTGGCTTCTTTCCCAACACTCCACCAAGCTATGCAGTTTGTTTATTGCATAGCCTGAACTTGGTACAAGTATGAACAACATACGATTTTATTTGTTTTGTTTATTTATTTTAATTACTGACAATCAACTTTTTTTTGACTCTCTCAGTCCCATCCCTCATTTATATGTCAGGCATATTTCTGAGATCTCCGATCCCTTTGTTAATAAAAATCCACACCAGTTCAGTTTAAAACATGTTCCCCACCCCTGTCCATCTGACCCCCCTCCTCAGCTCAGGCCTGGAGTTTCCAGGGCGGCCTCCTCTTTTACTCCTTTTCCCCCATCCCCTGGTCCCAGCTTCACCACGCTGGGGATGGGAGAAGGGACAGGAGAGCTGTCAAGGGTCCTCTTGGGTGTCTGGCCGCAGCTGAAGCTCCTCTCCAGGCTCATGCTGGCTCTCCTATCTGACATGGGCCCAACCTTTTTTTCTTAAACTGTGTGGGCTTTCTCTAGTGGTGTGGATTCTTCCGCGGGCTCTGGCCCCACTGCACAGTTCTTCTTTGGGAGGTCATCTCTTTCTTGTCCTCTTGGAACCCTCCTTCAGCTCCTGCCTCTGTGGAATGCCCTATACTGGCTGAATACAAAAGTTGCCTGGGTAGCCAGGCCAGGCCAGCCCCTTGGGTGGCACATCTGCAACATGGCTCAAGAGTGACCCTTTCTTTGGCGCTACATGAGGAAGAGCCATGCATCTTTCTTTGCCGCACTGCGTGGTGGGGAGCAGAGTTCTCATCTGTGCAGCTTTCACTTCCCGCCTTGCCGTTCCCCTCCTGATCTTTCCTGTCCTCTTCACCCCTGCCCCACACAGGGCAGCCCAGCAGCGCACTGCACCAGCACGCGACCAGCCAGGCGAGGAGGTGCCTGTTTCCCTTTTTGAAGACAAACTCAACATCTATGAGACGTTCTCTTGGAGCCCCCCTTACGACCACCAATGTCCGTATCAGCCTCTCTGTGCTCACTAGTCTTTTTTTTTTTTTTTTAAACTCAGTTGGCTGATTCTTAATAAGTCCTGAGGATTTATCTGGTCCAATTTGAGCTCTGTGTGTGTGTGTGTGAGACTTATCTTTGTCCTTCGCTTTGTGTCCCAGGAAAAAGTCACTTAAAATATTCTGTTACTTTGACAATTACTTGTTTAATATACATCTTCCCACTAGACCAAGTGCAATTTTCTCTCTTAATCTCATTTACCCTCTGATTCTTCTTGAGTTGCTGTGGTGATAAGCATCATGATGGGATGGAGTTTAAGGAACAAAAGGAAAACACAGATTGTGGTATCAGGGATGATATGGTTGGAGCAGGATCATAGAGCTGATCATCAACTGATCCACTTCTTAAATATTCCATCTTCGCTATAAGGCGTTTGTGAGGAATAAACAATATGCAGGGCATTTATAAATATGATGGAGTATTTACACCAAAATTAATGATGAGTTAATTGTTGGGATAGAACAAAATAGAGAAAATGAATACATAAATGTTACCATAAAATTAAAGTATTTAATAGCTTCAGTTTCTATCCATGTCAAACTCCTTAGTAAAATTCCTGTTATTATGTTTAATTTCCTTTGCCTTTTTCTGCCCACATTCTGGGAACTGTCCTATTAATAATGAAATGGGAGATAGATAAAAAGATAAGGAAGAGAATCAAAAGGATTGCTTATTATTTCTTTGATTAATTAAGGAGTCATTAGTAATACTTGAAGAACATAATACTATCTCTTTAAAAATAAAAAATTAGAAATATGTATAGCAAATCAATATATGCAAAAAACTCAATTAGGTGAGAGTTAAGACTTAAGTTCACTGAATTTAAATTACAGTATGCAAAGAGATTAATTCCTATTAATATTTTTGTGGAAGTACGGTGGTTTTCATACTACGGGGTACCTTCCTCTTCTCCCTGTTCTACCCCCCTTCCCCAAGATGCTTCTTTTTCTTTTCAAAATCATCAATGTGAGTTAATCATAGTGAATTTCACAAATAAGCAAGTAGGCTGTGGGCTGGATCAATAATGGAACAGTGTGAACGTCGGTAATTGTCCTGGAGTATTTCTCCCTGGCTGTGTAATGGTTTCTGGTGATGTGGGGAAATGTCTGCTTCCCCACTTCAATCCCTAAAGGTAATCTTTTGTCAATATAACATGCCTGTTTTTAAAATACTTCTCCACATCTAAATTTATGGAACATAAATTTAATTGTATTTTACATGCAGTAATGGTGATTTTAAAAAGCAGAGAAGACTCTCCATTTAAAAAAATCATAAACCTTGGCCGGGCGCGGTGGCTCACGCCTGTAATCCTAGCACTCTGGGAGGCCGAGGCAGGCGGATTGTTTGAGCTCAGGAGTTCGAGACCAGCCTGAGCAAGAGTGAGACCGCGTCTCTACTAAAAATAGAAAGAAATTAATCAGACAACTAAAAATATATAGAAAAAAAAATTAGCCGGGCATGGTGGTGCGTGCCTGTAGTCCCAGCCTACTTGGGAGGCTGAGGCAGGAGGATCGCTTGAGCCCAGGAGTTTGAGGTTGCTGTGAGCTAGGCTGACGCCACAGCACTCACTCTAGCCTGGGCAAAAAGAGTGAGACTCTGTCTCAAAAAAAAAAAAAAAAAAAAAAAATCATAAACCTAGAGTTAATTTATTTAAAAAATTATATTAATTATGAAAGATTTCAAACATCTACAAATGAATAGTGGTAATGCAAAGTATACATATATACCTACTACACATTTTTGTTAAGTCTTAACATGGTGCTTCAGATATTTTTTAGTGATATAAAACATTAAGACACAATTGAATGAATACCCTTACAAACTTCTCCTTTATGTCATTTCTTTTCTTCTGCAAACTATTATCATGAATTCAATATTTACCATTCCCAGGGGTGCTTTTGTACTTGTGCTATAGTATATGGTATAATACAGTATTATTTTTTAAAAATTTAAACTTTTTATTAGTGGCATAATACTAATTTTTCTGCCAACTCTTTTTGGTTCATTCAACATTATGTTGTTGAGAATTATTCATGTTGATGAATATAGCTTTAGTTCATTCAGCATTAAATGCTATCTAGTGTTCCATTGAATGATTGTGCACTATTTTGTTTATCCATTCTCTTGCTGATGAACATTTGGGACATTTCCAATTTTTTCTTTTACAAATAATGCTGAACTGATTACACCTGCTTGTGCATATGCATAAGAGTTTCCCTAGAGCAGTGATTCTCAAAGTGTGGACCATGAAACCCCTATGATCCATGATGCCTTTTTCAGGGGGTCTTCAAGGTTGAAACCATTTTTATGATAATACTGAGATTTTATTTGCTTTTTTCACTGTGCTGATATTTGCATTGATGGTGAAAAGCAATGATTGGTCAAACCATTTAGCATGAATCAAAGCAATGGCACAAACTGTATTAGTAGTCATTTTATTTTTCAGCACAATGCACTGGCAGGAAGAAATCCATTTATTTAAAAATATCCTTGGCAAAGCACTAAAAATGATCAATTTTATGAAATCTCAACACTTGAATACATGTGTTTTTAAAATTCTATGTGCTACAGTAGGGTTTATGCATAAAGAATTTCTGTTCATACTAGTGGAATTGTTTATAAGCTAAACTAGCTGATTTTCCATGGGATACCATTTTTATTTGAAAGAATGACTGACAGATAAACTATGGTTAAACTACACTAACAGATAAACTATTGGGCATTTAGCAGACTGTCTCAGTCCATTTGTGCAGGTATAACAAAATATCTTAGAATAGGTAATTTATAAATAATAGAAATGTATTTACTCACAGTTCTGAAGGCTGAGATGTCAAAAATCAAGGCACTGGCAGGTTTGGTGTCTGGTGAGGGCACTGGTCTTTGCTTCCAAGAGGACACCTTGAGTGCAGTGTCCTCTTGGAAGGGTGGAAAGAATGGAAGGACAAAAGGGGAGGAATGCTGTGTCCTCACTTGGTGGAAGAGCGGAAGAGAACAAACCTCTCCTTCCAGCCCCTTAATAAGGACCCTAATCCCATCCATGTGAGCTCTACCTTCATAACTTCATCACTTCCTAAAGGCCTGTGAAAGTTGTCAGAATCAAAATGGAGCCACTAATTTGAAAAAAAGCCCTGATAGATAGAGCTGGTGAAGGCTAAAAAGAGAGGGTTCTCCTGCTTGTATGCCTGATAACAATGATATCACAAAGACTCTGCAAGAACCACTGCCTTACACAAAGGCCGTCACAACCTTACACAAAAAATACTTCTGCAGGAACATCTGCCCAGCAACTTCCTCTCCGACCTTGGACTGCTGTCACTGTTGTTATTGATCCTTGTAGCCAAGGATAATCTTTTCAAAACAATTATGTAATCCTCCTCATTTTTTTCTTTAAAAATCTTTGTCTTCCTTTATTTCCCTGAAAATGCACATGGTTTACTTATGGCACACCTACTGCCATTGCAATGCCCTATTCCTGAACAAATACATTTTTCTTTTAGAGAGCCTCTCTCTGTTTGTTATTTAGGTTGACATAAATAGGGTCAGAAGTGGGATCTGTAGCACAGTCACTCTTAGATGGAATTCATAATTCGTGGAACTGGTGTTCAGTATTCACCTGAGTCCTTTGAGCTCTCTCCTTCCATGGCTTGCCTTTTCTGTCCTGGTAAATCTTCTCTTGGGCTGAGCTTCCCTCTTTTTTGGTAGAGGCTTTTTTATGTTATTCAGAAACTGGTGTGGTTATAAGGTCACCTTAAATAAAGAACCTTACATTCTTTCTGGAATGATAAAAGACTTTTTGTATTTTCTGTTAAGTCCCTTCTGGGGTCTTTTGGGTTGAGTACTATGGTTTCTACAGAATTTACATTTACATTTACATTCTGTCTGTGGGCATGTCTTTTCTGGTGAATTTACTTTTGGTCTGTGTGCCTAGATTAAGCTTTTGTTTGATCTGTATGCCTGGGTTGACATTTTTGTGAAAACTCCTATATTGGTTTTATTTTGGTTACATGTGTCTGATTTGGCTCTTGTCCCTTGCTTGTTTCTGATAATCTTCCAAGAACAAAATAAACATTTTAAGTGGTACATGCAGGATGGCTAATTAAAAGCCACTAGAGTGGTTGCCATCATCTAAAACACTGGTCTAAAAAATACCTGCAACTATAGAGTTAAAATGTAGAGCCTTCTAAGTTCTCTGTCTCTCTCTATTTGGTTTTTTTTTTTGATACCTACTTTGAATTTGCTGATTGTTTCTAATGGTGTTGAGATAAAACTCACTGCTTATGGCATTCCAAGCCAAGATAAAATTAAAGTCTTAAAGGGCTTTCAAATTAATGTCTTTACAAATTTCTGCGGCTCCATGTAAATAATAACCTAGATATCTTTAAGAAATATAAATTTAGGTTTACTTGACTAGCAATTGCTTAGGATGATGGCTTTTAAAAAAGAACAAGATAAATGTTTATAAAGGTGAGGCTTTCAGATCATACAGGTTCAAAACCTTGAACTCAGAGCAATAATATAAGGTATTTCTGTCTGGTATAAACATTTTTTTTTTGTCTGCCATCCAGGGGCCAAAATTAAAAGCCAAAACACCAATAAAAACGGCTAAAATTCTTCCTCACTTCCATTGATTATTCAAGCAAACCAGACAAGCATACAAAAGACAGATTTCTTACTAATTCTAGGCTACTTGGAAATTTTATTTTCTTTATACAATTCAGCCAGTCCTAGGTAAAATGTAAACATTAAAAATTTAACCCTCAACTCATTTGAAACTGATTTAAAAAAGGAAAAAAAGGGTAAAAGAGGTTTTTAAAAATCAAACTGCCATGGAAACTACTTTACTCAAAATTTTGGTTCACAACCTTCATTAGATTACCTATTAGGGCAAATGAAGTTTAGCCATGTGAACAGGTCCCAAGTTTGTCAGAAATATAATGTGGATCCAACTGTCTTTTATAAACTGTTGAGTTTATATTACTATCTTATGACAAAAATTCTACAGTGAAAGCTATAATATCTGTGTGTGTGTGTGTGTGTGTGTGTGTGTGTACTTAGGTGTGTATTATATTGTATGCTGTGTCTAAATGGTAAAATCTGGCATAGTCAGCCAAAAAGGCATTATGAAATTTTATTCAGATTGGCTTAGAGCTTAGATAAATGAGCACTCGTATAGAATATAAACTGTATAGTAATTAATCCAAAAGACTTTTAGTTCACATGACTGAAGTAAATCTTTAATAAATAAGCTGGTTTTAAAATTACTGGTAAAATAAAAATAGAAGTGTATCTAGAATTGTCAGCATATATTTTTGCCTGGGTTTACTGGTAAGTCAGTTTTATGTTTGTCTCTGCTAGATGTTTTAATTTGTCAAAGTTTGACACAAAGTTTATATAACTATAAACCTAAATCTGAATGATCTTTGTGTAATTCTTTTCTTTTTTTAGAAATAGGGTCTCACTATATGGCCCAGGCTGGTCGCAAACTCTTGGCCTCAAGTGTACCTCCCACCTCAACCTCCCAAGTAGCTGGGACTACAGGTTTGAGCCACCATGGCTGGCAATTTTTTTTATTTTTTAGAGACTGGGTCTTTTCTATGTTGTCCAGGCTGGTCTCGAGCACCTGGCCTTAGTTGATCCTGCTGTCTCAGCCTCCTGAGTAGCTAGGAACACAGTCATGAACTGATACATGGGCTAATTTGTTGGTTTAATAAAAACAGCTCTGTCTTCTGAGTTATTGACAAAACACCCATATATTTAAGTTTCTTACTTAGGTAAGCATCTGATATTCATAGGCTATGAAAATTGTTAACAGGGAACTAACTTGAAATGATGACTAGTTTTGTCTAATATCTTAGTTTTTATAAGTAATCTAGATAAACTGTCAAAAATTAGATAAATATAAATTGGATAAACATCTATAAACAAACTTTTCATGTAATTTAAAATCTTAAAGTTATGTTAAATTAAATAAGATAGTAGCTAAATATCTGGGTCATTTTGAAATGTTTAAAAAACTAAAACAAATTACTGAACATAAATATATTTGTTCTTGGCTTCTTAAATTTTATAGCAAGACCAAATATATTTGGATCTATTAATACAAATAAAAATTATGTTATGAATAAACATGTTTTTAAAAGGTATAAAATTGTTCTCATCTATAAAATACTGATATGTGACGGTTCAGAATTTCTTGCTAAAAATTAAAGTTACTAAGAGTTAAAATTCTAATTAATATATATAATCCTATATGTAAAATTAACATCAAAATACATGTTTTTGATAAAAAATTATAAGAAAGCCATAAAAATGTGTTTTTTATTGAAAAAAGAATAATTTTGTCCATTCTGGAGGTTATTTAAAGATTGTTTCAAAATATGAATTAAAAGAAAGATGCAAGATAGGAAGGAACCAGTAAGTAGGAGAATGAGTTGTGAAGAAAGTTATGGTGATTAAGATGTATTTTTGGTATATGGGAGGTTAAAAAGAAAAAGAAATAATTTTGTTTGAGAAAAAAATCTTGCATGATAAATTTATAACTGGTTATTTTAAAAAGAGTAAGTATAGAATAAAGCAGAAAGTCCAAGCATGTTGTCAGTGGACTGAGTAAGTCATAAAAAAGTTCATGAAGGGGAAATTTGTGAAAGAAATTTTGTGTGATTAAGTTGGCTGTAATTAAAAGGAAAATATTTATTAGTATTTCTAAAGAGTAAGCTTTACTATTAAAAACACACTAATATAAAACTAAAAATTAGGTGTACTATGTTAGAAAAATGGTTTTATTAAAATACTGATTTGCTCTTAGTAAAATTGCAAGAGGTTTTGATTTTTAACTTTGAAATCTGTTACTTCAACAGCCATCTGCTAAACTGCAGACAGTGTCTATTTTTGCTGTATTTCTTCCTGAGATCTATTTGATTTCCCTAATTTCAGGTTGGAAATGCTGTCTTTTTTACTCAGAATGGTAATTTAATTTCTCAAGGTAAAATCTTTCTTTTTGAAACTTCTTGGATTCATATCTCAGAGGTTCAACTCTTGCTATAGCTTGCTGCACAAGATGTGCGGGTCATGCATCCTTGCCTTCAGCTCTCCTTCTTCCCCTTAACAGGGAGTATCTTTTTACTTGGCCGGAGTGATAACTCTGTCCTTCTACCTTTTCATCAGCTCCTGTAACTTTTTTTTCTAATTATGACTCTACTGTTACGGCCTGACACTGAAATACGTTATCTTGAAGACCTAGGAAAAAAATGTCTTCCTCCTGTATAACTCGCTTCCATAATCTTGGTTCTTCTTGGTGTGTCTGAACTGCAACAAGGAAACTTCCCATGCTGTTACTAAAAGCCATGTATTCCCCTGCTCAAGGTACTAGTTTTCTTGTTTACTTTCTCCACATTCAAAAGATCCCACTTCTTAATACTATCACATTGGCCATTAAGTTTCAATACATGAATTTTGGGGGACACATTCAGATCATAGTACAGGCATTTTCTCAAAAATGAATAAAAGCTGAGCCCCTTTGCCTCAAGGAAAATTGTCAGTGTTTGCTTCCAATGATAAAATTTGAGCTTTCAAGAAAATATTGGAATTTTGGTAAAATCTTCTACCATGGACTTGCCTGCTTCCTAATACGTAAAGACTTTCCAATAAGATCAGCAATAATATTACCAAAGAACACATTTTTGATATTGTATCATGAAGTATGTCCACATTTGGAAGATCTTGGTGAACCAGTATTTTCCAAATGACCAATCCACGATGTTACAACATTATGTGCAGGTAAATGATCTATTCCAAGTGCAAGGCTAAATTTTACTTATTTAATTTTACCTAATATTACCCATTGATATCCTTTGCTCATTCATCATTCCTCACATCCCTTTAGGTTGTCTTTTCCTCTTTTCTCTAGAAAAGACTTTCTAGTCGTTCTTATATTTCTTGGTTTCTAATTATTTGTCAATTATATGTTGCAAATATTTTCTTTCAGACTGCGGCTTGTGTTTTAATTTTGCTTATTATGTCTTTTGTTGAACAGACACTTTTATTTTAATACAATCAGATTTATTGGTATTTCCTTTTGGTTTTGTGTTATCTTATCTAAAAAATTCTTTTCTACTTGAAGTCCACATGTATCTATTTCTATATTTTTTTTCCTAAACTGTTTAGAGTCTTGCTTTTCATAATTACCTTGTAATCACCTTGAAGTGGGATCATTTGTCTATTTCTATGCAAATATCCCAGTTTCCTAATTATTATGTTTTTATAATAATTCTTGATATATGGTAAGGATGTCCCACAACTTTGTTATTCTTTGAAACTCTCTGGCCTATTTTAGGCCTTCTGCTTTTCCCCAGATAAAAAATGTAAGCATCTTCTATAGTGTTCCATGATAAACCTTGCTTGGAACTTTAGTATTTTGAATTTATAGATTTTATTAGGGGGCAACAGAAATAATTAATGTGTTTAATCTTGCAATGCTTCTATCTTATTTTAATTCTTTAATAAATATTTTTAATTTTGTGTATAGATATCTTGTACATCTTTTGATAAATTTATTCCTAGCAATACTATTCCTAAGAATACCTAAGAAATATTCACTGATATTTTGAGTGGAGTAGTGGGGTGTTTTTTCCCATGTATGCTGATTTTTATGTACAGTAACCTTTCTAAAAATTCATTTTATTTTAATAATTGGTAGGTTCTTTGGAGTTTCTAGGTAGATAATCATATCATTTGTGAATAAACTTTATATAGCTTATTACTTTATTACATTTCTAGGACCTCTGGGCATATAATGGTGGTTGTAAGTGGTGATAATTACTTTTGTATCATTTCCGATTTTAATGGAAATGCTTATTAAAGTCTTACATGTATTGCTTGTGCAACTTCCCAATAAAGAGCACCTGCTAGAAAGACAATTTACCTAGTCTAAATTTGCTAAGCATGTTTTTTAACAATTAGGGTAGAATTATGTCACTTTTATTTGTCTGCATCTATTGGGATGATAGTTTTTTTAAAACTCTTACTATGTTATATATTAATAGCTTTTCTGATGATGTACATATTAATAAGTATGGTATTGAGCCTTCTTTGCATTTTTGGAATAAAATCTACTTGGACATGATGTTTTAAAAAGTATTAATAATTATTTTATATACTGCTGAAATTAATTTTCTGATGTTTTATTTGGGATTTTTATATCTATGCTTACTAAAATGATTGCTGTATAACTTTCTTTTCTTATACTGACTTTTCCTGTTTGATATTCTGATTTTACCAAATTCATAAAATAAATTGGGTAACTTCCTTCTTTTTCTATTTTCAGAATCTGCTTGGATTATAAATGTTTTGTCTTGTTTTTTTGTTCCTTGAAGTTTGGGGTAAATTCAGTTGTAAAATATTCTGGCTCTACTGTCTTTTGATTTGAGGGACTTTTAAAAAGTATTTAGTTATTTATTTCAAAATATTAAGGGGTTACAAATGTTTTTGGTTACATGGATCGCTTTTGTAATGCTTGAGTTGCAGCTGTAGGTGTGCCCATCACCCGAATAGTGTTCATTGTACCCGTTAGGTAAGGTTTTTGCCCACCCCCTTCTCCCCCATCTCCCCTGCTTGATTTCCACTGAGTTTTACTTCCCTCTGTGCACATGTGTGCTCATCAGTTAGTTCCAATTTAATAATGAGTACATGTGCTGTTTGTTTTTCCATTCTTGAGATACTTCACTTAGAAGAATAGTCTCCAATTCCATCCAAATTGTTGCAAAAGGCATTAATTCATCCTTTCTTATGGCTGAGTAGTACTCCATGGTATACATATACCATATTTTATTAATTCACTCATTAATTGATGGGCACTTGGGTTGACTCTTGATTATTAAATCAAGTTCTCCAATGATTATTTGCTTATTCACCTTTTCTGTTTCTTTTTGGGTCAGTTTTAGAAATTTATATTTATCTAAAATGTGTCTATTTCTTTTAAGTTTAAAATTTATTAATGTTCATAATAGTCTCTTTTGATGTTTAACATATAGGGTGTATTTTTGTCCTCCTTTTTATTATGTTCATCTTCTGTTTTTTCATCAGACTTGCTAGCAATCTATTTATTACCTTTCAAAGAATCAGCTTTGGATTTTATGTATCCTTTGTATTATCTTGTTTCTGTTTCTTTGATTATTGCAATCTTATTTTTTTCTTGATTTTGCTTTCTTCAGATTTACTTTTCTGTTATTTTTCTAGTGTCGTGAGTTGAACATTTATTTTAATCTTTCTGTTTTCTAGTAAGTGAATTTAATGCTATAAGCTTATCTCTAAATAGTAATTTAGCTTCATCCACATATTTTAATGTGTAGCAATTTCTTATTAATTCAGGCTTTATATAAGAGTTCATTTTAAGGTATCCAAACATAATTTTGTTATGCTTTTGTCACTTTGTAACATTGATTTTTCATTTAATTATATAACTATCAGAGGGGATATGTGTGATTTAAGTTCTTTGAAATTCTGGTATTGTGCCAACGTTTACAAATGTTCCACATGTTCACAAAAAGATAATATAGTCTTTTTGTGGTATGGAATTCTCTTTATATCTATTAGACTAAGCTTGTTGATTTTTCTGTGCCAAACTTCTATTCTAACTAGTACTAATTCCTCTCTCTATGATTATAAACTTATCAATATTTCCATATAATTTTGTCGATTGCTGCTTTGTATATTTTAATTATGATAAGTACAATAATTTTATGTTTATTATTTTCATGTTGATTTGTGTCTTTTATTATTACATACTGTTCTCATTTATTTGCATTACTACTTTTTGGACTTTAAATCTATTTATGTGATATTAATATTGCTATGGCAGCTTTATTTTGTCTAGTATTTGAGGGGGCTTATATTTTTCTAGTCCTTCATTTTCATTCTTCTGTGTGGTTTTGCTCTAGGTATATCTCTTGCAAGCAGTATATGATTGGGTTAAAACAAATCAGTGGTATATCCTCTTTGATTACTTAATTCATATACAATGTTTATGATTTCTTATACTTTAAAATATTTAAAATATTGCAAATATATAACTTAGGTACATTTGTATATTAATAAAAAGGAAATAGGAACTGAAACAAGATATGAAGAAATACCTTTATAAGCAGAATTGTGTTATTGGAAAAAACACTAAGCTAGGACTTAGAGGCACTGACTTCCAATTCCAGTTCTTCTGGTGTGAGCTTGGGCAAGTCAGTGAACTCCCCCGGCCCCTGCCCCTCTGAATCAGTCTCTTCATTTATAAAATGAAAGTGCTAGACCAGATTAGTGGTTTTCAAATGATGCTCTAAGGAGTCAACTGGGGTATTGTTGAACCAGTAATTATCCAAGTGGATGAACTCTGGACCTTCCATTCTTGCCTGGACCATTCTGTTTTTCTTTTTCATCAGTGAGGCTATCATGGTCTTCTGCACAATATTTCTTCTGAAAAAACTATTCTGGTGACTGGAATAATCAAATCATTGAACTATTGTATACAATATGAAAGCCCAGTTCTAGCACAGTGACAGTTTTTATACAGGTACATAAAGAAGACCACTCATTAATCTTATATTGTTATCAGTTACTGTTTGTCTTAGTCAAAGTAAAATTTGAGTTTTTAACTTGAATCCATCTGCAGAGTTTCCAATCATCGTAAAGCAACTGTTGTGCCAATGTTTCTAGCATTTCATAAACTTCTACAGGTTCAGCGTGGAAGGCTTCAGGATACTTCAGTCAGGTGTTATTAAGGCCACAGGCACAACCTTTACTTCTCTACTCCCATCTTTACACAGAGTTAAAGACACCTCATCTTCTCAGAAGTCCTTTCTTTTCCAGTAAGTTCTTCCCCAGGCTTGATGTTCTGCCCCTTCTTTACTATGTAGTCAGAAATGGAGGGGCTGACATATGCGTTCAGGGAGATCAGGGCTTTTACGCTCCCTCCCTCCCTTCCTTCTCCTCACCTTCCTTTTAGACAGTTTTACCAGAACGACTAAGTTACAGACACACGGGATTTTCTTCCATTGTGACTCATAGAGTTTGAGCTTCCATCTGAATATCTCTAGACTTCAGTTCCTAGGGTTTTCCGTATTTCTGCTGACAACTATTTCTTATATAGACTTTAAAAAAAAGGATTCAACTTTTTAATCATGCTTAACAAATGGGTTTTAAATATAATGCCTTTTCACACCAAGAAAGAAGATCTTTCTCTTCTGAATGACGTTAACCCTCACTGTCTGTTTGTAGATCCCACACGCAAGTTGCTGCCATTTGGAAACAGCAGTTGAACAAGAAGTCATGGTGTAATTTGAGGGGTACTAGAGGGCTTCTTTTACTTGCCTGCTTGTTTTTAATAAAATATTTCTACTTCTAAGAATTCAGAGACTGTCTAAATACCGAGATTTTGTTGATTATAAACCATATACAGTATGTATACCTGGGATCCATGTGTATTATAAATATTATAATACATTTCCTCATCATTCAAATGGATTGGTATTTATAGTCTAGTCCTTGAGAATGCTGACCAGTAAAATTTCATGAGTGCAACTAACTTTTATTTAAATAGGTAACATGTTTTATAATAGGTATGTCATTTGTCATGGGTTTCCATTTTTGTTGTTTTATGTTTAAGTAGTGAAGTTTTTAATTTTTCTGGGTTAATTCTTCTTTCCTTCCTTGATAATTGAATATGTTCCAATTTGCTCTGTTTTTGGAATTTTAGTGTCCCTTTCTATGGGATATATTGGGTTCAGGTGTCTTTCTTAAAACTTTATCATAGTCCCATACTGGGATGAGCTATGTGTCACTCAGCTCCAAGATTTCACTGCAATCCATTGGGAAAGCAATGCAATAAAAAAGTATGATAATCAAGGAATATTCCACATGTTGTTTGCAGAAGTATGGAAATATAGGAGAAAAACAGGCAGCTAGACCCTCTATATGTAGTTTAATCATACCTTCCTGTTAGTGTTATTGTTGTGGTCAAGCCTATATACAGTGCCTGTTTTTCTGTTTGGGTCTCTGTTCTGGAAATTATTTTAAAATATTGCTTAATTTTAGAAATAGTATAGAACTAGTAGCAGGCATTAAAAATATATATTTTGCTTGGGTTTTCATGTGGAAAAGGAAAGAATAACAGATCATATTTTGGATTATAATTTTAAACTTCAATTTTACTTTAAATCTAAACTGATAATCCTCCCCAAAGGCAATGGCTATAATTATTAAATGGCATAAGTATTATTCAAGTACTAGAGTCAGTTCTTTAATATTTATGTAAAATCTTATGTTGTCATTTTCTTCAACCAGTTAATCAAGGAATGTAAATTGATTTTAATATTATCAAAATCAGGACCTAAATTTGGAGATAGCCCAAATATGCTATAAACGCCTTCTATCCACAGGTGTGTTGGGGAACACCCATGCCTCTACTACTGTTCTACATGAATATATAATATAGCCTCATTTAGCATGACCGTGGGGAAATGAGTCTTCTCCAACATCCTTTTGGGAAGGCAATTTGTTAATATACCTCAAAAACTCTGAAATTAATATGTTTTGAACTACTTCATGGAATTTATCATAAGGAATTACACAATATGTATATTTAATAATGTCATTACAAAGCCATTTAAAATAGCAATACATTGAAGAAAGAACCCTCTGCTCAAAAATTAAGATAATGATTAAATTCAGATAGATTTGTACCATGGGATACTATGCCACCATGAAAATGCTGATACTTATATAGCAATTATTTAAAACAGTGGAAGTCCAAGTTGCACATAGAATGTCATCCCAATTTAAAAAACATAATGCTATACCTATATATGTGCCTGGAAAGAAGACCGAAATAACTAGTTCCTTAGGGTGGTAGGATTTGTTGAACAAAACTTTTTGAGCATGTGCTGTGAAAAGCAGCATAGTGTAATGAAAAACACTGTGGAATTTGAAGCCAGGCTCAACCATTCTTTATTAGTAAGACTTTGGACAAATTATTTAATTCTTTGTACCTCAGTTTTCTTACCTGTAGAATGGGAACAATAATGGCACTTACACAATGGGGTTGTTGTGAGGATTATGTAAGTTAATATGTCTGGAGTATTTAAAATCTGCTTGGTACATAGGAAGTGCTATATAAATTTTATCACTATTATTATTTTAGTTGTGCTAAGTGCTGGGTATACATTGATAAAAGAAAAGACAAGGCCTTGTCTGTAGCAAACTCACAGTCTAGAGGAGGAAACAAACAATCCCCAAATAATCACATAGATCAACAATGAAAAAGCATGATAAATGCTGTGAAGAAAAATGATATGGTGTTTTTAGACAGAGTCACTGGGCGAGAGCCTAGTCAGACTGTGTAGTCACAGAAGGCCTCCAGGCTGAAGTGACATTCAATCAGAGGTATGAAATATGAGTCACATGGAGTGCAGAAAGGAACAGCATGTGTGTGACCATCCTAAGGCTGAGCTCTGGGTACGGAGGAGGTGGCCAAGGTGCCGGTGCCAGTGAGCCAAGGAGGAGCGGCTCAGGGGAAGAGGGAGTGTAGAACAGGCCTGACAAGGGTGTCTGGTGACGGTTATCCCAGGGCTCCAAGAAGCCTCTGGAGGGATCTCAGCAGGGGAGGACCCTGGCCTGATTTCCTTCGAAGACCCCTCGGTTGTGGGGTGCACGTGGGCTTGGAGGTGAGGCTGACAGCATGCAGGGCAGTCATGCTCCCTGTGGCAGGGGACGGGAGGTGGGACAGCCCAGGATGGTGGCAGTGGCGAAGCAAGGAGAGACCAGACACCAGACATTTTGGAGCAAGAAGCAGTAAGCCTCGGAGATGTGGCGTCAGGGGAGGAGAGGGCCCAGGCTGGCGTCCAGACTCATCTCGTGAGCAGGTGGTGGCCCTAGGACCCCTGACGGCCCTTCAGGACAACAGGGAGTCAGGAGGCAAAACTTCTTCCTCTCCCTTCTCTATTATACTTATTTTATCTAAAAAAACAAGCAAAGACAGTATTTAGCTTAAAAGTATTTAGACGTAGGCCAACTCAAAATTATTTGCTGACAAAAGTACAGGTGATGAGCAGAGCAGGAAAAAGAAAGCTCAGCAAGGAAAGAGGTATCAAAGAACGCATGTAATTTGCTGGGATTGCACTTTTTGGTGTTTATGGAATAGACTATTTTTTGAAAAAAAAAATCAGATGATACAATGTAGGCTGATAGATAGCTTGTTTTTAAATCCCTGTAAAACATACCAGGAGCATTTTCTCACATCACAAATTATGCTTGTAAAACATATTTTAAAATGTTTAATTGATACATAATATTTTTACATATTTATGGGGTACATGTGATATCCTGATATGTACATACAATGTGTAATGAACAAATCAGGATATTTACGGTATCTATCACTTGGAACATTTATCATTTCTTTATGTTGGAAACATGTCACATCTTCTCTTCTAGATATTTTTGAAATAGACAATATATTGTTGTTAACTATAAGTCACCCTACTGCAATTTTTCCTTCTATGTTTGTACCCATTAACCAACCTCTCTTCATTCCCTCCTCACGACAATTTTCAGTCTTGGGTAACTACCACTCTACTCTCTACCTCCACGAGATCAACTTTTTGAGCTCCCACATATGAATGAGAACATGTGACGTTTGTCTTTCTGTGCCTGGCTTATTTCACGTTAAATAATGACCTCCAGTTCCATCCATGTTGCTGCAGATGACAGTATTTCATTCTTTTCTATGGCTGAATAGTATTCCACTGTGTTTATATACCATAGTTTCTTTATCCGTTCATCTGTTGATGACACTTAGGTTGATTCCATATCTTTTTTATTGTGATTAGTGCAGTAATAAACATGGGGTTGCAAGTACCCCTTTGATATATTGATTTCCTTTCCTTTGGATAAATACCCAGTAGTGGGATTGCTGGGTTGTATGGTAATTTCAATTTTTTGAGAAAACTCCATACTATTTTCCATAATGGCTTTACTAATTTACATTCCCACCAACAGTGTATAAGAGTTCCCTTTTCTCTACATCCTCACCTGCACTTGTTATTTTTTATCTTCTTAGTAATAGCCATTCTAACTGGGGTGAGAATGATATCTCATTGTGTTTTTGATTTGCATTTCCCTGATAATTAGTGATGCTGAGCATTTCTTCATACAGCTGTTGGCCGTTTGTATGTCTTCTTTTGAGAAATGTCTATTTATGTACTTCATCCGCTTTTTAATGTGATTATTTTATTTTTTTACTGTTGAGTTGTTTGAGTTCTTTGTATATTCTGGATATTAGTCCCTTGTAGAATGAATAATTTGAAAATATATTCTCCCATTCAATAGTTGTCTCTTTGCTTTGTTGATTGTTCCTTTGCTGTGCTTTTTAGTTTAATATACTGTTTGTTTTTGTTTTTGTTGCCTGTGCTTTTGAGGTCTTAGCTATAAATTCTTTGTCTAGACCAATGTCCTGAAGCATTCCCCCTGTTTTCTTCTAGTAGTTTTATGGTTTTGGGTTTTACATTTCATCTTTAATCCATTTTGAGTTGATTTTTGTATATGGTGAGACATCTGGGTCCAGTTTCATTCTTCTGCATATGGATATCTAGTTTTCCCATGATCATTTATTGAAGAGGGTGTCCTTTCCCCAATGTATGAATATGTTCTTGGAACCTTTGTCAAAGATCAGTTGGCTGTAAATACATGGATTTATTTCTGGGTTCTCTATTCTGTTCCATTGGTCTATGTGTGTTTTTATACCAATAAAATGCAGTTTGGGCATGAAATATAGTTTTAATAGTTACATAATATCTTGTTTTGTGGATGTGCAATATTTTAAAAATGAATTGTTTAGTCATTTAGGTTATTTTCAATTTTTCCTCAATATAAAGAAAGCAATGACCATTATTGGAGGTTTTTCTTTGAATGTGTGCATAATAACTTACTTAAGATGAATTCGTGGAAATGGACTTGTTCTTTCAAAACTTCTTAGTATTTTTCTTTTTTTTTTGCCTGATACCTCTTTGCCTAGTCTTTAACTTCTTTGGGGGGCACTTTGCTTTATGCTACCTTCCTTCCCTCCCTCTGTGCCGCTCTCTCTCCCTCTCTCTTTCTCCTTTTCTTTCTTCTTTTCCTCATCTTCTTTAACCTGCCAGTTCTTAGCTCATTAGGGAGTTTAATCCATTTAAATTATTATTATATGGAATGTATTTGGTTTTCTGTTATTTTATGCTTGTTTGCTGCTTTCTTTGATTTTTGTTTTTTGGAGACAAGCTGTATTTTCTTTCTTTGCATTTCTTCCAAAGTTTCAGAGCATCCCTGTCTTTCCGGTTCGTGCTCAGCACAACGCCTGGCACCACACTAGGTATGCAGTGAACATTGTGGAAAACCAGACATGTTTTCTTTATAATTCTCCTAGTGTTTCCTGTTTCCATTAAAATTACCCAGCTGTGTCTGTGAGTGCCGCGGTCAACGGTGAAGTGCCCGCTTTTCTTATCTCCTCCCCTGGAGGTGGAGAGGACACTTTGTTCCTCTTACCTCCATTAGCTTTCGTTACATTTATTTTATTATATTCTAAGCATTAATATTCCCCTGTTGGTATTATTCTTTGTTGTACATAGAAGCCCATTTTATTTGTACTGTTAGTGCAAAAATAATTTTCTAAAATTTTTCAGGGTCCTGCACTAGATTGTTCTCAAAGTATCAATCTTATGCTGTGTGTCTTGGGTGTGGGTCCTTCCCCTTTGTTCTGTATATTGATGTTTTTCCCTCTTGACTCATCCTCAAACAGTGTCCAGACCCTGTTTTTATCCATAAATGGGGCCTAAATGGTCCCTGGTCTCTCAGCCTTTACGTGAGATATTGGAATCCTCTTTTCAGGGCCGCAGCCAAAGGGATGGCCGTGCGCCTCTCAGTCTGATGTGTAGTCGGCCGTGGATTTCTGTCCTCGGCTCTACTCGGGGATTTCTCTCCTCCACTATATTCCTGTTCTTAGGTACATCAAAACAACCCAGCAGATAAAAGCAGTAATTACCAGTGTGCACGAAACTTTTCGTATCTGCCTTTGCCTATGCTATTTGACAGTGGGAGCTTCACCTACCAGAACTCATCGTATCACATTGTACTCCCTTCTTACTCAGTGGTTTTGTGGGAATTCTAGTGAATGGTCATACAAAGAATGAAGGGAGGGTGTGTGTGTGTGTAAGACAGTGAGGGGGCAGAGAATGGGATGAGAGAGAGAGAAGTAGAAAGGTGCTATAGTTCAACAACCCTCAGAGGTATCAGTGTGAATTAATAGAGTTTAGAAACCTGGGCAATGAGATAATGGGAGAAGGGAAGGGTCATTTACCATATAAAAATTTGTACTTGTAGAGCCACATTCATAGCATATCACAGTAATGGATATTTATTTTAAATTTATTCAATTATTCTTTCATTAGGAAAAGTTTAATTATATTTTATGTAATCTCTAATTGGCAGGAAAATTTAAGGCTCATTGTAGAAGATCTCTCTAAATGATGTTAAAATAAAATACTTTAGCATTTAACGAGTTAATCCCCAGATCTCCTTAATGATGGATTTCTCAACCTTCTGATGACTGAGATTTAAAGCAAATGAGTGTTGCAATGATCTCTTCCTTAGGTTTTCTGTACCACTGTTCCCCTGCCAGAATGTGAAGGATTGTGTTCTGATACTAGAGTCTGTGGTTTTGAGAACCAAGTTTAGATGTCCACGGACAGGAAGAGCCATTCTATAAAGTGCCTCAATCATAAGAAATCATGGTATTTTAGGTGCTGCCTCGAAACAACGTATTAGTTTTCTGTGGCTGGTGTAAGAGATTACCACCAATGGGGTGACTTTAAAACAACAGAAATGTATTTTCTCACAGTTCTGGAGGCCAGGAGCCTGAAATCCAGGTCACACTCCCCCTGGGGGATCTAGAGGAGAATCTCCTTTGCCTCGTCCAGCTCCTGGTGGCTGCTGCTTTCCTTGGCTTGTGGCTGCATCACTCCAGCCTTTGCCTCTATGGTCACTTTGCTCCCTTGTCTTCTGTCTCTGTGTGTTCTTTTCTTTCTTTCTCTTTCCCTTTTCTTTTCTTTTCTTACATGGTCTCTTTCTGTCACCCAGGCTGGGGTGCAGTGGTGCAATCACAGCTCACTGTAACCTCTGACTTCTGTGCTCAAGCGATCCTCCTGCCTCAGCCTCCTGAGTAGCTGGGACTACAGGCATGCACCACCATGTCCCGCTAATTTTTAAAAATTTTTTGTGGAGATAGGGTCTCACTGTGTTGCCTAGGCTGGTCTCAAACTCCTGGCCTCAAGGGATCCTCTTGCCTCAGCCTCCCAAAGTGCTGGGACTACAGGTGTGAGCCACCATGCCCGGCAAGATCCTTTAAAAAATTATATCTGCAAAGATCCCTTTTTAAAATAAGCTCATATCCACAGGTCCCGGGGATTAGATTGTGGACATATCTTTTTTGGGGACACCGTTCAACCCACCACACACAATTTCTGAATATATTTTATATAGAACAATTAACTTTGTATGACTAAATCCCACCATAGTCACGTTTATTGAGCAAGACCAAGACTTGAGTATTCATGAGAATGGAAACAAAGGTTATACATGGATCGACCTCCACTTTTTTAAGCCAACATTTACAGAAAGTCAGCAAGCGCTGTCACTAATTGTGACAGTGAGTGAGTGAGTTGTAAATTTTTCCCACCCCACTCTTCAGCAGGGGGACCCTGCCGAAATGCAGGAGCTCAGGGGACTGTAGCTCTGGTGTCTGGCCCTGGCGGGAGTGCGCCTGTGTTGGGGAGGAAATGGAATCATAGGGTGTTCGCCTTGGAGAAAAGGAGATGCCTCCATCTCTGAAAGGAGGAACTAAATGTGGAGGGAGTGGGCACCCTGGGGCAGGGCCAGACCTGTCTGGAGCTTCTGGGGATGTCGAAGTTGGAGAGATGATGGGGAGGGGCGAGGGAGGAGGGAGGTTCTTAAAAAGACCTCAGAAGTGATTCAGTCTGCCATCCAGGGAGCTTGATGAGCACATTGTTGGCACATGGGGCATATTTCGTATTCCCTGCCGTCCCTGCCCCGCAAGGCCCAGGAGGCAGGGAGTGGGTGATGATGGAGCAGAAAAACCTGTATTTTAAAGTACCTTTCTCTAAGGACCTCAAAGTCGATTACTGATTTTAAAAAGCATTTATCTTGCAGAGTTAGCTACTGTTTTATTTTCATCTTTTGAGACCTCAGCTCACCAATGCCGGGGTTACCCACGAAATTCATTTGAAGGTCTCCTGGCTGACACGGGGACATTTTTACAATCACATGGCCTGATCAATCTCAGCAATGTTGACCTCTGGCCCCCAGGGCTCCTGGGAGGAGGGTGTCTTGAAGGTCAGCGCAGAAGTCAGTCGGGAGCTGTGTGAAGGAAGACCTCTCCCACTTAGACCAGAAAAGGCTCATCTTTTTTTTTTTTAAACTGCACAACCCACTTTGTCTTCCTTGATTGCTATTAAAAGAGGAGAAGAAGGAGGGCAGGGCGAATGTTTATCGGGCATTTCCTGTGTGCCAGGCACTTTGCCTCGTTTATCTTATTTACTCTTCTCAAGTGATAGAAATATTCCTACTGCGATTTTGACAAATGCAGAAACAAGTTCTGAGAGGTCAAGTCACATGGCCAAGGTCCCCTCCTGAGAGTGGACACTGGGGTTGGGGCTGAGGCAGCCGATGAGTGTCCCCTCCCCTCTGCCTGGGTCTCTGTGGTCTTCTGGCCTGCTCCCCTCAGCTCCTTTCATGCCCCCACTTCCCGACTGTCTAAGGCTGCCTTCACCCCCAGTCCTTGCACCCCACTTCATTTTCTCCACAGCACCAGGCTCAAGGTGTCTGGGGTCCGCTCACCCGCTAGAATGTAAACGCCACAACAAGCTCCCTTGTTTTTACGGCGTTCCCTGGCCTGGCTTTGTAGTAAGCCCTCAATATGTATTTGTTGAACGAAGGAACAAACGAATCAATGAGTGAATATATTACTTTCCTAGTGACATTTGCTAGACATTTGGCACCATTTCCCTCTGCGGTCAATGTGGGCCAACTTTAAGGCTAATTGTGACACTGTGTTTTTTTTTTTTTGGATCTGACAAGTCATCTCACAACACAGTCTATATAGTGTCAAGATGTCCAAGGCAAAGCAGAAGAATAAGTATACTAAATTGAAAAAAAATGAGATTGTACAAAATAAATAACCAATCCTTGGTTTGGGGATCTTTTTTCCAGTCTGAATTCCCTTCAGCATTTAGGCTAAAGAAACCACCCAGCTCATGTAATGGAGGTGTAGAAGAGAATAATTTGCTGGCTTTAGTTGACCATTAGCTGAATAGTTAATTGTGGAACCCAGGTGATTTTAAGGGTTATAACCTATTCATGGATATCAGCATGACAGTGAGAGAAATGTCCAAAACTGAACTCATTATCTTCCCCCCAAAATGTTTCTACTCCAGTATTCCCAGTCTTAGTGATGGCACCCAAGTGCTTTGTTGCCTACGCCGTACACTGCAGGGTCGGGGCGGGGGGGTCACATTAGACTCCTCTCCTTCCCCTCAAATCCCGAAGTAATGAAGTCTTGTTGAAGCCACTTCTCTGCTTATCATTTCAGCTCTGTCTCTTGTTAGAGACTGCATTATGTTCATCTCACCTGCCAACTTCATGGTCGCGCTCAATAACACACAAATTTCATAGTGCATTGTGCTATTTCAGAATTCTATGCCTCTGCTTATACTGTGCTCAGACAGAATGTCTTCTCGTTCTCTCTACCCCTCCACACCCACTCAATTTTCAATACTCAAATCAAGTGTCATCTTCCCATTGAAACCTTCCCTGTTTCTTTCCACTGGTAGAATCAGCCACTCCTATCTGTGGATACCTGGTACACCTTGTACACACTTAATTCATGTGTTTCTATAGTGCCTAGCATAGCACCTTATTCGAAGTACTCTATGCCTGCTTACTGAATGAAGGGGGAGATCTACAGGAGGTTGGGGGCAGTTGGCTTTATTTGCACCGTAACTAAATCCATAGTGTGGTGAGGTTTCTCAGATTGCAGCTCCTAAGTCTGTGTGGTTGAGAAGCAGGAAAACCTGGGATTTAGCAATTCACAATGGGTGCTCTATAAAGTGTGTCATGGATAATCTTTACATGAATAATTGACAGTTGACTGTGGCATCATCAATTAGTAATGGAGGTCAGTCTTCTTTCATTAGAATGTAACTTCCTGGAGGTACAGCTTTTGTTCATTTATGTCTGAATTTATTTAAAGTACAGTGTCAAAAATAGTGTGGGTGCTCAAAAAGTTGAAAATAAATTAATCAAGTATATCAGGTTCCAGAGTGACCAAAGGAGAGGCTGATATTCAGGAAATCCATTTGCTCTCATTAATAAAACAATCTTATCCATATTAAAGTAACAGAAGATGAGGATAGGAAAAGGATCTATTAGTGTGGTCCAGCTGCGGACCTCTAAGATCATTCCTTCCTTCACGGAGCTCATGAATAATGAAATAAATCGGTGTGACACCAGGGAATAAGCTGTAAAGTGTCACAAAATGCCAGGAACAAAATCCATCCAAAGTGCTCTTTTTCTTCCTGAGGAAAAACCTAAAAGAACTTTTCTGATTACCTGACAGTCCATTTAATCCCCAGGAAACATTCCTTTGTTATGGTTTCAAGGAGAATTACTTGAAATAATCCTTTGTACAATGTGCCTGGTTCTATTTTAGTTTTAAATCGTGTCCCCTTTCTTTTTGAATTTGTTAAAAAAAAAAAAAAGACATTTAATCAATGCCCAAGTGGAAGTGGTATGGCCAAGTGTGAGTTTCTTTCTCTCCAGGATGAAGTTACCTTTTGTGTCGAGGCCCTTTTAAGAGAGACTTAAAAGACTTCAGGAGCCGAGAAAGAATAATAAAAAAAAAATTCCTGAATGTTATAATTAAACTGTACAGACTTAACCATCTCTCTTGAATATTATTGAAGAGGAGCATGCTTTTCGACCAGCTCCGTCTACTGATGCTCACAGTGACCCAGATTTCAGGGGACTCGGGCATTTCTCAGATAAACGCCCAGGAGAATCCAGAGCATCTGGTCTAGGGAGCGACCAGCCCTGCCAGCAGTCAGGCTGGTCAACTGCTTATCAGTTGAAAAGTGGCGATAAAGAAGAAAAGGCAAGGGAAGGAATGGAGTCCAATATCCTGTATGCCACTGAGACTTTCCCATATTTTGGCTTGGAAATGCATCAAAGCAGTAAGAATAAAGAGAGAGAAAAAAAAAACCCAGGGGGTTTTAATTTAGAAAATAAGGCACATTTGAATTTACATGTGTGGACTGTCTTGGAGATGAAGATAAGTGGCTTTGGGGTGAGCTTGCTGGTGGCCACCCCTTCCCTTATTCTAGGGTATCCTTGATAGGGATTTATTTATCATAAAATCAGACAGCATCCCTATAGCAGTTATCCAGTGCTTTCTTGACTTAAATATTTTCTTATCTTCCTCAAGTTTTTCCTTTCTCTTTCTACTCTCCAAAGTGGGTAAGGAGGTGGGGGTGGGGGATGAGCAAAATGCAAAATGCAAAATGAATTACTAGTTAACACACAGATGCAATATTCAGTTCACTGTGCAGGCACTTTATTTTTGTCTTTCAAAAATGTATTGCCTTTTTTCTTCTTCTAGAGACAGAATTTCATTTTGATCTTTAAATAGTAACATAAGGTTAAACCACAGAGTAATTTTTTTTTTTAAAGAATGAAAACTGTCTTAATAATTTGGGGGTAGCTGGTTGCAAGGAAGCTTCTTGAAAATTTAAGATGGCAACTTTGCCCACTCTTTTACTTGTTTACGGGATTTCAGATTTTTCTTAGGGCTTTTTTTTCCCTTTTACTTTATTTTAGGGGACAATGGTAGATTCCATGACTGCGTTGTAAAACAAACGTATAGTTAAAAATAATATCCAATTTGGCCTTAACTAGAGCACGGCAGAAATAACAAAAGGCAGTTAATGTGGTATGAACTAAATGCTTGTGTCAAGTTGCCAGCACATTATCTTTGTGTCTTAACAAGGAGGACTTCACTTGCAGAAATGGCTCTTGACAAAGTTAAGTGGTCCTAGATATTGTTTGGGAAATTGCCCTTATTTTGTGTGCTTCTTGTTCCGGTAATGGAACCCATGAGCAGTAGATAATTGTAGCAGCCTCATCTATCAAATAATATTAGAAGTCAACAGCTATAATCTGAGCCACTTGCTTTACACAGCTTTTCTCTGTATTCTCTGTTCAAATTGTCAGTCGTTACCTGTAAGTGTCCCCATTCCCTGTGGTTGATAGAAGCAAAAAGATTTACGTAAATCAGGAGGCAAGCAGTGTACAGGCTTGGGCACAGGCTCCACAGCCCGCGTGCCACAGCAGATGATAACAGCTCCCCGAACAGGGAAAATCATGGTTCTTTGTACTGCATTATATGTTACTATTACTGGTGCAGAGGCTGGGTGAAAGGGTGTTTTTAGAGATACTCTGGGCAGTTAAAAACTGAGTTTAAGAGGGTCAGAAATAAACCTCTCATTACTGGAGGGTAAACACATGTAGCATTTCAGCATTCTGACCTACTTTCATTCATTTCTCATATCCCCGTGTTAAAAGCAAAGTTGCCCAAAAATAGAGTTGTGCAAGCTTGGTGTTAGATACTTCAGTATTTACTGTCTCCCATAAACGTATTTGTAGGCATAAAATATTTCATAACAAAAAGGAGAATGCTAGTTTTCCTGGAATAGTTTATAAACATCTTTGGGTTGCTTCCTCTATCAAATAAAAATCAGAAAAATATCAAAAGCAATAATGTATTAATAAAAACATGAATGCACCTCAGCCAATGGTAGATTGCTTTTATGTACATAATCGTATATATAAATTATATAAAATTTATAAATCTCTACATATTTATATATAAATGATGTGTATTATGTGTATAAATTATAGAATCATGTTGTGCCTACTGTGTGGCGTCCTGTTTTCTTCTCACTTAATATATGTTAAATATATGTTCATAAATATTCATTTACTATACCATATTTGATGGCTGCCTTATATTCCGTTGCTTGCATTCCCTATTACTGGACGTTTGGATTACTTTCGAATTTCTACTATATAAACACTTCTTCAATGCATATCCGTGTAGCTAAGACCTTATCAACATCTATGAAAACATCTTTAAGTAAAATTATTAGAAGGATTAATGGTTTAAAGGGTTTGTATAGAAGAGGGCCAGCCGATTTCTGCTATTATTCAATACGAGCAGTATGCGCAAGAGCCTGACTTGCTTTCTGCCCTCAGCATCAGCTATGTCCAGATGCTTTTTAGATGTTTACAGCCGTGCAGAGATGGTTGAAGGAAAATGGGGCGTGTGTGTTGCGAGTCCTTGAGCACCTATCGATGGTGGCGATCTGGGACAGATCCAGCAAGACAGAGAAGGGGTCCTGAGCAGGGAGCAGAGCACCCGTGGTCGGGGAATGACACAGTCAGAGGCACAAAGGCACCGAAATAAGAGACTGGCCGGAGCAGTGACCGACAGGTGGCTGTGTAGCAGGTGGAACCTGCTGTGTATCTGTCCCAACGACCTCTCCTTTCTTTGAACTTCTACAGAATTCACATTATATCCTATGCTTTAACATGACAAAACTACTATTCTCTCACAGTGCTCTGCCATTGAATATTTCTTGGTGGTGTTTCCCCAACAGGATTATAAATTCTCCAGGGGCAAGGAACCACACAGTGCCCCGAGGACCCAGCATGGTCAGGGCAGAGAGAGGATGATTAGCAGAGGTTTGAAAACTCACCCCATGGGTTGAGCTGCCCCTCTCTGCCTTTGAATACTAATAGTTTTGCTCATCTCATTTTTCCTTTTATAGGTGATTTTGTTTAGGAGAGAGATCTGGTATTATTAAACATCAGCTATGCAGTATTTTTTTTTAACTCAGCAATTTAAAGATTCAACCCAAATGATCAAATCAGTGATTCTGTTTTCGATTTTTAGTGATACTACTTTTGGGCATTTCAGCGATCCTCAGTTTCCCAATTTGACTATCGTACCTCGCAACCCCAAAGTGTTCTGGGGCAGGTTTGCCGTTGCAAGCCATGGGAGCTCAGAAAGCAGGACTGGAAAATTGGCATCTGTGTGCAGCCTTTTTCCAGTGGGGCGGTAGATAATGTTAATAACTTATTCTCAAGAGCTGGTCCTCCTACGGCTTCTTGTGCTGGGCTGTACCAAACGAAGCATAAAGTCAGGTGAAAAGGCCACTGTTGGCTCTTTGTGGAGCTCAATGGGAAGATATTTGGATCAACTGGAAGTTCCTATACTAGGGACCCAGGGCCCAGCAGCAGCTGTGCTTTAAGGCTTTGACTGCTGGAGAGTCACCTTCCCAGCTAATGGAGAGGCTGTTTCCATTTCCATGATTGAGTAACGGCACAGGGCCAGGGCCATGGATGCTTTCCTACCCAGAAAGGCCAGTATTTCAGCCTTCATGCCCTGAGACACAGACATTTGCACTTCTAACATTATGATAATTTTTCACATGTGGTATTTCAATAAAATGTATATATAGTTCAACAGTTGTTCTTGACACCAATGAAGAAAGAAAGGCAATACTTTATACAGTTGTGTGGTAAAATTACCAATTGCCATTAGAGATATGCCATGTGACTCTCCTCTAATGCATATTGCTTACAAAAAAAAAAATAAGTAGGAATTAAAAATAGCAGAGCTGTGTTTGAAGGTGCAGCAATACTAATCGATACTAATGCTACCGATGCAAAGCTGTGGGTGGCAGTCAGGGAACTCGGAAGGATCCCCTGATGCTTGAAATAGCTTCAAAATTAAATGGAAAATCTGAGCTAGGATTAAATGAATACTCGTTTACCTGGATAATGTGTAAAGTAATATAAAATGAAGAAGTAACCCGTGCATATGAGTGTCATTGTTAATGCATGATTCTCCAGAACGAATTTAAAGTGCTAGAAAGCAGGTCGACCATTTGCTTAACTGCTATAGATTTGAGCATTATAATTTTCATAATAAAGATTATTAAGGACTGACATTGCTCTGAAATGCTTATGTTAATTTACAGTCCCTAAGAAATTTGGTATAAGGACAAACACATTCATACCTATATTGAAGATAGAGATAGTTTATTCAGGGACTACTATGCACCCAGGCCTCCAACCTATGTTATTACTTTTTTACAACAGTACTGCAAGGTACTTGTAACTAATCTCATTTTACAGATGAATAAACAGGGGCCCATAGAGGTTAAGTGATAAAGCTAAAAAGTGACAAAGGTGTGAATCAAATACAGGTCTACGTGATCCCAAGCCAATGTGCTACCCTTTGCTGTGCTCACTGTTTTACTAAAACTCTTTTTTTTGATACAGAAAGTTATCTGACCTGTAGGGCTTAAAAATGACTGTGTTGGTTACAAGATAGCAATATTTAATTCCATTCAATTTCATTCCTTTAAAGGAAAAAAACTCATCCATGTGCAGCTGATTGCTTTGCCCTTTGTGTATCTGTTTTTATATGAAGGTTCATAGCAATGTATTGACTTTCTTCATTATCTAAGTTTTATGCACCTAATAATACTTATTAGTATGCTTAGTGACCTTCTCTAAAATTTTTGCAGTAAGAATATACCCCAAACAACTCATCTAAGTAGTTTTTAGTTGGTAAGATGCCTTCAGTGACCAGGCTAAAGCCATATATACTCATTTATGTGAATGCTATTCTTGCAGTTACTGTTGGAATGACAGTTTCTCTGAGATATTTGAATGATGCAACTTGTTCAAGTTTAATGCTATCTATTATGAACTCTGCTGCATGCTGTTAATAGCTGGAAGGCATTGATTTTGTTTTCTGCTCTCTTATCTCAAGCCCATACATTTTGCTTGCATTATTGACTGTTCTGATCATTTCATGCACCATCTCTTTAGAAGATGTATAAATCAATGTCAGCCATGAAACTTAAGTTGTTTATTAGGCTGCCATGTAGGTTTATACCTTCATGAAAATCATCTAATGTGGTCGGTGTCAGATGTTTCAAACAATTGTTGACCAGGTCTGATGAAAGAGGACAGCCTTGGAACATGTCACCACTGGTGTAGGAAAGTTCATTCAATTATTTATTTGGGTCACATGTTATACTTGACTGGATGCACTTTTTAATGATGTTAATTAACTTCTTCAGAGTGTTAAATTAGTTTAGAACTGCTATGATTAGAGCATGACATAAATTGGGCTCTCTATTCTAGGAGATGCATTTGGGTTTTACACACCGAAAGGATATTTTGTACTGAATTAGTGCAAATGAAACCACATTGCTTATAGTTGAGCATAACTTGATAGAAGACCCACACAGACTTCAGATCAATTTCACACTTAAATCACAGACTCAAAAAACAAATGCAGGAGCCTGAAAGCTTGTCCATCATTTTATACAATTACTGAGTTCTTTACCCAGTGCTGAAAGAGCATCAAATTGCACCTCTAATCCAATAAAAAGTGTTTTCCATAATTAAGGCAATTACAAAATGCTTTACAAAATCCATTCTTAGGGTTCAGTTCCTAAATGCCTCCTATACATAAAGCACATTTTTGGATTAGTTTGTACTTTATTTTCTTCCCTAATTTTTACCATGCTTTTGATTCATGTCTCCTGTTTAAGATTTTGTAGGGCATTTTTTAAAATGTAGAGATCTGTTCTCCTCTTGGTACCAAAGGTGAAGGGTTGCACAGGGCTGCATTACTCACAGCCAACTTCTGGGGCAGCTATGGATCCAGGAATACCGAGTGGCTGGTATTGTGGGAGGTGTGTGTTTGGAGAGCCCTCCCTCAGCAATCGGTCACCTGGACTTGGGCATGATCTCAAAACCCTGCTCACCAGTTGAAAACTAAATTCAGAAGAAAACATGGTAATTAAATTGTCGCTAAGTATTTATTGCCTGGATATTTTAAAAATTCAACTCATATCCAAATATAAGTTCAAGGAAATTTATTTTTTAAGTTACACATTTATGTGGGAGATGTCTTGTAGAGAGTCGAATTCATTGTGTTCCCCAAAAGATATGTCCACACTGAACTTCAGAATGTAACTTATGGAATAAGGGTCTTTTCAGGTAAGGACTTTGAGACATTCTGGAGTGGGGTGGATCTTAAATCCAAACCTAAGTCCTGGGAAGAGAAGAGGAGAGAAAAGAAACAAGTACAGAGCGAGGAAGGCCCTGTGAAGACAGAGGCAGAGACCGGAGTTAAGCAGCCCCACACCAGGGCTTGTGGCAGCACCAAAAGCTGGAGAGAGGAAGGGGATGGCGTCTCCCTCACAGCCTCCCAGGGGACCAATCTTCTGACACCTTGATTTTGGACTTCTGGCCTCCAGAACTGTGAGAAAATAAATTTTTGTTGTTTTAACCCACCAAGTTTATGGTAATTTGTTACGGCAGCCGTGGGGAATGAATCCTTTTCCCCAAACACTTATGTCTGAAACCCCATGCTGCTTCGCTTTAATGCCCCCTGCCCTCAGCGAGTCTGTTTGGGGGCCAGCTGCTCCCAGCTCTGCCTGCTGAGATCCACCCTGACCCCGTGCTCCCAAGGCCAGCTCAGCCACCTCCTCATCTGCCCGGTTCCTTACCCTTCCTTTTCTCTGGGTGTCCACAGCATGGGTCTCAGTCTGTTCATGCTGCTATAACAAAATACCTTGGGCTGGGTAATTTATAAACAATACAAGTTTATTTCTCACAGTTCTGGAGGCTGGAAAGTCCAAGATCAAGGCGTAGGCAGATTCAGTGTCTGGTGAGGGCTGCTCTCTGCTTCCAGGAGATTTCTGATTGTGGAGGGGATAAACGCCGTGTCCTCACATGGCAGAAGGGATAGAAGGCAAAAGGGCAAAAAAGGGACAAGTTTGCTCCCTCTAGCCCTTTTATAAGGGCACTAATCCCATCAATGAGGGTGGAACCGTCAGGGCGTAAGCACCTCTTGCCACCATCACCTTGGGAGTTTAGTTCTAACACAAGAGTTTCCAAGGGACACATACGTGATAGCAGCATGTTGTATCGATATCCAGTATCGTGCTGCTCATGTCTGCCTTGTATTAAGCTGCAGGTATTTATTTCCTCTCTTAGAGTAGAGGTGCCATGATGTTTGGAAACATGTCTTGTTCAGCTTTAAATTTGCCAGAATGCTTAGCACAGACCTTCGTCTACAGTCAGGTTTCCAAATATGTTGAATCTAATTGCATGGCATCCTTTGCTATGAGAAAAATTCTGTTTTTATTTCACAATTAGGGTATCAAATTGTGTATGCAGAAGAAATTGAAGCCTTGGGAGAACTAATTTCAGCAAAGCCAAAATTTGATGATTCTAAAAGCAAGCATTGTGAGAGCTGCTTATATTTCAATATGTTTTTGAATGAAAATATGTTGTTCAATGGATGATTCCAAGTCCAAATACTTTCCAGGGGAGTATGATGTTGAATCATACTTACAGTTGGGGATACTTAATTCACTGTGTTAATCAGTATGCACTTGATTTGTCTATTTTTATGGGTATTAGTTACTCAAATATTTTTCTGAAATGTATTATACTTTTATAATAAAAATATGCCTTTAAAACTCTTCATTCAGAACTTTAAAAGCACCTTATCACATCTAGTTGACTTTTGATCATTTTGTTTAGCTATTTGTACAAGATGATGTGTTTAAAAGCACTTTTAGAACTGCCATGTGCAATACATACTAATTATGAAGTTTGAAAAGCTGTCTTCAACTCTGAACCACCAAATGCAAATAAGCACTCAACAACATGTAATCTTGGTTCAGATAATCTTTTGTGTCCCATCTTTGCCTTTTACGTGCTTTCTGGATATAAGGCCTTTAATGCCGTTTCTATGTGTTGGTAGTCTTGCTGCTCCTGTTCTCTTGCTCTTATATTTTGGTGCGGAGCAGTGTAGTATGAAGCAGCAAAGTCTGTGGCTTGAGGGGAATTTAGATATGAATATTGGGTCATACTTTAGCCAGTGGTATGGCGGTAATCACATCACTCAGCTCAATTGAGACACAGTTTTATCGTCCGTGAACGTGAGTACGTCCTATCTATGTCATAGCACTGTCATGAGGGTAAAAGTGAATAAAAAAACAACTGTGAAGTGCTTAGATCAGGCTTTGGCATATAGAAGGTGCTTAACAAATAAGACATGATTTCGTTATAGATGATCAAGAATTAAACCGTCTAATTTAATTCATTCAACAAATATCTACTGTTCTAAGACCTGGGAATACAATCAAGGTAAGTCACAGTGTCTACCTTTTCAGGGAGGAGCCAGATATTTAAATAGGAAGTTCAAGGCTAAGGGCAGTCTGAGACATAGTCTGAACCATGTGACGGCCACACATTGCCAGCCAGGCCATTCAAAGGGGAACTTGACCTTTTCTGGTTAAATGTGGCAGAATATCCACACATCTTTATATCTTTTCCTTCCCCAAATCTAATTACAATGGCAGCAAAAGAATAGAAATGGATAAACCCACAAGCATGCAGAGAGGGCAACTGGAGACACCAGCAAATAAGATACTATTTCCAGAAGGCTGGAGTGGAAAATGATTGAGCAGAGTGGAGGAACTGACAATGCAAGGGCCTTCGTCAGGGACGCTGTGAGGAGGGAGCCAATCCACGCCACTCTTCAGGGTGCTCCGCCCTACAGCTGTAGAAACTGCACAGAGCGAGGACTTCAGGGTTCAGTTGCCATGGAAGGCCAAGAGTGAGGTGGCACCAGGCTGGAAAGAGGAGATGGGCTGGGAGGCTGGCTGTGCAGTGACTGGACCCCGAGTCCCTGTGCCAGCCAATGTGTCCAGTTTACTGCCCCCACAGGCAGGAGATAAGAAGTTTACTTTGCGGATAAATGAAATCAGAGAGAATTAGAAATTAGTGACAACAGGGCACAGTGAAGGGCAGGGATGGAGTGGGGAATTGAGTACCGGGGATGAAGTGGATGCCTGCGACTGGTTTGTTTGTCCTCGTCCCTGTTCTGCTCCCCAAACACTGGAAGGCAGGCATTTCGTCCTAACCTCACCTGCCCCGGGATATGTCCTGCCAGGGCAGAAGATCGGTAGATTCTTCTCTGAAGAAACACCATGGCCGTGGAGAAAAGACTTTTGCATATTGACATTCAAGTTATTCTAGTGAAGGGACTGACTTCGCATTCCATCATTGTGTGGTGAGCCCACAACCTGGCAAGCCCCGAATAGGCAATGAGAGCTTCCATCTTGATTTTTACAGCTTCAGTCTTACAAAAAAGGGAACAGCTGAGAATTACCATTTGTGGAGAGTCTCTGAAATGAGAGATGCTAAAACAAACAAATTAAAAAAACAGAACTTTAGAGGAAATAGAGGCAAGACTGGGAACTTAAGAAAATATCAAAAATATAAAAGTTAATTTTAATCAATTCAGGAGAGAGGAAAGATATTGCATCTATGAAAGAAGACTGGAATATGGTGAAAAAGGAGCAACCAGAAAGGGTGAAACGTTATTGGATATTAAAAATAAGGTAGCTGAAATAAAGCTCCAATACTGAGATTAGAAGACAAAGTTAAGGAATTTCCCCCAAAAAGAACAAATTAAAACATCCAAAAAAAAAAAAACTCCACAAAAAACAAAATTAAGAGATGTAAAATAAGAGAGGAAAGATAAGAATTGGAGGATTATTCCAGGAGGTCTAACGTGAGTATTAAAAGCTCTAAAAGGAAAGAACAGAGTAAGTGGAGGAGAGGGAAATATAATGGTCTAATACTAGAAAAATTTCTTCAACTCTAGAACATGACTTTTTATTGAAAGAGCCTATTGAGTATCCAGCACAGTGAATGAATAAACACTTCATATCGAGGCATTTTATTATGGTATACCAGAATACAGGGGAAAGAGAAGATCCTAAAAGTTTCCAGAGTGACAAAGCCATATTGGGAATCAGAATGGCATTGGATTTTCCTAACGGCAATCCTGGGTGAGAGAAGACCTTCAGCATTCTAAGGGAATGTATTATCAATTAGAATTTTGTACCCAGAGAAACTATTGCATGTGTGAAGGCAGAATAAAAAAAATTCCTGATGCAAAATGACTCAAAATGTATTTTTCATTTTTTATATATATATATCTCATCTCATTATATATGTATATATATTATATACATTTGAAAACTTTTTTTAAGGAGGCTGCTCTGGCAAAGTGAGAACAGAAACCAAGAAAGAGGATGACTGGGGCCCAGCATCAGGGGCTGGAACACAAGGAAGTGGGGAAAGGAGGTCCTGGGCTGGCCGAGGATCCCCAGGCCTGGAGATCAGTTGGTTCGTGGCCATTGCATGGTCCTGCCCTTCCTCCCTCTTTCAAATATGACCAAATGCTGACTTTTATGTTTAGCATTCCCTTGCTTTCCTTATAATTTTGCCGCACGTCTATACTTCCAAAAATATACCATGCAGGAGGACAGAAGGCTCTGGGTGAAATGTTAGGAAAAACATATTATAGAAATAATAGCTTATGTGATAATTTTCAGCATTTGGTAAATAATATTGATGTGTATTTGTTAGAGCTTATGAAACGTGGAAAAAATTGAGATTGATATTCGGAAAACAGTTGCTTAATAACTCATGATATTCCTTTCCTTTTTCATATTGTTTATTAGAAACTCATCGTGTGCTAGAAACTCAGTCCAAAATGAGGGTGCTTTGTTTCCTTGAGTGTGGTGGTTTCCCTGTGGTCCGTAGTTTCTGGGTCTATGTCTGTGGGAACTTTATTAGATCTGTGTTGAGTTTGTTGTTCCTTCAGAAAAGACTCATATTTGCTTAGGGGGCATGGCCAATCCGGGATCCCTTTAAAATAAACGTTTGGAATAAAATCATTCTTGATTTTCCAGAATGCCAGATACTACAATTCTGAAATGCAGGCTCATCTGAGGAGGGCTTCTTTGTGGTTACAAATTCTCAGGGAAGATGTCTTTTCACCTCTAAGGTTAAGACATGGCCTTTCTTGTGCCCTTGTGGAGTGGGGAGGGTTTATTTTTTGTTTTACCCTTATTGAGAGCACAGCCCTTTGGGGTTCTATCCTTGTTCGGCAGTGTATATATCTCTTACGTCATTTCCATCTTAGGCATTGTCAGCTGTCCCTTGTCCCCCTCATGACCTTGAAGACCAAGTTCAAGTTCATCTGGTTTGGCAAATGACCTCAGGCAAGAGGCAGCTTTGGGGTTCTTCTAATCATGCAGAGACTGGCCTTTATCTGAATTTTGGCTTCTGAATGTTTCCTTACCATCTTATTGGCTCGTCAGTGTAGGTGAAGAGGTTTCAGATTTTATTAAGCGTTTGTAGTTGTTTACAGCCAACTTGGTTAGAGTATCTAGCTTACCATATTATTGGAAATAAAAGGCAGAAACTCATTTCAAGTATATAAAATGATATTCTTACAATACCAATAGTTAATTCATCCTTTATAGAGAATCGAGCAAAGAAGATGAGTCCAATTAAAATTTTTCTGACTAAAAGATTGAATGGAATGGACACTGATGAAGTAATTAAAAGAAACGTATATTTCTAAATATTAAAAAAAAAAAGTACCTCAAAACAGTACGTGCAGGTGTTTATCCTGTCTGGTAATATACTCCTTTGCCCAAGGTATTAGGCTGGAGAAGTTGACCTTCTAATGCCCCTTCAGTTCTGTCATTTTTATGATATTTGTGAGGAAAAAGCTAGACTTTCAGAACAGTTTTTCACTGCGAGTTTGTGGAGTGACATTATGAAACTGGTCTAGTTTCTATCTGTCAATTTCAACTTCCTGCTGTGAAATTTCCAGGTACTGAGTTATACTCTGCATGACACAAATTTCTTTCTCTTGTGATTTTTCCGTTTTCTTAGGCTTTTAAAATCATATCCAAAAAAATGTGTAAAGAACGGTTCCCTCCATCTGTATCCGTAGGGATTTCCCTTTGGCTTCTCCGTAGATAAGATAGAATAAGCATCAGAAATAACAAAATCAATTTTCCATTAATAGTTGATAGTGTAGTGAATGCAGAGATTAAGGGAAGGGGCAATACTTTTAGTATTCAGAAAGATTCTGTCATTGTCATAAGTCACCAGGGTCTTTTGTGACATGACTGGCATAGAAATATTCTCATCGGGGGTTATTCATTGATGTAGAATTTGATGTCTGAGGCCTTATTGGTCCCTCACAGTTTACCACGGTGTGAGCGACAGCAGCTCCCTCTCAGTCTCTGGCTTATTAGGGGGAGCTGTAACTACTGACACCTGCAGGTCTCTAAAATTGATGGCGGAAAGTTGTTTGATCTGTGTGAAAGTCATCATCATATATTAATTATATAATAAAATAAAAATAAATAAATTGATACAATGTAATCTTATACTAAAGAGTTAAAAAAACCTACAACAGAGCCGTATGCTTTGCAAAGTGTTTTCATATTTCCTCTTTCACTCGATCTGCGTAACAACCTCATGAGCAGGCGGACACGACTCACCGTGTTGCCCTTGTGTTCTCTTGAGTGTACTTTTGCTCATGCCGCCTTTGTCCAGGACCTCCTGCTCTTTGCTAGGAGTTAGCTAACTCCCACTAACCACCCCCTCTTCTCCCCACCCCAAGAAATTAAGTTTAAGAACAATACAAAAACAATGTACTAAACATCCATGTCTCGCCATCTTGAGTTAACAACCATTGGCACTTTGGCTTAATTTACTGTATTTTAAAATAAATAACACATTGCAGATACTGATAAAGTCTCTTCTTCTAACTTCCCTTTCTCTTCTTCCCAGAAGAAGCTACTCATACGTCTATTCAACCAGCCAGAAATTACCTCCTCCAGGAACGCTTCCTTGGCAATGGGATGCTTGTCTCTGGGCTCCGCTAGTAGAGCATGATTTATCATGTCAACTATCACACTGCATTTTAGCCACCACCTTCCTTGTTTCTCTCTCCCAGAAGGCCATGTGTGAATTCATTTGTTGTGTTCCTTGTGCCCAGCATGGAGCCTGACCTAGAGTTGGTCCCAATAAATGTTTGTTCAAGGAATGAATGAGGAAATGGAATCTCAGGCAGGTTAGTTTGAGTTGTTCATTTCCCATTTCTAATTTCTTCACTGTCATATTTTTACAAAGAGGATATGGGCTTCATCATGCGGAGCAGCAGTGTTGCTCATCCCACAGATACGTACTGAACTACTGCTGTGTATCAGTGCCTGAGTGACACTGGGGAGCCCACAGTGAGCGATGGACTCTGTGCCCTCCTGGCTCCTGCAGTCCCACTGAACATGGGCCTCCTCTCCCCTGTTAGGGGAAGCCAGGCAAGCAGAGTAATACTTATGCTGGCATCTACAGCACATGGTTTTCAATAGATTCTTGACTCTGGGGTTTTTATTTGGGGGAAAAATGCCATCACAGGCAATTTTTTTTTCTTTATTCTTGATTTTCTGGATTTTCTGTAAGAGTCACATATTATTATTTTATAACCAAAAAAAAAAAAAAATCCAAATGAATCGATCAAAAAGAAGAGTTGGTGCTAATTTGGACCTTGTTCTTGGGGGAAGGAGGAAGGCCAGGTTGTTGCTCTGCACTTTCAGTTAATCAAACATACAGGGTAGTTTGGCATTTTCTGTTTTCTGCAGTTTTCCCAGTTCAGGCACAAAAATCACTCCGGGCTTTTCAGCAATTTCACTCATTTATCTTTTAAGATTTCTGAGTGTGGGACAAGCAAGGTTAACCCACAGGTGACTCCAACACCTTTTATTCCTTTTAGGCATAAAGCCTGTTCCTTGGGAGGTTTGAAGAGGTCCAGTGTGCACACAGCTGGTCCTCTAGGAGGGTTTGGAACGCTCTGCCAGCACCTGTTGGGTCACCCCACACTGCCGTGGTAGCCTTCCAGGCCTGCGCTGGGGTCCCTTCTCGTTGCTCACCTCATTGGTAAAACCTTTTTGAGCCCACATTCCTGATTTATGGTTATTTATTCTACTTTACAAATGATGTGTAGGTATTACTCTCCTAATGTATTTTGTTTATTGTAAACCATATACAAAATGAAAATGAGGCAAAAAAAGAAACATAAAGTCTAACATTTTCTTCCCACACCCTAATTAGTTACTTTTGTAGTCCCCAGCTTGTATGCACTCACTTTGGAGGACATCAAATAAAGGATATTAAAATATCTAAAAATGATCTAAGGAAACTTCTGATGTGAAAGCAGCACATGGGGCTTTAGCCCCAAAGAAATTTTCTGGGCGAGCTCGGGCTGCTGCTGCCCTAGACAGAGACTCCTCCTAGAGGAGTCTCTGCACAGGACTTGTCCGCCTCTAATTCTTGTGGGGTTACGATGTCAGGTTAGTAGCAAACAGTATTAGAGAAGGGGGAAAATAATGAGATACTTAAATTATGATAAAAGGAAAACAAGAATCTCCTTAATTAATTTTGTTCATCTGTAGAGATCACAGGAAAGGAAATGAAAGGTGGTAGGAGAAGGCAAGGCAAAAATCTTGCAAATTCTTCAAATGTGAATAAGATTCTGTGATAAACCTCTAACTTTCTGGTAAGCATTTTAATGGATCTTTTAATTAGCTTTTCTGGAAAGTTCACTGATGATATGCTGGAATAATGATCCCCTGTGCTCTAAAGTGCCTAGTCATTAGCTTGCAAGGTGACTGAACATACTAATGCGTTTGCCTCTTGGACAGTTTAAGCCCGTGCTCCTAATAAGGTCTCGCCTTTGTTTGACTCAATCATAGAAAGTTGCGTGTGGGCTGGGCTCTCTCAGAAATGACAAGGACAGCGAGCCCAACCCACCTTCCTTCAGTCCCCATGTGACTCCAGCTCCTGGAAAGAGATTCTTGGGGTAGATCTTTCTGGAACCTTTCTTGTGCTGCCTGCCACTTCTGTGTAAGTTTTGGCTCAGCATTTTCAGGCACCCCTTAGATTTGGAATTCCTTCTGTTCAGAGAATTAATTATATTTTGTCACCAGTATCAGTAACATCTTTTCCATCATGCACCTCTGATTTATATGTGTTTATTTGTACTTCTAAATGGTGCATGATTATTCCATTTTATTTCTAAGGTATGTGTTCTATATTTCCTAAGGGCAGGTCAGGCAAGGTGAGTGGGTGGAGGCTGGGAATGTGCTTCTGCTCACAGTTGAGCCTGTGACTTGGCTTTGTACCAAGTTAGTATCAAACTGGGCCAAGGCTCAGATTTTCCAGTCCCAGCCTGGTTTGGTCCCAGCATGCTAGGACATGCTGACTAGCATGTACACAGCCTTTTCCATTGCATAACTTCTTGTGCTCCTGGCTGAAAGAAGCTAAACTGCAGATAATTTATTCAGCATAAATTATTGCTAACCTTAGCCAGAATAATGTATGCTTTTGATCCTCTTTAGATATGGAGTCAATGGGGAATTGTCCGGCTACAAAGTTTTTCCCTATATCTTTCAATTAAATCAAATTCCAAATCTTGAGGACATCTGATATTCCTCAAGGACATTAAATCTATATGAATGGTGCCTGAATTATATGCTCAAAAATATAATTTATAGTTTGTTTTGTTAGTGTGAGCTATTAGTAACATTTTAAACATCTAATTACATTTTTCATTTAATAATTCATTCTTGTATAATTAGAGACTTAAGTTATGCCACATGCTTATGCTTTAAAATATGGACACTTTCCTTAAGTATTTCACACCACTCTCTATGAGATAGAACATAACATCAAGTGCATATTATTAAAATTTTAATGCTCTAGCCACACAAGTTTTTTTATTTGGCCAGGCCCACCTTATAGGCAGTGCTGGTGAGATGTGATTTGAGTAGTAATAGAAGCTCCAACCCACCAAATCTATGTATTTTTTACTAGGCTGTTTCAGGGCAATCTTCTTCCCTTACTTGCTTTTAACTTCCCTCCAAGTGGACATATTTATTACACCTGAAAGTATGGCTACTCAGGTCAGCAAGCAACCTGACCAAGGGATTTTGCACAAACCAGTTGAAGAGTGTGTGTGTGTCTTGTCCTACCACAAGCCATGCTTCCTGATCCTCTCTTATGGCTCAACATTACACCTATCTGAAACAGAAGCCTGGAGGCCTAGTTGGTCTCCAGTCATATGATTGAATTGATGACTGTTGGTCATCAATTCAATTGATCATGTAGGGAAAAATTTGTCTAGTTTTTCAATTAAAAATATAATACTTCAATATAGTGAAAGCAAAATAGGTCTCCCTTCCACCAGATCTCAGTCTGTAGTTCTGCTTCCTAGGGGCAGCCACTCTTCCCACATTCTGGGGAATCCTTTAGGATATAGTCCATGCATATACAAGTTCTATATGTATGCCTGTCTTTAATTTAAAAACAACCACAGGGCATCCTATCTATACCGTTTGGCAACTATTATACTTAGTTCATTTTATTAATTTTTTAAAATTTGAGGTTCCAAATCAACCATACATTCTTTTAATGGCTCCATAGTGATCCACTCTTTGGATGAGCCATACTTTATTCCTACTTTATAGTTATTTACTCTTTGGATGTAAAGAGTATCTGCTTATTTGAGCCATTTCATTGCTGGACATCTGTGCTTTTGTGAAGACTTGTCTTTGGGCACAGGTGAGAATAGATCTACAGAATAAATTACTTGAAGTGGATTTGTTGGTTAGAGGGGATCTACATCTTAATTTTCATAGATATTGAAAAATTGCCTCCCCAAAATATTGCATAGTTTAAGATTGTAATGAAAGTAGACTCTTGTCATTGGAGAGGGTTACACACAGAAACTTGTGCATCTTGAAATCTCAGAATAACACCGGCTGAGGTGAGGTGGTCAGGCTAGGCTCACTCACTGGTACCTTGGCTCTACCAAATATCTTGGCCTTGTAGTATGCATTCCTTAAATTCATATAAAATGCTTCCCATGTAGCGTCTTCTTAAATCCTGAAAATAAACCTATGCAGCTGGTATTATTATCCTATTATAAATCACTACATGATATCAGTATTTGGGATCTGTCAAAAAGAAAAGAAAATGTGAACATTAAACATGTGCTTGCTAAGGTTCTATTAATATTTGTAATTGAAACTAGTACACATTGATTACACAGAATATTCTAGGATCTTTGTGAAGTGTAAGTAAATTCCATCATTATGTATCTCTGTAATCCTTGAAATGAAAGGATTTAGAAGCAGCACACTTGTATTTTAGTACTGTTTGAAGACATGAGAGACACAAGAGTATTTCAGTTGAAGCCATTTAGGTTATAGTTCAGGCTCAGCACAAATTTATACCTATTCAATTTCCCTTTATTTAAAGATGGTAAAGTGTATTTGACAAAGAAGAGAAAAATGTATATTTACTTTCCAAGTCTGTAAAAAGTATGTATCCAACAGCATTTCCTATTTGTTGAGCTATTTGTTATTTGTTGAGTTATTAGACATTTCATGTGGAATTAAAACAATTCATATTGACAAGTCTAGTGTACTGTATAATTATGAATGTAAGAAAAATTCCATTGTGCATCAACATGTACCTCAAATCAGAAAAGCAGGAGGACAGGAAATATTTAATGGAAATATTTTATAACCTTGCAAAATCTTTTCCTCAAAAGTCATCTACTACCTTCCTTGCTTATTATAAAAGATATGTAAGTTATAGGATTTTTATCTCCGCATTGCTTCATCTCTTTGTGTGCTCTTATTATGGCCTGTGGGTGTGAAGACTACTTAACCTACAAGCTCTGATTGGTCATAGACTATGGTTAGCTGGCTTTGTAGAGGTAGCCCTTTGTTTTCTCCTGGTTAAAGGGGATGGACTCGGAGTCACAATGTGTGAATTTGAATTTTGGCCATTTATTAAGTGGTGTCTCTGGGCTTCAGTTTCCTCATCTATAAAATGGGATCTTGATCAAAACTATAATTTCTCATAGGGTTGTTGTAAGGATTAAATGAATCCATCTGGGTAAAGCTCCTAAAGTGATATAAGGCCCATCAGTTATAATAAAATAGGTCTTTAAAAAGTTAGCTCTTGTTAAAACCCCTTCTACATTCAAAGCACTGTGCTAATTACTGTGAAGTAAATAAAAATTTAAAAATGGGAATGTCCTTGTCATCTAGGAGCTCACAATCTAGTTGATAGGTATAAACCACATGTTGTGAGAGAATAAGGAAAGGAAAGATTATTTTTGAGTGGGCAGCTTCTTGGAGAAAATGAAATTTAACCTAAATTATAAAAGACTCAGGTCTTCCACAGTGGGGAAGGGAAGAAGCAACTGACTGGGCAACTTAGATATAGCTTATACGTTTATCTAATATTTATTGCATACCTATTATTATGTGCTAGGCAATGTGTTAGGTGCTGGTGATACTAGTTTTAAAAAAAAGTAGGTACCTGCCTGCATGGAGCTTATTATTGAGACAAAAAAACCTTTCCGAGAGATGTTTTAGTGTGTTTAAAACCAGATGCCTTTTAATATTGAAAAGAATTTTAACCTAGATTAATTTTATATGTCAATAGATCACATCACATTTGGAATTATGTCTTTTAGGCTTTCTGTCTTCAATTTTTCTTTTAAGAGATAGGGTCTCACTCTGTCACCCAGGCTGGAGTGCAGTGGTATAATCATAGCTCACTGCAACCTCAAACTTCTGGCCTCAAGTGATCCTCCTGCCTTGGCTTCCCAAAGTGCTGGGATTGCAGGCATGAGCCACCACGCCAGGCCCCTTCTTCCATTTGACATCATTCATTCAACAAATATTACTGAGGGGATAAGATCAAGATAGCTGACCAGACACAGGTAGTATGTGCCTCCTCCATGAAGATGAACCAAAATAGTAACCACATTCTCACATTTTGAACAGATAATCTAGGAGATAATGCTAGGATTCATCAGGGAAGAGATAGGAAGCACCAAAGTGGGTAAGGACAGAGTTTAGGGCAACTTGGTTGGCCAGGGACTGGCTAATAGCCAGAGAAGATTCTGGACTTGGGGAAATAGTAAGAGAAGGGAAATAGGAGCCAGTAAGCTCATGGACCCAGGGCTCCACTCACCAAGATGAGCTTTTACAATCTTGGCTACAAGTAAACCTCTTGACTCATGCAGGTCTAAGGACTAACATAAGGAGCTTCTTGGAGGTTGCACAGAGACATTGTTCTAGAAAGGGAACTCACATGGAATCCCACAGGCATCTGAGCCTAGAGCAGCTTGAGCTGGGTGCTGTTCTGAAAGCCTAGATACTGGGCAACTGTGGGCATGCCTACAGCCACTGCACAACTCCACGGAGAGATAGAAGAGCTCAGGTGCTCCCATGAACCCCTGGCAAGGTCCCACCACCCTGCTGTGGGCTGCTATTGAGACTAAGACATGAGAAGACCGCATTTTTCACGGTTTCTTGCCCATGCTGCTTGCCTGGGTGGGGCCCCAGGCTTTCTGGTTGCAGGTCTAATGTGCCATTTTGAGACCTTGGACTGTGCCCCACCATTGGACTGAGTTTGGGCTGACAGAGCTGGAGCCCCACCCAGCTGAGGAGGGATAGGGGAGCCCAGGCTCTCCTACATACACGTAGGGGACCAAGTCGTGAGTGGACAGTACTCCTTGCAGCATCTTGCATGTGCTGTTTGCTTGGAAGAGGTTCCGCTCTCTCTGATCACAGGCCCAATGTGCCAGTCTGGAGTTTAAAGCTGGGGATAGAGCACCCTACCCTTGGGCTGTGCTGGGGCTGATGCAGCTGGAGCCCTGCCCAGCTGAGGAGGGACAGGGAAGCACAAACTCTCCTACATACACCTAGGACAACTTCCACCACACTGCTACAGGGTCCTGTGAGACTGAGACATGAGCAAACAGTATTCCCACAGTTTCTTGCCCATGCTGCTTGCCCAAAAGGAGCCCTGCCCTCTTTGATTGCAGGCCTGTACCTGGTGCCATTTTGAGAGTTTAACACTAGCCCCTGCCTCCTCCTTGGGTCGAGTTCAAGGTGACCTGACTGCATCTGCCACCTGGCCAGGAGGGGACAAGGGAGAGAGACCAAGCTCTCCTAAGCACACCAAGGACAATACACACTACCCTGTTGCAGGCAGCTGTGGGGCAAGGGACTAGCCTGCCTAATGCACTGCAGCTACCAGTAACACCAACATGGAGCACTTGGGTTTGACTGACGGTTAGTGTGGAGGGTAGGCTATAATCCTATGGGGAGCGGGGAATACCACGCTGGCCACATGAAAGGAGGGCAGGTTTTCTTTGCCTGCAGATTGCTCACACCACCTTTAGAGTATAGAATGACAAGGAGGACAGAGTGAGGAGGAACATTAGGATTTGCTCTCAGCATCCCGAGTAGATGCTACTTCTGTGAATTTTGTACCCAAAGGTATTTGAACCCATTCCTAAGATTCTGGTCACTGGGTATTTCTAAGGGTGGCTGCAACTTCTTGCTACCTTTAAAAAAAAGAGAAGGGGAGCCTATCTGAAATATTTGGTCCAGGTCGGAGCCCCTAGTCTAAGAAGAACTAAGAATGTGCTGGCTTCACCAGTTTGCCCTTGATTCAGTGCCAGATGCAAGTGTTTGCTGCTGCTGGGTGTCACTGGTCCCTATTCTCTGCTTGACTTGTGGCTAAGGGATTGTTTTCACGTCTTGGATTTGGATTTTACCTTCATGGTGGCCTAGACTTTGAAGTCTTAAAGCCCAGGTGGGCTTTTGATTGCTGTGGGTAAAGGTCAAAGAGTACAAAGCCAGAGGAAACCCTCTCGTGAAAAAGCAGGAAAATATTCCCCATTTAAAATACAATGGAAGGATGATCTGGAAGAAACTTATTTAAAGTTCTTTCAGCTTTTCTTTTGTCTTCAAGTCAGGGATGTATTTGTTTCCATTGCACAGTGTGTGCCCATCCAATGAATAAATCATTAACTAAAAAGTTAAATGCAAATAGAGTGATAATGACAGTTTATGTCTAGACTTAACGAGGGTCTTGGTGTGACCAGCCCTCTGTGACATACAAGGGTGCCCTGGGCAGCAGCACCCTGAAGATTTCTCAAACAAGCCCTGGAAGCCTCTGAAAATTTGACTTTCATAGTCAAAGTTTATGGCTGCTTACATTTGAACTAAAAATGTTTTCGGGCTGCAGGAATCAGGCTCGAGCCTGCCAGTGACCTATTTTGCAATGCCGCGCTCACGTCCCAGACCCTCACAGGAATTGTGAATAATGTGAGTGGAGCAAGACACTGAAAACATGAAACAATTCAGAAATAACTTAAAGTTTCAGATAAATTACAACATAATTTGGTGTTTCTTTGAAGATGAAAGTTGTTGAAGGTTTTTGTTGTAATGCATCGTGCTTTTCAAAGTAGTTTGAAAAAAATAAATCAAGAATTCTGTTTTTTTGCCTGATTATGAGACCCTGGGAAGTAGGTGGGTGGCAGGCATTTGTCTCAAGGGTGTGGAGACACAGGCAGGTAGAAGTGGGGAATCAGGGGACCTGGCAACGTCACTTGAGTTGTGGGTTCCGTGGTTGGTCCAACTGCACCGGCTGGGCTGTATTTGTGGTTGAAGTGTTCCGAGAATGCCTGGGAAATAAAGATCCAACAGTCACACTGTGTGAATCCTACATATCCATATAGAGTTAGCACATTACATAAACAGTTATTAAGTAAATCCTGAGAGATATTTTGACTTACTACTCTTTTAGGTACATGGGAGAGATAAGAGAGAATATAAAGGTATTTCCAGCAGAGACATATTGAGAAACTCCTAAGTGGGATGAGGCCAGGAGTCCTGTCCTTCTCAACTTCGGGTCTGGCAGATGGCCCCAGTTCTCATACCATCCCTTTGGTTAAAATACCCATCTCTATGCATGAATTTGTTCTTCTGTGTTAGATTCATAGGGGAATAAGATTACCAAAATGCAAAATCACCTTTGCTCAAATGAGGTTTTTTCCACCAGGTAACTAAGCTTTGTGCTACTCAGAAATAGCAGGTGAAAGGGAGAAATGCCCCCCAGGCGGTTGTAATAACCCACAGAGGAACCTGACACTGACAGCACGCACCTCATCCTCTCCTGTACCCCACTTTCCTCCTATGCATTTTCCTATGAGTGTGTATCATGCTGTTCTCCTGAGTTTGCATATTTTTGTTGATAAAATGATTTAATATGGCAATTGAAACGTGAGTAAGAGTACTGGTTGTAAAAATGCAAGGGGTGAGCAAAATGTGAGCAAAAAAGAAAGGCCTTAAGAATTGAGGAGGAACTGGAAATAACAAAATGTTTTAAAAGATATCAGAATGAGAGAGTAGATGATAGATATAAAAGGAATCCTTACCAGAGACATTGCTGTGGTGGAGGGGGGAGATATTAAAGTTGAGTTGAACACCTCCACGCATCCAGTGACTGTGTTAGTTATTAAGCTATTGCTCTTGGTTCCAGACCCACCTTTTGTACTTTGCTTTGTGAAGCAAACCACATTTCCCCTTTGCCTTCTGTCAGCTGCTTCTTGCTAGACTCAGCGGAAGTGCTGGAAGGAGACTGGAAGCCTAGAGGAGTAGCATTTGGTTCATTTCCAGTCTTTTCCTGAATTCCTGGAACCTGACTCATTTTACCAGCTCACAGGTACAAGCAGCAGCTGGTGGGTTCCCCTGGTCAGAGATCTGAGTTCCAGCTCCGGGGGGCCCCTCCCCCAAGTGCAGGGGGCATCAGACCCAGCCAGGTGTCACTCCTCCCCTGGGAGGACCCATCCTGCAACTTTTCCTGAGAGCTTCCTGGTCTGAACACTGAAAGTCTGTGTTCCAGGGCCAGCATGGTTGGCCACAGCTCTTCCCAGAGGTCTGAGTCCTAGCTATGTGATGATCCTCCTTCTGGGTTCTGCTTCCTTCCTTTTCCCCCCAGCCCTAGGAATGGCAGATACTTCCTGAAGTTGCTTCAGTGTTTCCCCTTTGCCTTCACAGTCATCTGTTACCTATTTAACCAATCCCCTGTATTAAATTCTCACTCTTGAAGTAACTTGTGTGGCAATTGTCATCTACTTTAAGTGTGGTTTAAAATCACTTGCAGTGAATTGAAGATGATGGTTTAATGCCAAAGACAGCAGGCTAGCACTCTGTGTCATGAAAAGAGGAAACTGGCAGGAAACAAAGCTGTATTTCTATTTCAAGTCAATGTAGAAGAAACAAATATAGGAGAGTGAGCCATAGCTAGCCATAGCTATCCACCTCTGGTTTTGCAACATTCTCTCCTAAAAATTAGGAGTCATAGTTTCCACCTTATCCTCATAAGTCAAAGCCACAACATTTCGAATACCTACTGGCACTAAGCAAAATCCATGCTATTTGTTACAGTAACTCACCAAATAATATGTTTTAAAAATTTTATTAAGAATGTAAGATGTTTAAAAGTATGGTGGTATTTTTCTGGTGCTAGTTTCTCCTTATTCTTCTTTTTTTATTTTTTACTGTATTACTCAGGAAATAGAAAAGGTTTTGAGTGGCCCTGTGTTTTAGTTTGGGTTTTCCAGGAGAAGACCCTGAGACAAGAATTCGAGTACAAGTAGTGTAACTGAGAAGTGAAGAAAATACTAGAAGGAGAGCAGGGAAATGAAGACGAGGCAGCCAGCAGAAAGAGTGTTAGGACACTGCAAGTGGACCCAACCTCTCTGGGTGGCTCCTGGGTTATCCTGCGTAAGGGGCAAGGGCCCTGGGACACGTGTACTCCAACTCCTGCTGCACACTGGTTAGAGCTGCTCCTGGGAAGCGTTAATTCCCCGGCCCGTCTAATCTCCTCCGAGGACAGGCAAAGTGGGCTTCAGAGGCCAGAGCGGTCCTCAGCCAATGGAATACAGGGACCAGTTGTGGTAAGTCTGGCCCATGTGCACTAAAGGACAAAGGTGAGGGAATACTGTTGAGGCACTGATGGCATCTGCTACATTTTGTCCTTTTCTTACATAAAATTCCATAACATGAAGAGTTTTAGAAACACATACCCATTGTTATAGCAGAAATCACTGCAATTTGATTTGTCAGCTCATAATCAGTTTCTAGGGTTTGGGGTTTCTTGTGTTCAGGGGTTCATTTCTGGTAGATACTAGACCACTCTGGCATGTATTTCAAATCAGGGGCAAGATTAGAAATAAAGTCCTGAATTTCCCAAATTTATCTTACAAAATTTCTAAATACTAAGCAATGGAAATTATTAAAGAGGCAAGAGAGTACTAAGAAATTATAAGCAATAAGCCAATTTACTTTTTTTTTTTTAGCCAGAAGGGAAAATCCAGGAGGGAGAGGAAAGGAGGGAAAATGGGGATCCTGGTTGTGGGGAGAAGTGAGTGAGCCAACCCGAATGAAAGCAGAGCGGGCGGAGTAGGCAGGCTAGGAAGGTGGCCAAAGAGTCAGAAAGACAAGGCAGGTGGAAGGCAGATGATTTCTGTCTTCACCAAATGTAAAATCATACCTGATGTACACAAATGAAGGAAACTCGAAGGCTACCTTCAGTCTTTTGGGAAGTGGTGGTAAATTTTGCATACTAATTTACAGGTAAGAACAGGTACCAGTAGGGGCAAGAAAGGAGACCTTGCAGGGTGAGACTGAGAATTCACTGTAAAACCGAACTCTGTGAATCGCCTCCCTCCCCAACACCTGGATTTGTATACCAGATTGTGTGGCCTCAGGCAACATGATGTAAAATGTATTTTGGTGGAATCTCTGAAATTGCAGTTTCAGTTTCAATAGGTACCCAAAACGGTATCCCAAAACCACCTACCTTCTCCCCTTGGGGTAAATCATTCACAGAATATGATTTTCAATAGGACCCAGTTATTGTCTTCTTGCAGTCTGCATTCAGGTGGTATGGAGACGCCTTTTAGTCCTGTGTCCCTTGCTGGACTCTAGAAACATAACAAGGAAAGAATTAGTTTGTTCCCTAGGGAGGATTTGGCACCATCAAAAGTTGATGACTTCTGTTATGGTCTTTAGTATCCTTTAAATGAGCTCATTCACCTTCCAGGTCACTATAAATAAATGTATTATATCCTCCATCCTTTATGCTAAACCTGGGAGAAACTCTTTGGGGGTATGTTTTGATGCAAACATTCATTGCTGAGCAGTAAACTCTTCGTTATGGAGGGAAAACACTTTCCTTCAGTATTATTGGTATCACCCAGACATTGTGATTAGACTTGTTTCTTCTTATTTATTGTGTAGAGGCTATATCTGACAAATTTCAGTTCTTTAGGTTCAAGCAGATTTTATTTAATTACATCTCCAGGTAAAATTCAAAATAGTTGTAGAGGAAAATAGATTGAATTAAAAACCTGGTGGGACATTGATGATGACTTAGGATATATAAAACTGAGTGGAAGAAAAAGGACAGAAAAACTCCCTTTTCCAGAGACTGGGCACGTTTGTTTGGAGTGTATTGTAAGTAAAATGTAATGACATAAACATAAGCTTTGATTAGTAATGATCAGGAGCTGGAATAATTGTGCATAGACTCATTTGAGCATTGCTAATTCAGGATAGTTCTCTTTGTATGGCATTATTTGCATTTATGCTTTTTCTGAGTTAAAAAAGAATACCCTCAGGTCCTGCTCAGAGCATGGGGAATTAAACATACAACTCTCATTAACAATCCTGTGAATTGTACAGTCTGCTTAATTCCCTAAACGCTTTGCAGAAAGCGCTCTTTCTGCCAGCGTACTGTATACCACGACGACTTCCAGAACGGAAAGCTTAGGGGAGAGACATCGTACTGGAAAGCGAGCGAGTGTACGGGAGGTGTGTCACCCAAAAGGTGGCTTTGGAACCAGATGTTTTCTTGGGACAAGGTCAAAGGAGGAAGTTTGAGCAGGTGAGAGGTGACCAGTGCTATGATTAAACTTAGCATTTTGAGTTTTCTTTCAGGTAATCTTTCATTATTGGCATAGGACCTCAGCACTCTTGGCTTACTTACATGAAAATGTGGGAGCTATGCTATGTCACAAAAGGGGCACCTTTGCCACAGAGGCAACGGCACAGTGCAAAGTCTGGCCTCTGACACCAGACAGATTTGAGTTTCCACTTCCCAGCTGACTGACCTTGGGGGTGTTGTTCAACTTTTCAGCTTTGGTTTCTACTGCTGCAAAATGGGTATGAAAATAAAACTCACCTCACGGGATGTGATAAAGAATCTATAACATAAGGGAAGCCCAGTGCATAGTAAGCACTCAAGAAATTTTGGCTTTAAAAAAGAAAAAGCCTCTTAGACCCCGGGGATCAATCTATTTTGGAAGCAGTTTCATCAGAACTTGCAGTTGCTGTAAATCAATGGGCAGATTGCCTGGATTTGGGGCTGAAGTCAATTTAATTCCAGTGTCTCCACTGTTTGCTTTGTCTAGCTCTGAATTCAGGCTGTAAAAGGTGAGGTGGCATCAGCAGCCAGCTGTTGCCACCTCCATCTGAATGCCGATGTCCCCTCATCTATTGACACAAGAAAAAAGTAAATAAGGTAATGTCCTCGGAATTTTCTTTACACTAAACATGTAATTAGGCACTTACCCGTGATGAGTAAAATTTAATTTCAGCTAAGTGAAAAGGAACGCTGATTCAATTTATTTTATTATTTGTTCACTTTCTGGGAAGAGGGCAGCTGGAAAAAAATCTCTCCTTGAGCTGTATTTTTCACTTCCTGCAGTGCTTACCAATGAAATATGCTAAAATTTGCAGGACCAGCACATAGAAATGAAAGTAATAATTGCGTTGGTGTTTTCCTTCTTTCTGTTTGTTAGAGTGACAGCCGGCATGGCTGCAGCTTCTGTCTGTCCAAAGGCACAGAGGGGCGGGAGGGCAGCCTGGGAAGGGGGTGGAGGAGAAGATGAGCAGGGCCCTGTCCTAGCATCACTGCCCAGTGGTTGCTATCTGAGGGCCTCTCTCTTCTGTGGTCTTTGGTGTGTCTCTCTGCCCAGTGACTTTGCTCCCCTTTGGCAGCTGAGAGTCCCAACAGGGGCCGCTGTCCCAGGCTGCCTCTACCCCAGGACTCCTGGCTGCTCCAAAAGCATTGCTCTTCCAGCCCCTGTGTGTTATGACCCACTTCCAAAGGGCCCTGTTCTCAACTGATGGTTGTAAGGGAAGAAACAGTATAAATTCCTCCGAAGCTTTCATTAAATGAGAGCAGCTTCATGCATTTCCTCACTAATGCGGTATTTTTATAAAGTGGATACTTTGAGGTGTCAGTGTTTTAGCCTGAAGAAATGAATCATAAATGGTGTGATTTCACGAAGGACCTTCTAACTGCCCTTCAAATCAGACCACAAACTCACCCCAACCTTGCCTTTGCATGGAGGTCACCCATGGGCCCTGGTGCCGAGACAGAGCTTGGACTAATTCTGTGATGATCAGGGGCTGCAGGTAAGTGGGAGGCACGGTTTGGCACAATGGAAGGAAGGTATTTTAAAGTAATCTGTTTGGACAAGGATGCTTTGTGAGGTAATAAGTTCCAAGTCTTTGGAAGCATTTAAGCAAAGCTTAGACAGTTACTTAAGAGACATGATGGAGAGGAGTAAGTACGTCAGTCAGCATTGATCCAGGGAGCCCAGACCCACTCTGTGTAGCCTAGACCAAGGAGATTTCATACACAGGGAGCTGGAAACCTTGGTCCAGGAGGCAATCTGGAGATTAGAATGAACAAGAAGCATCTACCACCCCGAGGGCTGGAGGGAGAAAGGGGAAAGGTGGTATCATCCCAGGGCCTGGAAAAAGGGTCCTTCTTGCCAGTGCTAAAACCATGATGTGGGCTGCCCAGAGGGCGCTAGGGCCTTGGAGAGATGTCTTTTCTACTCCTGGAGCCTCAGAGGTGATGCAGCCAATGCCAGGGACCTCCTGCTGACACTGAGCTAGGAGGAGAAACACCCTGCCCTTTCCTTCTGTCCCTCTGCCCATTCCTTCTATCCCTCTGCCCATTGGCTATCCCCACGGCGTCTGTTGGCAAGGCAACCCGGGCAGGGGTGGAGGCTGGAGGGTGGGCCTAAGGGCAGCCTCCCGACCCATCTGCACAGTGGGCATTTGGACCAGATGAACTCTGAATTTCCTTTCAAGTCTGACAAACAGACAAACATAAAACCCTACATTCTATTGTTTTAAGGCATCCCTGCTAGCCAGCATCAGTCCATTCCTAGAAAAAGAGACCATCAAACACCTAGAAAGCAGGTCTACCAATTCCACCCTGCTGTTTCAGGGACAATTATACATCGCTCACCATCTGGTACCATTTGATAGAATACTTGATGGAATATTCTCCTTGTGTATTGTTCCAGAGGCTCTGTGATATAAAGGTGGGAATTGCGGATGACTTTTCCTCATTCTTCTTGTGTTCCTCATTTTCTGGTCATAGAGTTAGAATGGAGAGGTTTCGAGCAGTGTATTTTTTATTCTTAAAATGTCATTTTGCTTACATTTAGAGGGTTTGGGAATGGCAGTCACAATAGCACACTTCAAACGCCTTTGCCCAACACTGCCAGCGATGGTTGTCCCTGGTGCCTGAGCACGAAGCCCTTCCTCTCATCACTTTGGGGTATGCTTGGGGGTCTATACAGGGTGTCTGTGGAGTGTCTGCGTTGCTTGAATCCTGTTAAGACACTCTGGCCACTCTTCTTCTCGCAGTCTCGGCTGTTTGCTTTAAGCTGAGTGTCCAGGTGCTCTTCTCTTTATAAACACAGCCAGCCTGGGTTGGCTTGGCTACAGCCTGGCATGACTTTCTCTAGGTCTGACAATCAGCTGGAGATTAAAGCAGCTCTTCGTTTTAACACGGTGGCAGTGGGCAGATTTTCAGAACTGGAGTGTGCTTTGCAGAGCTGCCATGAATCTGCCCACAGCTGTGACTTTGAAAGAAGTGTGTTTTAACCTTGAAAGTCGTTAAGGATGGGAGCAGCGTGCAGGGGAGGCCGCCAGATGCATGGGTTCCTTGCCCCTGAGCGGCCTTGCTGGATCGTCTCCTGGCCACTCTCTATTTATCCCACCTACTCTGGACCACGGAAGTCAGGGCCAAGAGGTGAAAGTGTAGAACTAGAGGTAACTGAGTTTAAGTAATGATGTGGTTGACGAAAAGGGGATTCCTTTCTACTGTTATAATCCATAGAATATTTAACTTGATTGAGCATCAGGTGTGATATTTGTCTTTTGTTTTACCAGACAAGCTTACTGCTGAATTAAAATGATCCCAAACTTGTGGGCTGGTGCTGCCAAACATGGAGGATACCCAGAAAACAAACAATGGGTTTTGTCACCTCCCCTAAAGGTACCGTATTTATTATTCTACAATGTGCTGTCAGTTCCTGGTGGGGTTAGGGTTGACTCAAATGTTCCGTCCTGTGTTTCAACGTGAGGGGATGAAGCAGCAGAAGCATTCAGGTGCACCCGTCCCCGCCCTGCCCAGCCCTGCTTGCCTTTTGGAAAGCAGAACAAAAATAGCTCATTTGTTTGGACAAGTATTATAGTTATTAATAAATATTTCAATAGCACCATATACTTTAACAGGGCCGAACTGTAAACAAAAAGAAAAGGAACAAAATCCCTCACCTTAGGAGCAGAAAACTTCCTTTTATTTGCAGTTGCCACCTGTTTTGATGAATACATTTTTACTAAAGCTCATCTCATTGCTGTCACTTAAACAAGGCATGCTTCTTGGGTCTACTTCTGGGGACGTGACAAGATGCTTCCTGGGCCAAGAGGAGTAGCAAAGCTTGAAGTTATGGTTCAGAGTTCCTGTCTTAGAAATACCAATTCATTTTAGTTTAAACATGAAGTAAATAATGTTGATAGAAGCTCCTCACCTATTAAATATTAACTCAGATGAGGTGTTTCAAATAAATGACTTTTCTATAGTTATTATCAAAATATACACGTACTTGCCTTTCAAAACAAAGGATATGGAACATATTTTAACCTTTTGTAAATAATTTAATGGAATCCTTGTGGTTGTCATTCAATCCAGTAGCTGTATTTCAGGGACTCTTGTTGCTATACTTTTTTAAGTTACTCTGTCTACTTGCCTTTGGTATTTCCTTCTTTCTCTGAGCAAGTATTTATTGAGCACTTGCTATGTTTGAGGCAGTGTGGTTACAACGATATATTCATACTTAAAATGATCTCTGCCCTTAGGCATTGCTGAGTTTGGTCTGGGAAGCAGACACACATTAAGATCTACATTTAGTTCAGGATTGCAGGTGGGACGACCATGTAATATTTGCAGGTGGAAAGGTCTCATATGGGGGGACATTTGGGTTGGGTCCTAAAGGATGACTAGGTGGTTGATGACTAGAGACCCTAGGAAAAGGCATCCCGGGTACTGAGTCCAGCATGTGCAAAGGTAGGTGGATGTGAAAAATATTGCCAGATTGGGGAAGGCACAAAGTTTCTGGAGGGGTGGCCATGCCTGTGATTCTGGGGGTGAGGTTGGAAACTGTCCCCTGCCCCCAAGACTCTAATTTGTTATACATCTCTGCTGCACTCTGCCTCCCTGCACCTTTCTCTCTTTCCTATCTTATAGCCGTTCATCTTTTGTTGGCTGTGCAACTAGACTATGAAACATGTCAGAATAGCATTTAAAATAAGAATATTCAGGTTCCAAGGAAGGGCTTCCTCTAGGAACAAAGTATAAGGGCTCTGGTGCATCTATTTTGGCCACTCGTTCAGACACCCTTCTGGCTCTCATTTGCATATTTGATGGTGGAGGATGGCAGAGAAGTGACCTTCAGAAAAACAAGGTGATCTTCAGAAGAACAATTGTTTCCCTGAAGGCCAAACAGAGACATCAACAGTTAAAACAGAACTCACACTCATGATGGAAGATGAGTGAATCAGCATTTACAAAAGCATTTGGCAATCTTCTATGAAGGGTGCTCTCAGATGTAAGAACATTGGTGTTTTTCTGGAATGATGGATGGTGGCAAATCTCTTTGAAATAAGTGATAACCTCTCCCATCCACATTCTTCCAACTGCACCAACTCCGTGCTTTGATTCTTGGATAACCTCCCTGCTCACTGCAGATTTAAGACCTTGATAGGTTCAAAGCATCAGAGAAAAGTATCATAAAAATAACCAACATCAACAGAGCAGGGAGCAAGAACCACCATGATGCTATGAGCCCCCACTGGTGAGGGGCTCTAGACCGATAGCCCACATCAGCCTGCAGACACACACCCTGAGGGGAACGCGCCAGGTGGTTCAACAGGAAACTTAGAGCCTGTGACAACAAGAATGAACGTAAGCTTTAAAAGTGAAATGCTTGGTGGTCATAACCCCCCTGGCATTGCAGCCAGCCCCTGAGGAACCATGCTGTCCCTTTACCTGGCCCCATCCCTTTTTCTTACTGCAACAGCCTGTGAGTCTATGTTCTAACAAGGTTGGATGTCTGGCTTCTGGGCAGGGACTTCCGCAGTCCCTAATAAGTAGAGTCCAGGCGCAAAGGCCCTTTGCAACATGCCCTCCTCCCATGGCCATTAGAGTGCTCCCTGGAGACCCTGGGTCATATGACACCACTTGTTAAACAAGAGAGGTGTTGCCACTTGAGTTGGAGCCAAGCACAGAAACCCTATTGAGTCAGGGTGTGATTCATGATTGTTCTATAGTCTTATTGAGAGAACAATTATTTCATTGATACCTACTAAGTACAAAGCATTGTACTAGGTCCTCTGGAGGCATAAACATGAAAAGACATGGTTATTTTTAAAGAGGATTTTATAGTCTCATTAGCAAGAAAATATTTAAATACAAAGATCCACATAACCCATGCAACTCTGGTTGAGTGGGGATTGGATTGGAATTATCTGACAAGGCTTGCTGGAGGGGCACGTTCTTATCTCTAACAGAGAGAAGGAGGCCGCAGCATGGGCTTCGTGGGCCTCAGGGGCATGGGGCCTCTGCAGTCACACAGGCCCTGTACAGAGAAGGCTGCCAAGCCTGGTTTACTGCTTTGTTGTCACCATCTTGAATTTTTAATAATTTTTTGCACAAGAGGCTCTACATTTTTATTTTGCAGTGGACCCCACAAATGATGTGGTTGGTCCTGGGAGGGGGAATGTTGGTGACACGGCTTGTCCTGAGGCATCAGAGTAGAGGAACTGCAAAAGCTTGGCTTGGTTGAGCTGAAGAGTCCACATGCGAGAAGTTTGGGAAGATGGGCCACTTAATGGTAGTATGGGATGGCAAGCAGGAATTGCAAAGCATGGCTAACACTTCCCTCTTATGCATTTTCACATAACTTATGTCAGCCATGATGTCCCAAGGAACAGATGAGGTGAGAATAAGCGCCGTTTCCCTTCTGGCCCCATCAAAGAGGTGTGGACTGATCCACCCTGACAGGACACTCTACCTGTGCTTGCACATCTGGGTTTGGAACCAGGCTCTGCAGGGCTTTCCCTGAGGGACATTTATGCCAGACATGCTGGAAACCCCTTTGCCCACCCTCCCAGTCTTTTACCAGGAGGAGTTGGGTAGATCAAAATTCATTTCAGTAAATTTACGAGGTGTGAGGATCAAATAACCCATATAAAATTTTACGTTGTTTCAAGATGTCTAATTGAGATTGAAATTCATCTGGTTTAATTCCAAATAAACTGACTCCCCTGAAGTCTCCCCCAAGTTCACTCTCAGGTTAGCCTATGATCATGGTTAATGTTCCGAGGCAGGGTCAGGAGATGTAGGTATAGGGGCTTCCCAAGCCCCAAGCACATGGGATTATTTTGAATGAAGTGAAGGGGTGAATGAAGTCATTATTCTGAACCACTTTTCTGGAGCTGTGTGCTGGGAGGATCGCACTTGGCAGTGAAGATCACGAAATGTGAGCTGGAGACTGAAACCTCTGATGCCGCCTACAGGTCCTCAGGCAGGCTCCTTTGTTGCCAACTGCTTTCTCTTTCCCCTTCCTCCATCATGCTGAGATGTTATGAGGATCAGCTGTAAATTGCATGGTGTTCTTGGAAAGCAGTTTATTATATAAGCCCAGGATATTTTCATTAGCTATGCCAAATCTTTGAGAGGATTTCATAGAGCCATGCTAGCTTCTCAAAACATGCAAATGTTAATTGAGTCAGATTCCCTAGCCATTGCTTGGAAAAAAAAATCCATCCCCTTAATTCTCTTTGTGCACTTCCTTCTCTTCCTCTTTTTCATTCTTCTCTTGTCAGTTCAGCTTACATCTCAGGGATCTCAAAATGAGTCCTAAGTGGTGGTAGCTCACGGGTATGATGGAGCATTTTACAACGGGAGAGCAAGGCTTAGCGACAGGAGTGCCTGCAGCTCGCTAGACTAGGTTGTTTTATGGCATCAAGTTCTTTTCTGGTCACTATTAAATTTGTCCTCTGCCTATGGGAAATTACCTGGTGGTGTAAGCGGATTTCTGTAAGTAGCAAGAAAGCGTAAACTGGTGGAACTCTTAAATTAACCAGGTCGTTTTCTTATCACACTTTATAGTCAGCCATAATTAAACCCACAGCAAATGCCTGGAAGAGTTCACATGATGGAACCTTCTTAAGGCCTCAGGGGTCGGGTTATAGAGGGCTAACTTTATTGTCAGATGGGTCATTAACTGAGAAGGCATCCAAGCGACGAAATGAATCATCTCTTTGAGACTAACTTGGTGAACCAGGCATCTCTAAGGAAGGTGCTATATGCCTATTAGGAGCTTAAACAAGAAACTTTGCCTTTCCTTCTAGACTAATTACTAGCAACAGCAGAGGTATTTGTTGAGGATTTACGAGAATTGAGGATTCCACAAATTACAAGAAATGTAGCATTAATTGTCATAGTGCATTATATCCATAAAGGGAAAGTAATGGGCCTGAAAAAAAGGTGTAAATTGTGAGGAAATGTAAATAATGATGATGTAAATACGGAATTTGCTGTAGCACTTTGCTGAGTAGCCCCTTCACCTTGCAGGAAGGCTGAGATGGTCTGCAAATGCTGGTTCCAGGTGACCTAGGATGTTGGCCAGCGTGAGGTTCTTCATGGCAAAATGGCTCTTCTAAGAATAGCTTCCAAACCCAAATCTCTTCTTAACTGAATTGGAAGTTGTTGCTTCTTCTGGGTAACTACATAGTCACTACTTTGATGGTACAAAGATCTGTGGGCTTCTCTTTAAAATTACCTTCCTAGAATCCACCTTTTTCTCTTTCCTCTCATTTGACAGCTTCTCATCTTCACCTGGATACTGCCACACAGGACCCACGGTGGTCTGTAATCATATACAGTCAAGTGCCACATAATGATGTTTTGGTCAACGGCAGATTGCATATATGACAGTGTCCCATAAAATCATAAAACCATATTTTTACTGTACCTTTTCTATGTTTAGATCTGTTTAGATACACAAATACTTGCCATTGTGTGACAGTTGCCTACAGTATTCAGTACAGTAACCTTCTGTACAGGTTTGTAGCCTAGGAGCAGTAGACTCTACCATACAGCCTGTGTGTGTAGTGGGCTAAACCATCTAGGTTTCTGTAAGCACATTCTATGATGTTCACACAACAATGAAAATCACCTAAGGGTGCGTTTCTTAGAGTATATCACCTTGTTAAGTGAAACACAACTGTGGTTATTTCTATGCCCATTTGCCCAGTATCTGCTCCCTTACCGGGCGGTAAGCTCCGTGACTGTGGGAACTATCTCTGTTTTGTTCCCTTTGTTAGCAGAGAACCTAGAGACTCAGGCTGATTGTGGATGCTGTTATCTGTCACTGCTAGTGTTTCTGTGTGGGGATTCTTTCTTGGCATTTCTTGGGAAATTTATATGTTTTTCAAAATTATGAAACCCAGGAAAAATCAGTCACAAAATAAAGAAAATTGGAAAAATAACACTTTTGCAAGAATTAATATTTAACGCTGTTATTGATTCTAAGGAATCCACCAACGTCAAGTAGAAAGTAAGAGCAGAAAACACCAATATACAAAGTCAAATGTAAAGGTCAACATTTCTGGTAACTGGGAAGGGACAGATCTGAGAGAATTGGTCGCAGTCTTATCAGTCATCCTTGCCATAGTTGCCATGTTATAAGTGTCTGTGTCCCTGTCTGCTTCTCATGGTGAATCTTTCTCAAAAGTAGAATAAATATGAATAAGTTTATATATATAGTATATTATATACAAATCCTATGAGTGGTGCTCCAAGAAATAACATGTTTTGGAGCAAAACAAGCCCTTAAATTGGCTATTTAGACACATGATTCTGTTAGTGCTTGCTAGGAGATTTAAATGTTATATTATTTGAATACTACCCAATAATGTTTGCTGGCATTTTCCAGTGTTAGAATATTCTCTATAGGCATTTTGAAAATACTACTAACTTTAAAATTTCTTATTTATTAACACTTGTTTTAAGCTAGCTATAATAATGAGCGAAGATTGTTGGAAGTGTTTTAAAAATAACAACATATTTTAGGAATTTTGCAAGAATTCCCAGGAATCTCAAATTTTCATTACTGCATCCAAAAGATTAATATCTGTCAGGAATTTGGAAACAAAAAGCTGTGTAACAAACCACCCCTAAATCTAGTTGCTTAAAGAAACACCAGTTCATTATCTATCACAACATTATCTATCTATTCCCTGGGTTGGCTAAGCTCAGCTGGGCAGCACTTCTACATGGTGCTGGCTGCAGCTGCAGTCATCTGGGGGCTGTCTGGGCTGGAATTTCTGAGATGACTCTCTTATGTGGCTAGTAGTTGATGATGACTGTCAACTGGGAGTGTAGCTTTGGCTTTTGGCCTACAGTTGTCCTCCACGTGCCCTTTTCTTGTGGCTTGAGCTGCTTTGAGCGTAGAAACTGGCTATGAGAGGGAGTGTCCCAAGAGTAGTCTTTCTAAGAAGAAGGAAGAGGAGCTACAAGTTCCTTATGACCTGGCCTCAGAAGCCCCGGGATGTCCTGTATGCCTTTCTACTAGTTAAAACAGTCACAGAGCAATGCCACATTCAAGGGGAGGAAAAATAAAGTCTGTCTCTGATGTGAGGCATGGCATATATGTACGAGGAGGGGAGGAATTTGGGGCCATCTTTGGAGACCACCTGCTATAGTTTGTCCTCTGGTTATAACAATTTACGTCACTCGCACGCTCCCAAAAGTCCCCAAATCTTGTCTCTGCTGTCTTTACGTCTGCAGAGGCTGGAATGTCCAAGATGTCTTCTTCACTCACATGATGATGCATCAGCTGTAAGGCTTGACTGTGGTCATATGTCTGGGGTCTTGGTTCTCCCTGTCAGTTGGTTCCTTAGTTCTCTCCGTGTACTCTCAGGGCGTGCAGTCTCTCCACCAGGGCAGGAAGATGTCTTACCTGGCAGCTCAGGACCCCCAAGAGAACACTCTAAGACTCCAGCCTTATCAACCCTTTGCTTGTGTCATAATTGCCCATGTCCTATTGGCCAAAGTCAGTGACACAGTCGAATCAGCATGGGAGGATTCCACGAAGGTGGGGGAATGGTTGGTTAGGGACCACCAAATTAATAGTCTGCCGTGGATGCTCAGTAATGTATGAATGAGTGCACTATGACCAGTTCATTCACTTCCAGACCCAACTGTGGAAAAATGGTATCTTGGCCAGAGGAGGCCTAGCTTCAAGTTCATTCCCACCTACACCAACCACCTCACAGCGCCTGGGCTATCTGACTTCACTCCTGATTCCTGGACCAGCCCGTGAAGACACAGGGCCCTTCCTTGATTTGTAGCCCCTTATAGATTTACTCATTTCCTGAAGGCAATAATCACTTATCTCTTTCCTCTATTCCGGGGGTTTCTTTGTAGCACTTTTTTATTTCCTTTAGTTTAGATTTTCTGAATTGTTGGGACCTCTGAAAGCTCCTACAGTAGTTCAATCACAACCTGCTTTACCACTACCCACCCCATGCCCCATCTCCCCATTGTTCGCCTCTACCCAGGCAATTAACTTCTTAAATCTTATATATTTAATATATGCTTCTTAAATTGTGTGTGTGTGTATGTGTGATTTATATACACGTACATATATACTTCATAGTTTATTTTAATTTTTAGGTCTTTTTGAATTGATACTATTTAACTAAAAGCCATTGTATTCTTGGTGGAAACTAGCCCAATTAAACTTTGCGTTAAACACACCCACACACACAGCCCTAAACCCAGGCCTCCTAGTCTCTTCTTCCCCCAAAATGCTGTCTCTGGAAGGGCCAGCCCAATGCTTCATTTCCGTATTTGAGCCTTGGCCATATTGAAGCTTCTTTACTGTGTTTAGGCTTTGGTTGGTCTCCTATAGACTACAGATCAACAGTCAGGTAAAGATATGGGATTTGCTAACTGGGACATGAAATCCCAAGGGATGAGCTGGCATCACCCACATCACTTTCGTTGTAAAAAAAATCTTAATCATGCAGGGTTGTTGGTTTTTGGACTCTTTGAATCTTTTATTGTTTTTGGAAGCTTAAGTAATGGCAACAAATCATAAATGAAGGAAACCGTTCAAGGATTATAACCAAGCAATAATGATGACATTAGGCAGGGCAATGTAGATGAGCATTAGTTTTCTTTTATCTCAGCCAGTAAAATCCTTTTAAGTGAAATTTTGAGCTTTGTTACCCTGGAAAACATAGCTGTGTATAGGAAAAGATGAGATCATGTTTTTCTAGTGCACTGAGGAAACTTAATTATTAGAAATTCCAGACTTTCTAGGGGACTCTGACTCATGTTTTGAGACCACATTTTATCCAGCAAACTGTACCATTCACATGACCACCTCTCTCTCAACCGAAGCACCCAGCACTACATCATGCTTGCAAATGTTTAAGTATTTTTCTTAGAGCAGAACCCTGTGTTAGTCCCTGCCTTATTTCTTTCACCTCCCACCCGCATTTTAGTCACTCATGAGCACCACAGAGAGAGGCAGGATGTGCACATTAATATTCTTCACTCCCTCAACTTGTGGGTATGAGAATAAAGTCATATTCTCTAGTCAAGGATATAAAGTTTTTATCATGACTTTGGTTCTACCTAATGCTCTTTGCCCTAAGGCTTGTTATCCCCAATAAAAACTCAAATCCAACATATTCTGGGTGAACTCTAACATTGATTAATCTCTCTGAGTGGTCATGCTCATTGATTTATTTGTTCTCCTGTTTATCAAATAGGTGTTGAGGAACTCCTGTGTGTCTGGCACTGCTCAGGAAATACCACAGGGATCAAACTGTCCTCATGAAGTGTACATCCAGGGTGGGAATACGCACTGTAAACATGATAAGTATAATATACAGCATATTACATGAATTATGTAACATTAGCATCATCAATGAGTTGGTAACAAGGGTTATGAGAAAAGTACAACAGGAGACAGGATAAAGAGTAACAGGAACAAGGTTGTGATTTTAATTGGGTGGTCTGGGAAGGCCTCACTGAGAAGGTGTCTTCAAGCCAGCGAGGTGGCTCTTTAGAGAAAGGGTGTTTCAGAAAGAGAAAACAGCAAGTGCAAGTGTCCTAGGATGCAGGCATGCCTGGGGTGTTAGCCTCAGAATGAGACTGGTGGGCTGCAGCTGAGATGGCAGGGTAAGAGGAATGGAAGTGAGGTCAAAAACTTCAGGGCCGTTATTGTATAGGGCCCAGAAGAGCAGCGTAGACTTGGGATTTCACTCTGAGCAAGATGGAAAGTTGCTGAGGGTTTTGCATAGGAGAGCGAGCTGCTTTAGCTTTGAGAGCACTACTCTGGCTGCCTGGTTGAGAATAGACTGCAGGGGATTAGGGTGTGGGTGGGGAGACTAGAGTACGTGACAGCACTCTCGGAGAAAGGCAGTGCTGGTGTGCATGCAGGAGAGGTGGAAACGTAGATGTAGGAAGTGTGGGAGAGAGAAGAGTTGAGGTGACTCCATAGGAGTCAGTGTCAGCCTGAGTTGGTGGGAAGGATACAAGTGCCACCAACCGAGCTGGGAGGCTCCGGGGGGTGTGGGTTCTGGGGGAGTGGGGGTGGGGGTGTGATATCTGGAGCTCAGTGTTGACATGTCCAGCTGAGATGCTGTTAGACATCCACCGCAGATGTGGCATACACCTCTGGATTGCTGAGTCTGGGATGCAATACGTACTTTCTCAGATTAGGTCCTGAACCTCAGTGCATTTGTCTGAGGCCTGTTATCGACCCAGTTCAGACCCCTGGACCCCTGGAGACCCCTCATTTCCAGCATGATTTCCTAGAACTGCTGATAGCTCTGCCGACTCCGGGACACTGATGTGTCCTCATCATCCCCTCTCAGTCACTGTAGACCTAATTCCTGGTTCAAAGTCTTTTGCTCTGCCCCTAATCCTGGCAGCCTCAGCATCCAGGTGGAGGGTGCACCCTACATCCTGGCCTCTCAGTTCCTTAACCTTCTCTCTGCAAGTGTTTTTCTTTTTCCTAGGTTGATCAGCCTCCCATTCCCATGGCCGCATCTTAGATTTCTGCATAATAACTTTAAAATACCCGTTAAATATCTCAAATGTTAATCCTCACACCTCTGCCAAATGCTTTCATCCTGCCAGCTTAACTGTTCCAGGAACCCCCACTATAATCATTCGTTGGCCTCATTGTGATCCATGGAACCCCTTAATTTTTCACGGTTCATTAACTACTTCCCAGTGTCCCTGCATTTTTTGTCCAGCTTAGGCTGCCTGTTCAATCAGCATTATTGTTGACATCTGCTTCTTTTGGCTATACTACCCTTTCTTTGAAACTATAACCCAAAGCACATTGACAATATCAGAGGGCTTTAAAAGTTACCCATGATTTGGCCCCACCTGCCACAGGTCAACTGACCAGTCTCTGGGGCAGAAGCCTGGCTTCGGGAGCTGTTAGAAGCTCCAGGTGGTTGTGATGCCCAGTCAGGGCTGAGACCCACTGCCCATGAACTCAGCGTCCGCCTGCGCCTGAGCTGCTGAGTCAGAGCCACCCTGAGCAGGCTGTGTTCCTTTTAGAGTCTTGCTCTCAGGCCTCAGAAGGGTGCCCAATACCACCTGGCCTTCTTACCACCCTTCTCTGTGAGCTCCCTTTCCTCTCCGAGATGATGACTTTACTCTTATTCTCTCTTCTCCAATCTTCTTTCCTTCCCCCTCTCCCCAGTGCACACTCATCTGGTGACAGATGGGGGCCCCTCATCTCCCCTCCTACTCCCCTTCCATGTGCTTGGTGCAATCATTTCAGCTCATAGTCATCCCAACTCATATTTAGACCTCATTTGTTTTCTTGCTTCTTGTCTTTTTCCCATGAGACCATGAACTCTGTGGGCAGGAGGGTCATGTTGTTTATTTACCAGCATAAACAGCACTTAGTGCAGGACCTGGGTACCCTCAAGCAGAGAGGAGGCGCTCCAGTATTGTCTACATGAATACACAAGCCAAATCTTGATCACGTGAGTCAATGCAAAGGTGTAAATTAATATTATCCATGTTTTTGTGGCTACAAAGAAGTTAGAGATCATTCTAGTCCAGCAATTTTGCTTTATAAACACCCAAACCAAAGCACATCAAATGACTTCCTCTGACCACACAGATGGTGAGTTTCAGAGGTGGGGCCAGAACTCTTACCCAGACCAGCCCGTGTTGGTCACCTGCAAGGAGTGTGTAAGCTAAACGCCATTTACCCATTTCTGTTTGGTTTGGGCACCAAGTCTTGTTCTGGGAACGGAATAGTTTCCTCTGTGGTGATGCTGGGTTTGGGCCAGTATCGGTGTTGGCTTGAGTTTCTTCAGCACGGACTGATAGCGATGGGCACAGCCCTGGGACCCTAGGAAGGGGCTGCTGTGTAAGGAGGCCAGCCCCGCAGAGCACAGAACTGAATTGTTCTCGCCCGTGCATTTGATGCTTTCCTTTCAAAACCCTCTTATTGAAAGCACTTTGCTAAAAATAAAGTTTCTAAGATACTGAGGAACTTTAAGGGAAAAGTACCTATAAGGACTTACATTGTGCTTGTCACCGTATAATCACAGACGTTTTGACAAAGGTACCATTTAAGCAAGAAAGAGGAGAAAGAGAAACAAAGATATCTTTTTCCATGTTAAATTGGTTAAAAAGAAAAAACAAATCCCAGATTGACTCGTGCAAAGATTATTCTAAAAGAGAGTGGTTTTCTTGTGTGATTTGGCTGCCACTCCGCAGATGTGGGCTAGCTGTATCGTGATAGCTTTTTGGTCAGAAGTTGAACAACATTGGAGGTGTGAGCAGTTTTTAATAGGGAGAGTAGGGGTGACTTTGCTGCATTCCCTGAGCATGAGAGAGAACTGTTATGAAGTAGGTGGTCCGTCTGTCTGGTTCCGAGCCTGGTGAACGTCCTCATAGTGTTTGTACCGTGGCACCCCTTCTAGGGTGACCAACCATCCTGGGACTGACGGGTTTCCTGGGATGTGGGACTTTCAGTGCCAAACTGAGAGTTCTGGGAAAGCTGAGATGGTTGGTCACCCTAAACACTGAGATTTGTTGGGAAATGGCTCCTTTTTCTCCATGTTAAGAAAATTCTTTCTTTAGCTCTGTCTGTAGAAAAGAAAGCCACGAATCCAGACCCTGCTCTCTAGCTAGCTTACTATTATCCTGTCCTTCAAATTGGAATACTCTGCCCCCAAAAGCAATGTCAGATATCCTACCACCTGAAAACCCCAGCTGTTCTTTTAACTGTTATCTGGAATCTTGGACTGGCATCTCCAGCTGCCCGACTGATCCCCTCTGTTCTTTCTGCAGACCTCCTGGACCCACCTGGGGCCTTTCCCTACCAGGAAGAGTATGGTGATTTTATAGGGTTCAAGCCAATGTAACCCATCCTTTCCTTCCACCAGGTAGGAGTTAGAGCACCTGTAATTCAGGCTAGTTTGCCACTGTCAATATGATTTATGGGGAAGACTCTGAACTCTCTCGTTCTTCATTCCAACCTTTATAAATGAAGGTGTGGCATTTCCTATGTATGTTTAAACTGCCTCAACCTATAATATTTGGGGGTTCCAAGGTTTTCTGTAAGAATGGATAATAAATAGGATAAGAAATTCTCTGATAAATATTTCTAAAATCCATATTATAAAATCAAGTTGTCAAGTTTCTGTCTACTCATCTTTTCATACTTGCTTGCCATATCCCAACACTGGGAATAGTTGTCAAAATAAATAGAAATCTCACTGTTTGAAACATGCATTAATGATATTAGATGAGAAGGATTTTCCAGACAGTTTTGAACTCTTGCTACAATGTGATTTATGCTGAAGTATTTGGAAAGTTGGGCTGAAGTTTGGCAAATGATCACAGACTGCCTAGAGTTATTTAGCTCTTCTTGATGGTTTCATTTTTATGAGTGTGTGCCTTGCTTTCCCAATTAAATTGTAATATTATTGAGGTCAGTAAGAAAGGGTTAAGGTTCCAGAAGTTATCCATGGTGCCTAGCACAGAGCTCTGGACACAATGAGTATGGCACCACCCTTCTCTAAGAACTGGAATTCGTGTTGGCTGGGGGACGGCCAGTGAGCAGAGTGGCCTTGGAGAGTGAATTATGTGTGGAACTAGCTCTAGGTTATGTGAAGAAGATCCATTCATTCATTAGGTTGTAATTAACCCTACAGGTTCCCACTGTGGTGTTACATTGAATAAAAACAGAGACAAGATAAAAAGCTCTTTCATGTTGACACAAACTTGAATAGGCCAGCTATTAACCACTGATGTTGAGCATATTTTGTCAAGATAATTCATGCCTCACTTTGAGATGAATCTAATACTGGGGATATTACCTCTACTGCTCAGCTTGCACACCCACCTCAGGGTAATGAGGTATCACACTAAGATAAGCCATGGGAGAAAAATCAGAGTCATCGTTTTTCTTGTTTTTAAATACAAAATGATCTTGTGCCAGTTGGTTCTGATAAAAACTTCCAACCTTTCTTGTCCTATATTTCTCATCTTTTTAAAGATGGAAACAATTCTAATTATGGATATGGAGACTTGAGATATTGGTGCCTATTATGCCATAAAAATACAGAGGGTAATTATTATTTTCAGTGAATGTTATTATCAATTAATCTTAAAATAATTGAAATCATTTTATTGCTTTAAAGCAGGGAAATTGCATCTTATATACCAATGGAGGCTTATATACCAATGTAAGTACTTTTGACCGGCTGTTGCAGAGGTGGAAATAGGTTTAATATTGATTGTCAAACTGTGATCTATTGGTCGTGGCTGACCATAGCACTCAGATCAGGATTATGATGCTACTTCTAGAACAGGAGTCAGCAAACTTTCTTTTGTAAAGGGTCATGTAGCAAATATTTTAGGCTTTGTGGGCCATACAGTCTCTGTTGCAGCTACTCAATTTTGCTGTTGAAGCATAAAGACAATAGGCAAGCCAAAGAGTATGGCTGTGTCCCAATAAAACTTTATTAGTAGTGGCCGGATTTGGCCTACAGGACGGTTTGCCAGCCACTGCCCCAGACTCAGGAAAGGTCGTGGCTGATTCGCTTTCTCTGCTGTGGGCATGAAAACAGGAAATGGTGCCATCGACACCAACCATCTGCCTTTCCTCCTCACACAGCACTTAGTGAGAAAGAGTTCTCCTCATAATTCTGGTTAATGGTCAGTGTGTATAATCTAGATATAACAATAGAGGTTTTAATTAAGAATTGGCCAGTTGTTTTCTATGTAAAAGTAATACAGTCCATCATCTTTTATCCACAGTTCTGAACTCCAACAAAGCTCTGAAAATCCAAAGTTTTCTTTTTTTTCTAATTTAGTGGCAAAACCTGAGCTGACCTGGACTCATATGGCAGCAAACTGGGCTGAGGGGAAATACAGTTTTTTGTGATCTTTACTTATCCTGCTTAGTGTGACAACTGATACGTTATGCTGTTTGATCACAGGGTGCCGTCCCAAACCCTGCTAGGAGTGTTACATACTGAAAAGAATATGTACCAAATTACCTGTCTGAAATTCCACAAATTCTAAATTCTGAAACCATCTGACACAGAGAATTTCTGATGATGGATTGTGGACATATAAACACAAACGCTCCTATTTCTTTTGTGCTGCGTTGGTGGAAGAACACCTCCAAGAAATGCATGTCTGAACAATGACAGTGAATTAGTCTAATCAAGCACTCTGAACAATTACTGGTTACAGTGGTATGGGGAGCTTAATCACCTGTGTTAATGAAGAGTTAAGTTTCTGATTTTAAACACAAGGAAAGCCAGGTACACCAACATTAATCTTTCCCATAATGACCTTTTCTCTACTCTTTTTGTGTAAATATATTTTGACAGATAGTGCTGCTCCTGGCACATCCATCTATCAAAATGGTGCAAATCTTTTTGGTCAATAATTGGCTTCTACAAACCTGGTTACTTCGGCAGGTGTGACCAGGTGTGGCATAGTGCAGTGAACGTCAAGGTCATGCATGAGTCGTTGATTCTGTTTAGGTCTCAGGGCCCATTAGAACCAGAAGTTATAAGGACTGGACCCTCATCTTGTGCTTCCTCTGTCTAGCTGTGTCATGGGCTTGTTTCTTATTCATCTATAAAATGGGGCGGTTGACTCATAGGTGTCCTAGCCTGTCTCCCACTGTCTTTATACACTTAACCACTTTTTATTTACAGCTATTCCAGCATTTGCTATTTTTCTCTTTCCACTGGACCTTGAGAGTTGGAAAACGTGTTTAATTCACATTGTAACTTTAGTCTTTAGCACAGAAGTCATGCTTATTGATTGAACAGACTGAATGCTCATAGATTCAAGGGCTCATAAAACTAAAAGGGACCTCAGAGACCATTTTCTCAAAACTTTCTATTTTATAGATGAGGAAACTGATATCTAGAGAGGTTTATTGGACCTTCCCATGTATTGAATGCTGTTACCAAACACTGTGCTGACCCTATTTCATTAATCCGACAACAGCTTTATAAATTGGGTGCATCATCCATAATTTCAAAAATTAGGCAGTTGACTCTCAGAAAGGTTAAATAACCTAGTCAGAACCAGGGTCTATTTTACTCCAAAGTGTTTGTTTTTTCCATCAGATTATAGGATTGTGCCTGCCTCTAATGATTGATGGGTGCCCCTAGATCCTTCTGGGATGTTCAATTCATTTTGATTCCTATCCACTGGACGATGTTAAGAGGAGCAAAATATGATCCTCCCTCCACCCTGCAGAAGCTGACATCCCAGAGGAGAAGCAGATGCATGCAACCTGAATTATCACCCTAGCTTCTTAACCATACCCCTTGCTTTGGCCTTCACCCTCTTTTAGCCTTTTCTTTGCACAGCACCGGAGTTATTTTGTTGATAGATAAGAAAGAAGACCAAGTCTTTTCTCTGCTCTAAACCCTCCAGTGGCGTCCCATCTCACTTGGCATACAAGCCAGGGCCGTCTTGGTGGCCTATAAAGCCCTGTACAGTCTGGTAGCCCTTGCTGCTCTGACATGATCTTTTATAGCTCTTATCTACTTTCTTTAAAATTGCAGTGCCCCCCACTCTTCAAATGCCTGGCATGTAATAGGCACTCAAATACTTGTTGGATATTGAATAAAAGAAATATATTATGTGGTGGAATGCAATTGGTGCTATGAAGATGTTTAACTGAAGTGCCATAGGAACCCAGGACTCCTTTCTCCTTAACTACATGGGATTTGTAACTCCTGTATTTGGTGAGGATCACATTTCTCACCAATTATAAATAGGTTGGCACAACCACATAAAGACAGAAAGACGTTATGCTGGAATTAATTGAAAAGTATATTCTTCAACGTAGTCATAGGATTGGATGCAACTTGGTTATGCAGATACAAGGAACTGGAAAAATTATGGATTATCTGATGAATGAAAAATGATGTAGTTAAATAAAAAGAATAGTACTGTAGAAGATTATTTAATGACATGAAATTGTATCATTTTATATTATTAAGCAAAAATCAGAAAAACAAGTTATAAAATAGTATAAAATGATCCATTTTTGTATATATGTTTCAAGTAAAGTTTAAAATTGTTTTCGTGAGTTCTTAACCTGTTTTATGCCATGGGATCTCCTGAAGCCTATGTACTCCTTCTAAAATGAATGTTTTTAAATGCATAAAAAATAGGATAACAAAAGAAGCTAATTATATTTGAGTGCTGCTATGGTTTGAATGTGTCCCCTCCAAAATTCAGGTGTTGCCAGTGTGATAGTATTAAGAGGTGGGGCCTCTCCATGAGGGCTCCTCCCTCATGAATGGGATTAAGGTCCTTTAGGCAGTATTCAGCTCTCTTGCCCTTCCACCTTCAGCCACGTGAGGTCGTAGTGTTCTCCCCTCTGGAGGATGCAGCCCTCATGGTACCAAACCTGCAGGTGCTTTGATCTTGGACTTCCCAGCCTCCAGAACTGTGAGAAATAAATTTCTGTTCTTTGTAAATTACCCCATCTGTGGTGTTATATTATAGCAGCACAAATGAACTAAGATAAATGCCCTTATAATGTTAAAAGACAGACTGTTGCTATAATTATATATATGCTTTTTAATTATCACACTAAATGAATGATAATATACTTACATACAGGTATAATAAAGTTAAATTTTATTTTTTAATGACATATCAATGTGAAGGCTGTAGTGGCTTAGCTTGAATTAGAATGTTAAACTGTGGGGTGGTCTTTACCAAGGCAACATTCATTCATGTTGAACATCCAATCAATTTTGATTTCTTTTTGATTGTTACAAGTGGTGAAAATCTAAATTTGCAAAGACCTACTTTTGTGTGTGGAATAAATTGCTTCCATATCTTAATTGATAAAATGACAATAGGCTTTTGTAAGAAACACCAGAATTCTTCATTTATTTTCTTTCTATAACTTTGATTTTTTTCTTACCTGTTATTTAGATTTTTAAAAACTATGATATTATTTTTATACAGTGAAAAGCACAATCTTAAAGTTAAGTTCAGTGAGTTTTGATTACTGTATGATGCTGTTTCTTTCCCCTCAACCATTTTCTGATTTCTGTTACTGATTTCTACTTTGCTTGGCCAATACTCCATCTCCTATCATGAGATGGAGGTGAAACCTCCAAAATCATAGTCACTACCCCAAATGACTCTTTTATGCAAGGCTTCTTGGAACTTTCCCTGAGCATGTACAGCTTAGTTTTTAGCCAAGACTCATTGTGACTCCATGCAGATTTCTGGGGATCCTTCATTGCCCAATTTCTCCTGACCTGCAAATTCCAGTTGCCTCAGTGCCCCCAAGCACTGATATTGTTTCTTTTGCCCAGGGATACCACTGACCTCGGTTTTGGCTTCACTTCTAAATGCTGCATTTTGTAAAGTGCTTCCAGACAGAAAACTGGGGTGAATGTGGAGCTCACCTCATGTGTTTCCCTTATCTCATGGATCACAGCCTTGTGGTAGATGTTGCCTATGCCTGGAAGTAATTGCTCCATACAGTTCATGAAGTTTAATGGTTTTGTTAAAGCCACTAAGAATAAGTCTGATCCCCGTTACTCTATCATGGGTCAAACTGGGAGTCTCTTATCAAAACTTTTTAAATTCAGTTCCAGTGATGATATCATGCTACTTCACTGCTTGGTGGTTCAATGTGATGGTTAATTTTATGTGTCAAATTGACTGGAACTTGGGGTGCCCAGAGTAAACATTATTTCTGGATGTGTCTGTAAGGCTTGTTTCTAGACGTGATTAGCATTTGAATCTGCAAACTATAAAGCAGGTGGCCCTCCCCAATGTGGTGGGCCTCATGCAGTCCACTGAGGGCCTGAATAGAACTAAAAGTGGAAGAAAGGGAGATCCACTCTCTCTGCCCAACCACCTGAGCTGAGATATCAGTTTTCTTCTGTCCTCACTTGGGACTTACACCAATGTCCTTTTGACTCTCAAATTACACCACTGGCTTTCCTGGGTCTCCAGCTTGCAGACAGCAGATTATGGGACTCCTCAGACTCCATAATTGCATGAGACAATTCCTTATAATAGATTTCATGTCTATATAATATATACTTATATATAAATATAGCTATATAACTGTAACCCCATCTATATATACACATTTCCTATATCAGTTCTGTTTCTCTGGAGAACCCTGACTAATACCATTATCAGGTATAGTTTGGTTAACAGTAGGCCAACTGTGTGATATATCTGTTATGATAGTGACAGACAGTATTATCACATGCTATTTAGTGACAGGTCTAATGATATAATTTAAAAATATTGGTGAGTATAAATGATGTGCTAAGGTATCTGCAGCAACCATAATGCAGTATGAAAATACATGATTTGTATTGATGATAAGGTCACAGGCATTGCTACTATTACTGTGGTTTGTAGTTTCTATGTGACCTGGCTGCAAGTTCACTGATCTTCTTCAGTGCTCAATTTGCTCTAAGCCTTTCCAGTGATATTTTCATTTTGTATATCATATTTTTTAGTTTCAGAAATTCCATTTGGTTCTTTTTTTAAGTCTCCATTTCTGTCAAGGTTCCCTCTCTGCTAATACTAATGTGGTTTATTGTCTACATTGATATGAAAGGAAATGCAAAATTTCAGTGAGAATATAAAGATGTATTTTTTTCTTATTCATATTCATGGGTCACCTGGTACAAAATGTCAATAGTGATTCCCTCTGGGTGATGATTATGGGAGATTCTTATTTTCTTCTTCATTCTTTTCTGTTTTTTTCTAGTACTTCTTTGATGAGCATGTATTACTTTGTAATTGCAAAGACTAAATATACCTTAAAATATATCAACCACTTAAATAGCATGTAAAGAAATATAGCATTCTTTTAATACTATTATGTAAAGTTTTTAAAAATATGTGTTACATCATGTTATATTCATTATATTCCAGTTAAGGTAAAATGATTAAACAGACATGTTAAAATGATGGTAATTTTCCTTAATGATGGAAAACATAGAAAAAAGCGATATGATTAGTATCATATCAATATTTATTATAATGGTTTTCTCAATTTTAATGTTTGATATTCTATAAATAAATCTATTTCATATACTAAAAACCATTGCTTTTTCAAAATGAAAGTTTATATGAACTGTGTAACTATGATACTTTATGATGTATCTTCACCTTATTTGTCTGATGCACTTTATTTTTCAGTGTTGGAATTCACAATAATTATGTCTTGTCATTGAGAGGAGATAGTTCTTTGATTATTCATTACAATTAACCACAAGTATCTAACCAGATTATTAAAAGGTAGGGGTTACTTCATGGGAGTAGGGTAAGCCCTTGGGAAGTGAGTATTTTTTCCTTCAGGACATTTATTAAATCACCATTATGTCAACTAAGGTCATAAGCCAGTAATGATTGACTTCCAAGTTACAAATTGTCATTTTGAGCAATTATTATTTAAAATAAAATAATCCCACTTTGCTGTAGCCGTGTTTGTAATTTTGCTGGTCCTGGGCTAGGTGTAGCTAGAATAGACACAGGGGAAGGCAGAATTTCTAGATAGACAGTGAACTCTATTTAAAAGCTGACCTATTTAAAAATTCAAAAACCACATGACAAGTGAATGTGAAATGAGCCCTTCAACAGGATTCCAAAAAAAGCACACAATCTTTTCTCTAAAGTTGAACCCTATTACAACGTGGATTCTGGGGCAGCTCGCAGTATGTCATAGGCCAGCTCATGTTCCCTAAACACTGCCCTAAATAGAGGAAAAGGTGTCTTGACTCTGTCTCACCTCTCCTGTGCTGACTGTTCTGTCTCTGGGCAGTCGTACTAATGTGTTCAATGGTACATTGCTAAGTGACGCAGTCACAGCCTGGGCCCGATAGCGTGTTTCTCTTACACGTCTGGAGCACAGATTCGCTTCTTGGTGTGAGGAAGAAGGATGCCATCTTCAGTCTGGGCCCAGTGATCTGTGGTACACTCAGTATTAATTGCTCACTATTCCGGGAACTTCAAATATCAATTTGACTGTGCCGTACAGTGTGATCATTCACTATAAAGGCGTTTGAAATATTTCTTTGCAGTGACAACTGCTAAAATGAACAGATATTCATTTTTATCATAAAATGAAATATATCCTAGATCCTCAAGCTTGAAAGGGGGCATGTGGAGTCACCTACATAAATAAGAAAGACGGCTCTTCATTTACTGAAGCTTACGTGAAACACCCAGCGACTGTTGGTGTGACTGTAGGGACCCCAGACACTTGGCACCTTCTGGGGTGGAGATGCGTCAAGTCCTTCAGAAACGCTGCTTTGCCGTGGCTGCTCACCACGCATGCTCTGCCTTCGCTGAGAGGCCCAGGAAAGTCAGGAAGACTGCAAGATTCTTGGGACTTTGAGTCACTTTCCCATCGTAACAAACCGCAAAGAGAAGCTGCTTCCATGGCGTATTCCTCTCTACTGTGCTCCTGTCACAAGAACTTTCCAGAACTTCCGTCAGTGCACAAATTCCCAGAAGCGTTTCTGGAACCCCCACCTACATTTCTTTTCTTGCCGTTGGCCTCATAACTCAGGCCACCTCCTTATTCTAGGTTGACCACAAAAGAGGAAACACTGTCTCCTACCCTTAAGTATTCAGACTACCCATTTTTGGGAATTTAAAAATGGTTTTGCTAATAACTACAGAGAGATAGATAGCTATAATATAAGGTGACAAACAGGGAACTTATAAGAAATCTAAAAAAAGTAGAATAATGGGTGTCCCCTTTTCCCTGGTCTACACAGAAACGAAAATAGAGTGAGGCAGGATATTTCTTAGATCTTGTCTACTTCTTTATGACATTTTTCTTCTCCTCTGAGTCACTTCTAGACTCAAAACAGTACCCTTTCCCTGTTTTTTCTTCAGGTCTAGTGAATCCTGAATTTGCTTTCTTTCAGAGAGCACAGTTTACCAAACGACCTGATTATAGGAACCAGCTTAAGCACTTGGTAAAAATATGGATCAAATAGCCCCGTCTAAGATGTAAAAAGCCCAAGTCTCCAGAGGAGAGACCCTGATTTTCTATTTTAGATAATTGCTCAGGTAATTTATATTATCAGACCAACTTGGGACACCCTGTCTAGACCTACCTATAGGATCAAGTAAAAGTTCCTCTCCAATTTCCTATTTACTGGTGGGCTTTAGTAGGTGAGATAAAGGTGAGGGTGCAACGAATGAAAATGAGGCTTATTTCCAGCTCAGAGGAAATGCTAGACTTGTTAGTTCTGCTCACATACTCGCTCACGGCCTGCCACCTTCCTCAGAAATTCTAGAGGCTTTACATGTGTGTCCTGAGGCTCTTGGTCAGCAAAAGGGCACCAGGGTGTGTGATGCATGAGAGGGTACGCTGGGTACGATCTCATCTCGTATGTGAAAATCCACAGGAACCTCTGTGGGATACGACCAACTCCAACCAGGGGCACAGGACAGAGTGGATTTTCAGTCTCCACTTCCATTTTTCAGTCTCGATTGATTTTTATTGATACTTTGCAAAAAATAGGTATTTCTTTAAAAAAACTAATTAAGAATTAAAAAAAAAAAAAAAGACTTACATTTGCCATTCTCCATATTGGTGGGTTAAAATTTCTCCACCTTGGAGAAGCCAATGTAGCTGTTTGCAATTGATAACAGAGCGCAAACTGAATTTGACTGACGTGTTCATTCTGGTGTCTGGTTCTTTGGGGCCACACAGGCATGATTAGATTTCCAGAGCCTCGGCCTTCCTGCACCTTTTTTAGGAGCCGGGCAGAGCCCCTGCCTCTTAGGAGGGCGGGTCAGGAGGACTGGGGATGGACCGGTCCGGGCAGGGCTGCAGGACTGGCCCTGCTTTGAAGCTACCGACTCACACTAAAAAAACAAAAAGCACCAAACTGCAGATGAAAACCATCTGCCTGCTATCCAGCACGAGTAGCAAAGTGTTCTTTTAATTGTAGCTGTTGCTGTAATTTAAACAGAAAGTATTTTACATCCATTTTTCTCAAACTGTTCTGATCACAGTAGTTTTCATTTTGCCTTAATGTAGCAAATACATCCGACTACTTAATTTTGCTCCTTTTTGTAATATAGCACTTTACACTTAAGCATGCTCTTGTGTATTTCCAAAGTAGAAGCCGACTGACGAAACCTCTCCAAGTTATGCTATGACTTTAAAAAATTAAACTGTACTTCCAAATGACTTACTTCATTCAACTCCAGATGAAATAATGGCTTTAGATGTCTCCTATATTTTAAATTTAGATGGAAATTAAATTCAGCCCAAACCACATCGTGTGTATAATAGTCAAATATCATTTTAAGAGATTATTATTTGAATGGATCATTTTCTCAGGGGCTACTCTTTGTGGCTGAGTGAGCAACAGTGGGTTCTATCTACCCTTATTAATGCATGGATAGCTTTTCTTGTTTTCAATCCCACAAATAAAAATCTTTTTCCAAAGAGAGAGAAAGAGAGAGATAGGAAGAAAAGTTCCCACTGGAATATTGTAATTTTCTCATAGGATGAATAAATTTCTCCAAACATTTGTCTTAAAATATTAGCGTATGCATTGTCCATATAGTGGCTCTTGATTGAATGATTTGAAGTACATTTGGAGGTTATATTTTTCTGTAAATTTTTTGTTTCAGGTTAAGCAGTGTTATTGGTGGGTCTTTAAATGATCTCAGCCTATCCTCAATGAGGGGTGGCGAAAATACCACTTAAGAAACCACGCTGGAGAGGAGGCTGACCTTTATCATGTAATTCTCTCCAACCTGCTGCCTTCCTCTTCACATTGGTCTCTCGCACGCTGTCCCTGCAAAGTCTGGGCCCCAAGTTTTGGGGACAAGCTGTTGAAAAGCAGAGGACTTCTCATATAAATGCCACTCAGTCATTTCATTTTGTAGTTTTTGTTATAACCTTAAGATCTCTATTGTGACTGTATCCATTTTAATTAAAATGTATTTAATGCATACAGAGTATAATTAAGAGAAGTTAGCATTATTAGACACAGATGTCAGCTAACACCAAAGAAAGAAACTTACACCGGAAGGCCGAAGGCCTGGATTTTAGTTATTTTTCTGTGCTCATTGTGAATTTGGGAAAGCTACTTAACATTCTCGGGGCTATGCCATTCTTATTTGAAAAATGAAGATAGTACTGTTCACTTTACCCATCATGAACTATTTTCCCTCTGTAAATGGAGCTAGATTACCTTCCCAACTTTTTTCTCCCCACTGTGTTCTACCATACAGGATTATTTTAAAGATATGCAATGACAAGTAGAAAAGCGTTTTTAAAATGTCTATAGGATGCAAAGCATTGCTTTGAATATAAATATTTGACACAGATTGTTGCCAAATTTTTTCAAGGTGGTATCTGACATGAAGGGTGGAGGAACAGCTATTTTTGTAAGTCTTGAAAATTAAGCTTTATCTTTTTTGAAGAGGGAAAAATACCCATTAAAATCCACTAGAACCTGGTTATTTAAAAAAATTCCTGAACATTTGATTCTTTAAATGGGCCCCTGAAGGGATTGGGCCAATAAGAGAGTTTGTGGCAAGGCTTTAGTCTATAGTTTAGCTTAATTTTTTTCTGGCTTACATAAAAAAAAAAAAAAAAATTGCTAAATAGGTAATAAATTTCCTTAAATGTTTGCATGCAGATTTCACCTACATTTAGTGTGTGAGATACCTGTTGTTAAAAAAGTAGGACATAAATAAAGGAGATAAATACAATACCATTCCACTAAGGTCTGTTTTCCCTTTTGTCCTCTCCAGTTCTTTCCAAGGGTGTTAAAATCTGCTGAGATTTATTTTGATGAAGGTAAGTTGCTTCTAGTTATCAGGCAGTAAAGATGTTCTGTTATTGTTTACTATTTCAGCAGCTCTGAAAGGTACATCGGAACACTCGTGGTTATGAGGCAGAAATAGTGAAAAGCCATTTTTGCTAGTGATGTCCAAAGCTTTGATTTACCTTTTCAGAAGGTGAAAGATTTATTACTGACACCTCAGGTGGTTTTGAAAGATAACAGGTCATGGAGCCATAACTGTGAGAGACTTTTGAGGTTTGATCTTGGGAGCAATGGGTTAGTATGTAGAGGAAAATTTTCAGAGATGTAGACCATGGCCACTCTGGGGCACATACAGAGAAGCGGTCACCAGGTATTGAGGGCATGGCCAATAAGAGGATGTGTGGATTAAGGTTATAACCTTGAGTTGCTCTCCTCAAAATGCTTGTGTGTTAAATGTGGCACATGCATTGCAGAGGTAGTAAGTGGCTTGATCACACCCGTATATAACTGAAAACCCTGGACTGGCAACTCAGGACCTACCTGGGTCTGATGCTGGCCAGTTATGTGACCTTGAGCAAGTCCTCTGCACTTTCTGAAACTTAAACAATAGATTAGTGACTAACTGAAATCAAATTCCCCAAATGAATTCATTTTATTTAAATATGCATTTATTGACTATCTAGACAATAGAGATCTAAATAGGAATAAAGCTCAGTTCTTGTGGTGGTGGTGATCTGAAAGTGAACATTCATAAAGCAGTGTAGTAAGACACTTAATGAGAAATGGATATTAGCATGAGGGTCACACAGATAGGAAGCCATTTCATTTAAGAGTAGAAGGACCCACCAGAGGAAGTTAAAGGAGATTGCTTTTGAACTCAGTCTTGCATATGGGTCCAGGAAAAAAAGGCCAACAGGGAACAATGGTGTTCTGTGCAAAGGGTCAGATGGTAAATATTTTTGGCTTTGCAGGCCATATGATTTCTGTTGCAACTGCTCTACTCTGACATGTAGCATGCAAGCAGCAATGGTAAACAAATGGGCGTGGCCGTGTTCCAATAAAACTCTATTTACAAAAAAGGGTAGAGAGCCAGGTTTGGCCTGTGGATTTTAGTTGGCTGACTCCTGCTGTAGAAAGACAATATGCAAAGATGAACTTCATCAACTGCTAAGATTATCTTGGTACTTTTTTTTCCTTTTCAGAGTTTTAATAAACATAACTTCACAGATTTATATATATGTATAAACCTGGGGGTGTGCATCAGAATAAACTGTTCATATGCCTACAGTCTTACAATCTCCAGGCATGCTGGCCCAGCTTCCAACTCCCATACTTACAACTCATAGCCGGAAGGTTTTCTCTGGCTACCAGAGCTGTGAGGCCATGCATGGGGAGGAGGACAGGTGTGGGGGGAATTAATATGACTCTCGCCTCCTTTAAGCTCCCAACCAGTGCCCGACAGGAGTTGGCAGATAAGGTGTTACAGCTGCTTCACCCCTTGGGAGAGATCACTCTCAGCATGAGTTCTATGGACTGTCTCTGAGTTCCCAGTGGGATGAAGTTCAGTTGCCTGCAGTTGTAACTTGCTTCACAACACACTCCTTATTGGCTTCTTTCCTTCTCTGTCTCATCTGTCCTCTTCACCTACAAGTTCATGGGCACCTCCCAATCATCTACTTGTACTCAGATCTTTGTATTATCATTCGCTTCTGGAGGAATACAAACCAAGACAGTATAATGTTTTGGGTCTGGAGGACATAATGTAAACTCTACATGTGAATTCTTAAAAACTGATTAAGAGATCTTTCTCCAGTAGGACAGCCTTCCCTCTGTGGAACTGATTATGGATGATTTTATTTGGGTGCAAAGATCCAATAATGGAAAACAGGAGAAATGGGCTCACTGGGATGGGACTGGAGGCAGAGACAGGATCGTAGGAGATAAGACTGGAGAGGTTGGAAAGGAGGATGTGGTCTGGCTATGAGGGGCCCGAATATCTGGGTGAAGAATTTGGATTTCATTTTGTATGCAGAGTTAAGCCACACACAGTTTTTGAGGAAGGAGTGGCAAAAGTGTTCAGTAACATTCAATAAGTACTTACTGATAGCCTACAATGTACCAGGTATTGTGACAGGTGCAGCAGTGTGTACAGAAAGGTGCTGAAAAGTCACCTCTTTTAAGAAACCTTTTCTGATCCCTCAGGTAGAAAGACCCCTCTCTTCTCTGTACCCCTACATGGTGCCTCTAACACTTTAGTACATTTGTTAACTTACCACCTGTCTCCACCCCTACGGCCTGTTTTATTTGCTCTGCATCAAACTTTGTGCTACAGTTAGCTGTAATAAATGGTCTTCCCCCATTTTTTTTCCCTGCAAGTGATATCAGGTCAATAAGCACATTGAGCTCAGCCTCCAGTGGGGAGAAGTCACAATCCACCAACATGTTTCCCAAGAAGTGCGGTCTTCTTAACCAAAAGACATTGAACATCTTTACCCTGATGTCTGAGAGCCTCAGGACTATTTGAGCTCTAGTGGGTGGGGCTATTTCTTTCTCCCTCCACTAGATAAATGCCTGAGTCATTGTTCTCACCCTGGTCTAGTGATTCCAAATCTTCTTTGAGAAAGAGGAGCTCCATTAAATATTTCATTGTGAAAATTCTCAAACACAAAAGCATTAACAGTGAGAATAGTCATAATGAATTTTCACATACCCTTTACTCATTTATCTAGAGTTCCCCATTCTTGTTCCTCTATTCACTTTTGCCCTTTGTGCTTTACTATTTAAAAGTAGATTCCAGCCATCATCTCTCTCTTTTTTTTTTAATGGCAGAAAGTTAGGTTAAAAGTATACAGTTCTAGTCGGGACACTGAATTTGAACATGTGTCTATTCTTAGAGCACTGGTTCTAGTCTTTGAAGATTTGGCCTGAAGGTTAAAGTGTCATGAAAAAATAAAACTACAGGCGTAAACCTGCAGTCTTTTTACCCCTTACAGGGTTGGCCTTATTACCTCAAGCAATAAGTCTAACCCTTTTCCCTCGGTGCATTGAAACTAAAGAGTAAGTAGTTGGTTCCCACTGTTCTTCCCACAAATTTTCAGCGGGGTAAGGCCAATTCACTGCTTGTTTTAGGCTTAAAACTCCCCCTGAAGTGCAAGGATGAAGGCTGGTGTGTAATTGAAGTTGCCGGATATTGTGTGCATAAGGTGGGAGAGTGAGTTGAATTTCGTGGGCTTTTCTGCAGCTTTCTGTCTTAACTGAAAATGTTGGCATTTTTCTGGGAAGCTGGCTGTATGCTTATTGAGAAAGAGAGACTTCTCTTCGGTATAGTGTGACATTTCTACAAAAATCAATGATTTAGAAACAGGTACCTGAAAGGAAATGTGCAGCTTCACTTTCCATTTGTTGGAAAGCCTGCTGGGCTGGTTTTGAAATCTTCATACATGTGTGGTAGACCTTCAGGGGGTAAAAATGATATTGACTCTGCACTTTGGAACGTGTAACAAATATCTTTTGGAATGCGGCAAAAAAGAAAACAACCACCTAGTCCTATATTTCCAGATTGGTTTTGTGGTATTTAATTAATTTGTTGTTTACTTTTAGTATTAGTGTTTATTTTTTTTCCTTTTCTTTTGGAAGCTTTTTATCTTTATTAGACTCAATTACCTAATCCAATGGAAGGGATGGTAATGAATGTGGCTTCGCACTACATTATCCATGTGTCAAGTCGAAACTTGTTCTCTGATTATTAGAGGTAGTGAAGCTTATAGGAGCATGATGATGTTTTAATTTGAATTTTGAAAATTAAAGACGCCAGGTACTAAATATTGACACAATGAAGAGGGAGAGGCTCAATCCACTTTGAAATCTTGTCCCCCTCCCCCACTAAGATGCTCAAGACTACATCTTCTTTAAAGTCTTTAAACTATAAAAAGATTAACTTCTACAGTTACTGATAAAGGGGGAGAGAAAAATAGAAAAGAGTATAAAAAGACTCTAATAAAAACTGGGTACAGGGCTAGCACTTAATTCCGTCTCACAATAAGGAGAAGAAAGCATAATGGAGCTCGAGGAACGGGGCCATTTACATAATCACTTCCTAGCAACAGCTGTAATGAACAAATGCGGGCAGAGGAGTCAATTCTCCGCGATTCCACCTCACCTTGGAGCTTAGAGAAAAGAGAAAAAGGAAAGCAGCAATTAAATATCTGACATTCCTTGAACATGGGTTATGTCCTATGTAGTTTCAGACCAGATCACTTGATCTTTGTTACCGTGGCTTAAAACTGATTTGGCAAAAGAGATGCAGTCCGGTGAGACAAACATCACCACCACCCCGGGTAGGCAGGGGTGAATGGTGCTCACCTTTTCAAGTGGGCAAGTGGGCTGGGGCTGATGCTTGTGAATTTTCTGGCTGGGCTTGAACATCATTAACATCAAGATCATCCTCACCCTCCTTATCGCCACTGCTGCTATCATCTGTGAAGTGCTTCCTTACTCTACGTCCTATTTCCTGCAACCTGCACAGCATTCCTGTAAAAGTAGATATGATCATCTCAATGTGACAGATGAAGAGTCTGAGGCTCAAAGCAGGAAAATGGGCCAAAATCATCAAAGTAATAATAGTTCATTTTCATTGAGCACGTGCCAGGCACCATGTAAATGCTTTCATGGATTGTGTGATGCTACTGTTCTCACCACAGAGGAGACAACAGAGCAGGGAGTTCAGATAATCTGCCCGGGGTTGTATAGCTGCTACGAGGGACAGCCAGAACTTGAATTTGGACAGTCGTGTCAGAGGGTGTGGGAATCAAGACTGGAAGCTGTATGTACTCGATGCACAGTACTTGCTGGTACCACTGCAACTCCCTGCGTCCATGGCCATCTGCAGGGCAGAGGCCACTGTGCTGGCCAATGGTCATGTGACTTGTGTTTCTTTATAGCCCACAGCATGGATGTAACAAAATTGTTAGTATTAAATAGTCACATATTTCTGGCAATTGACTAAGGCCAATTGGAGGCAAAATCATGGATAATTTACATGTATGAAAGTGCATGTGTGTATGTGTGCAGCTTCCTCATCCTGGGGTATTCCAGAACTCTCTTTCCATATTCATTTAATTTACTTAGCCTTTACCTACCTCATTCACATGACTGACTGGAATCTGAGCAAATACTTCGTACCACAGTTTTAACCCCAAAGAGCGGATCAAAGGCGAATCATCCCAGAATGGCACATTAACATTTTTTTTAGGTGCAGGTGTTTTCAGTGTTTTAAACAGAATAAGCGACAACATGTGGAATTTCAGGTTTCTTGACAGGGACTTGGAGGAGATATCTTTAGGTGTACTGTGTATGTACAATGGGAGTGAGGGGCGGCTCAGAAAGGATTTTTTTGGGGGGGAGAGAAAGAGAGACTTCTAGCTCTCTAAAAACTGTCAAACAGACCCACATTGCTTATTCCACCTACATTATGATCCCCAGGCCTAGTCTTTTTTCCCTCTTGGCAAACAGGAAGATTCAAGGAGGGGCATGGATCTGGGGGAGATGTAGCCCAAGGAAAGTGGGTCAGTAGGCTGAGAGACAGGGGACAAATCTCTCTTCAATTTCCTAGCTTGTGCCCTTTGTCTGTTGCCTACAGACAGAGTGCCTGTGTGTTCCAATTTTGCAGAATTACCTTCCCTGGTTAGTATGCGCTCCCCCAACCCCAGGGTCTGCAGAAATCCTTCCTGATCAACATCCTGTCCCCTTTTCTCTCTCTGTCATGCTGTTCATCCTTTCGGAGATCTGTTGTGATTTGGGGCACCTGAGGAATTAACCAGCCCTCTCTTGTCTTTGCTTAACCACAGGTGGAGGTCTCTACCCCCTTTTAAGCTGGCTCCTCCCCCCAGGACGCCTTTGAGCTGCCATCTCTTAAAGTGAAGAGCTCGGCGGTGGGGCCCTGTTTCCGGGCCCCTGCCCAGCCAGCGGTGGGGGGACTGGGGAGCCCCGGGCCTCACCCACCGTGCTCCCGGGCCTCCGCAGCGCTCTCCAAGGCCACTAGGAAAGGCCTAAGCGCGCCTCGCTGGGATGAATTTCCCTGTAGCGACGGGAGCCCGGTGCGCGCGAACAACGGGGAAAGCTGGGCCAGCCGCGGTGGGGGCACCTGCTGGCGGCCTTTGCCTCCCAGGACATGCGGCTACGTTCCACTTCGTGGCGGGGCCGGGACATCGCCGCCTTTTCCAGTCTGAAGGTCGTTGCAGCGAAAATCTTTTGTAAAAAAATTTTTTCCCTCCCCTACATTTTCTTTCTCTGTCCCTCACTAATCCCAGGATTTGAACGATTCTCTTTTGACTTCCGAGCTTGACATGATAGGAGAGAGATACTGACATGGCTGTTGTTTTGCCAGCTTTTGTTTCCTGTGCAGCAGAAAGTGTTTCCATTTGAGACGTTATGAGATTGTGCCCCAGCAAATGTCTTAATTTTTTTCTACTTGAAAAAAAACCCTGCAACCTACCTTTGCAGTAAGAACTCCCCCCACCCTGCTTTTAGAGAAAGTACTTGACAGCGAATAACATCCTATATTAATAGACCAATAATTGCTACATTTCAAACCATGTAGGTTTCCTTCTGAAACCTCAATCGCATTTGGATACTGTGGTAGGGGTTTAAATGTAGCAACTAATGTGCGCTTCCAGAGAGCATTTCTCCACCTCTCATCTTTTTATTGAACCTTTAAGTGGAACCTGTGTCCTCTGGGTAGGAGCAAGGCTTTGAGATTGAGTCCATGGTTCAGCTCGGTTCTTTAGTGAAGATTCTAAGATCCCGAATTGCATCAAGAGATGCATTTGTTGGCTTGGGTTTCAGATGAAAGCGTGAAATCTCACCGACTTGCTGAACGTTGTGGTTTTGAATCAGGGCTTTGGAGACCAAGCTGTGAAACCTCCCAAACCAAAGTTCTAAACAGAAATCGCCAGCTGCGATTTGCATATTGGCTTTGCCACAAAGATTTAGTTCGATCCTGTTTCGGTGGCTATGATGTCGTATGAACAAGAATATTTTCTGACATTTAACCTAAAGTCCTCTTGCTGTTTTCCAAAATCTGTTGCCTCAGACAACTGAGGCACTTGTGCTATTGTTTGGACAGGATTACGTCATGTACTTAAAGGCTGGCCGTTCCTCAGACTAAATAAATCTGGTGTCACCGTCTATTAAGTTTTAAAAATATATCTTTGCTGACAGAAACATGAAAAGAAAATGCAAAAAGCTTGAGCTTTCCTTTTATATTCCATTCTCACTTTATAGCTCTTGCGAAAGTGTTAACACACATTTCAGTATTCAGTCAGTGAGGTTAGAGTTTTACTAGTGATGGCCTTGGTTAGCATCATAAACTTGAACTTACCATTTACTGTGGGTTTGACTGACCTGGTCACGGCCAGACCAGAGGAAGCTGTGTAGACTATTCACATCTGTTACCATCCTTGCCCTCCCTCACTACCCCTTCTTCTATAGAAGGCAAAGCAGTCTCTTTAACAGCAAGTGGTGGGAAACATGTTTGTTGCTTTTTCTTTGAATGATAAAAGAGAATTAAGTCAGTTGGCAACAGGTGCAGGTTCCATCATGCATGGAGGAGGCACTAGCTGCCATGGGTGTGCGGCCTGTGTATCTCGGGCAAGTTGAAATTGTACCCACTGCCACCCCTGAGCAAAGCCCAGTTGGTTCCAGCAGTTGGAATGTCTGGCACATGTCTGAAATACCACTCAGGGTTTCACAGGTGACATCTTCACTCCAGAGGCCCTTCTTCTAGTTATATAGCAAAAGAAAAGGAAGAAGATAGAGCAGATGCATTGACCCTTGCCCCAGGCTGCATACCTGAAGGACTGGCCCTTACAGACTTTGTGGAAACATTGCCTTTTCCTGCACAACTGACAGGTAAAGAACTCTCAGGTGATGGTGAACCCAAAAGGAAGCTGGTATCTTTGAAATTTTTAAGTAAGGGTTTTGTACCAACTGTACCACATGTAGCATAGATAGCTTACGGCCCCTTTAGAAGCTTTAATATGGTATAAGAGAGCCTTATTTTAATGACTTACAGTGCAGAAATCTCTTTAACTGCTAGTTGGAATATATGTAAACATCAGACATCCCACAAGTTTTTGATCTTTTGAACATGGCCATAACTGAGTATCCCACATAGAAGGTGTAGGTGAGGGGTCATTCTTATTGAAATATGTTCTAAAATTTCTGAGGCAGAAGGCTTTATCTACTTATCATTAAAGATGTTAGTCATAAAGAAAGTACTTGTCTTGGAGTCTTTGATAGCTATTACAAATCTTCCAAGCACTATTTTCTTAGGCAGCTTTGTGTCAAATCAGATTTCATTTGGAGTAATAATTCTCCATCCTGGCCTTATGATATCTCAGGGTGCCTCTAATTCTTTCATTTGGTACCGAAAACTATTTAGTTTACAAAACCTTTCACGGATACTTCTAAGACAAGACATTATTTTAAAAAAATCACATTAGCCTTGGCTCAAAACTTTTGATGGGTCTCCATTGCGCTCTGAGTCTCGCTGTGGAAAGGAATCATAGAGCCCCAGTCTCCTGCTGGATACAGACATTATCTCCCCAACAACCTTGTTCTGTCCCCTGCTTATCACCTGTAGCCACAGAGACTTCACTACCTCAGGAAGTAATCAGTTTCATCGTTGGACAGTTAGAGGTATTAATATATTTGTTTCTATATTGAGGCAGAATCCAATTCCTTGAAGCTTGGACCCAATTTTGCCCACAGGGACAATAACAGACATCTTCTTTCTTTTGGATCTGATAATTCCTCCTGTGGTAGAAGACATTACCTTGTCTTGCTCTTCACCAATTCAGGCTCAGAAGCCTTCTCTACTCCATGTGGCGTGGCTTTGACTCAGTATCGACCCCTGGGTATGCTGTGGTGTAGGTCACTGTTCCCCTCAGGTGTGGAGTCAGATCAAGCCCAGACTTGTCTGCGCTTTCCGGAGCTACTCTGTGGGCTTGTCCACTGTATCCATCCACATTTGTCTCTAGGACTTTGCAATACAGAGTCCCCTGATTCACGCTGGTCATTTCTTCACTCTTCTGTAAATACAGCACAGTAATTCTCTCTTTGGACTGTCTGAAAGCTCAAAGAGAAGTATAAACTATGATAATATCTTAGGATAATATCATGATTTCAGGAACCTACCATACACATGGTGCTGATGCCGGGTGAGTGCATCATAGCCTCTGCCATTGTGGAAATAACAGTAAGCTGCTCAACTGGACGATATAACAGTGAAAAAAGAAATTGGTGGTTGCACATTCTGGTGAGAGTCATGAAGCTGGAAGCCACAAGCTGCTGTGCCAGAAAATTATGACGCTGTGTAGGTCTGTATGTGGGAACTCCGATGTAGATGGGCTTGTCAGGAAAGGCCTCCTTGGGGAGACAGTATTAAAGTGACACCTGAAGGATGATAAGAAACTGGCTCTTTGCAGAGTGGAGGAGGAGGTGGAAGAGACAGAGGAAGAGGACAAAATGTGCGAAGATGTGAGACGAGAAAGAGCTTGGTCTCTCAAGAGCCCTAAACAAGTTGGAAGGGGTGGAGTGGAGTGGGGGTTAAAGGGAGAGGTCACATCACAACGGGCTTTGCAGCCATTTAAAAATTTGAGCTTTTCCCTAAAAACGAAAGGAAGTTCTGTTCTGAAGACATTTAAGCAGAAGTGTGTGTGTGGGTGTGTGTGTGTGTGAGTGTGTGTGTGAGAGAGAGAGAGAGAGAGAGAGAGAGCGGGAGAACATGAAGAGGCTTCAATCTCAGTCTCCCTGGAGCAGTGTGGAGAACATTCGGTGCATCCAGCCCTGTGCGGGCTGCCCTGGTGGGGAGGAGGTGGTGGTGAGCACAGCTGCCTGCTCAGAGCTCATTCTTCCCCCTCAGGGACATGTGGGTGAAATGAGACCCCTGCAGTCGAGCGCGTGGTGTACCCACTTGGAGGGGAGGGCTTGTTGGGAAGAAGCTCGAGGGGAGAATGAAGAACTGTCTTGGACAGGAGCCAGCACCTCAGATCTAGGGCCACTGAGCCGTTTCTCCCAATGTCTCGCTCCCTCCTCTGGGGACCTGGAAAGTCACCTGACACTAGGGTGCCAGTGACTCCCAGGAAAAGAGCAGCTCTATTTTGAGGAGGAGGCTGAAAAGATGACAGGTATGTCCCTGAGTCTTCCTGAGTTATTGGTAGGAAACAGGAGAGGTGAGAGGTGAGATGAATGAAGGTCTCCTTGAGCAGCAGTTTATCCCCATAACCCCTGCTGTTTTCAGTTTGGCTTAGTGGCCTGTGGTGTTCTTAAAATTGAGGATCCAGGGTTAGGTGAGGAGGCAGGGTGGGTCTGTTCCCCAGCTTGGGAGGGGTAGGCCTTCTCTAACCCCCTTCCTCCATTTCCTTCCCGTTGTTCTCAGCCTTCCTTTGTTTTCCCAAACCACAATCCAGACTACAACTGGTGAAATGAAGAATTCAATGTTCAGCCTTAAATGCTCACCTAACCTTTGACCTTTGCAGTTAGGGCCTCATCCCGTCAGCAGACATCACAAGAGGGAAGAAATTTGGTTTTCAGTTACAAAACTCTGAAGTTGGGGGGCACCAACCTGTTCTGAAGAGCGAAGGATGCAGAGTGGGGGAGGGCCGAGGAGGGGCAACTTCCCGGTGGAGAACTGAAAATCCCTTGGGGAATTTCATCCGTTGCTGCCGTGTGGATTCTAGAATGAAACTTCTTCCTCTTCTCTCTGAGAAATCATAACTGGAATATGAGTTTCTCCCTGATAATACAGCATTGAATTTGGGGGGAGGGGCTGGAATTCACTGAAGTGCTTTCTCCTCTGCGGGGAATGCAGGGGTGTGTCCATGGAGCACGTGAAATCAGTTCACAAAAGTATAAAGAAAGGGCAGCGTGCTGTCCACAGGTGTGTATGTGGGCTTCGTCCTGATTTTCCATCGCCTACGGTTTTTGGTTACTCGTGAGGCCTGGGAACATCAAAATTCTAGATTATCGTTGATTCATGAAAGGGGAAAATCTGGTACCGCCAGGACCTTGGCACAGCACTCTGTAATTATGTTATATTTCATAATTGTTTGGCACTGGATTATTTGTCCAATTCCATCACACATGATTATTTCCTTCTCTTGCCTTATAAATTGGATAAAGCTCTTATCAGTGTTCGCCCAGCCATAGGAAATGGCCTGAGTTTTCCAGGCCCTCACACTGTGCTTAGAATTTGAACGTATCTAAAAATATCAGGCCTGGCGCTATTTGTTTAACTCTGTTGTTGCAGAGCCCTCCTTTTGACTAAACCCAACCCCGCTGCAGAAACAAAAATTATAATGAATGAAAATCCATAAAACAGGAGCACCACTAACTGGCCGATTTTAGGGAGAGGAAACCTCAGTGTATGCTGCCTGGGGGTCCGCAAAGTCTTTGGCACAAAAGGGAAGCTCGCAAGTCCTCCAGGCGGGCGGCCAGGAAACCAGCCTTCTCAGCCTTCTCAGGCTTCTCTCAGGGCCTGCCGAGAAGCCTGTGGCTGGGCCTGCTTGCTCAAGCAGGAGGCACACTGCACGGCAGGCAAGGCTGTGACCACAGGGAACATGGGTACCCTGCAGAGCTGATGTCTGTCTTCATTTAGCCACCCATCCCCTGTGTGTGTAGGCACCGTGCAGTGTACCAAGTGCTTCAACATAAATTTGCCTTCCACCCAGCCTCATGAAGGATGCTGAGCTGGTGTTACCCCTCCTACAGGGGAGAGATTATGGCTCAGAGAGAATTCGTATCACAAATGCAAGTAAGAGACTTCACTGTGACTTGAGCCTTTGCCTTCTGCCTCTATGGCTAGTGTTCTTTCCACAGTATTTTGCTGGCTTAATGTAATCCCTGGGGCGAATGCTTTCTAGCTGTGAAATAGAAGCCTTGAGTCAGAGAAAGGCTGAGATGCTTGGGTTTGAACTTCCTTGGATGTCAATGGAGATTTCATCAGAGGGGGAAGGGGAGGAGAGGTTAGGTTTCTGCCCAAGGGACTTGCTCGTGCTGTTCTGTGGAAGTTGTGTAGACCCGGGGACATGCACTCATGCAGCCTCGAGGCTGGAAATGCACTGGAAGCTGAGCCCACACCTGGGGTCGAGGTTGCATTCTTTATACTGCACTAAGTTGGTTTAGGGTATCCCCACCCACAGCAGTTCTGGGTACTGTGAAGTTACTCAGAATGTAAAAATGTCATCCAAGTTGTGTTTGTTACTGAGCAAGGGAGCACATTCTTTGAACTGAGGAAACCACTATCACTTCCTGTGTTAGAGGAACCGGATATAATTTCAAACAAGACACTAATTATTTTAATTTGTGTTTTTAGCTGTAATGTTCTTTACAATCATAATGTATGTCTAAATTTTACCGAGTTCAATAGTCTAGTTAAATATGGTAACATTAATAAAATGAAAATTTCTAAAAATGGTTCCCAGGTAGGATTTATTTAAAATCTACTTGTGTATTAATATATACAGATAACAAATATAAATAATGTTAAAAAGCAAGAAACACAATCAAACATTTAAAATTCTATTATTATTCAACTAAGAAAAAGCTGTTCTATTTTTCTTTTTAAAGAAAAACATTCCTAAATGAGCAGTCACTACAATCACTGGCAATACAGCGTAATGTATTTCACAATTTCACAAGTGCATTTTAATTTTCATGTGTTCCTTTCCTTCTGCTTTCTACCTTTGCATCCTGTTTCACGGTAAAAGTTTTATGTTCTCTTTCAAATGGGGCCATCTTCTGTATTTTTGCCCTTGCTCCTTCAGTGAGAAGGATGCTTTCACGGCGATGGCTGGGGGGCCATCTGGACGGTGCCTCCAGTGTCCCTTCTCTCATCTCCGTCTTAAAATGTGTAAACATTCCTGTGCCATCCATCCTTTCTGATAGGAAGAGGCAGCTAGGAAAAAAAAATCCCTGAAGACATCACAATTCTTCCTTCAAGTTTAAGAGGAATGAGAGAGGACCAACCTCATCTTGCTTCTGGAGAAGGTTTGCTTCAGAATCACTTTCACTGCCCGTGGTTATGGACGCGGAGACCGAGTTGAGTGCTCTGAGCTCCTTCGGGAGCCCTGACGTCTGTCCTGGCCCTGTGGGCGCTTGGAGGGCCCACGCTGGTCAGTCCTCCCTTGGGGCGATGCCTGGGTCCCCAGCACTGGTTCTCAGGCAGGTTTCAGGTCTTCCCTGTGCCCATTCACTCCTGATCAGACTTGGGTTCCGAGTGCCCTAGTGAGGGTTTGGTTGGATCTGGGGAGCGTGCCAGTGCCCTTCTGCCCTTCACAACATTCGTCTCCTTGGGATCAGAAACGACAACCAAAAAGGAATTCAGAGCCACGTCAAGGCTTCTAGCAGAGAGGGATGCGTCTGTTCTTCCTAACAGCAGACAGAAAGAGTTTTAAATTTGGATGAAAACAACTGTGTCTAGTTCCCAGTTAAGGATGCTGACACTTGAAGTTTTATATAGACCAGTGTTCCTTAATTGGTATGTACATTAGTATCACATGGAAATGTTTTTCGGAATATTCTGATGTAGGCCCTCCCTACACCCAGTGAGTCAGAAGCCCCGTGGGGGCCTCGTCTTTGGAAAAAGTTGCCAGGGGATGCGGACACACATCTCCGTGAAGAGCCACTGGTTTAGAAAAGTGATCCAGGCTTTTTGGAAGCCATCTGACAATCTGACTGTGGCTTGTTTCCCTCTGGGCCTTTTGTCTCTCAGGGTGTGTGTTGTTTTGCAGGGCACCAGGGTAGCACTCAGAAGGCTTGTCATAGTGAGGCCAGGTGAGCTGTTCACAGGAAAACGAGCTCGTGTTCAGGTTCTGTCGTTCTGCACTGTGTGGATGAGCACAGTTAGGTGTCCTCCTGGGGCGACGGCAGTGCGGAGTGCCCGGGGCTGGTGATAAGCTGACCCCAATCCTGGCTCTGGTGTTATTTAGCCAAGGGACCATAAGGTGCTCACTTGCTTTCTCTGGGCTTTGGTCTTCTTGCTAGTAAGAATATTAGATTGGATAAGGTATAAGGTCCTCTGAAGTTCAAGGCTACTTTGAGTTCAACTTAAAAATTTTTGTTTTTAAGTATTACATGAGCTACCTAAAACTGTGAACACTGAGGTAAGCAAAAAAAAAAAAAAAAAAAAAATCATTCTTTTTTTACTCATGACCCTGTCTCCCTGAGACAATCTTAAATGTAAATTCTTCTAGTTCTTGTGCAAAGACAAACACATGGATATGAGTGTGTGCACATAAACAAAAATACATGTAGTTTTATATAATATGTGCTTTACAAAAAGGGGATTATATTGTATACTGTCTGGTGATCTGTCTCTGGTTAACATCTCAGTAACACAGGAATGCCCTTCCATGCCACTAAATGTACACTTGGGACCTTTAACATGGGGCAGATGGCTCTGTGGCCTCGGGGACACCTCTGGTTCTGCCCTTTCCTACTGTGTAACCTTGAGCAAGTTGCCTCATCTCTCTAAATCACAATTTCCTCCCGTGGCAAATGGCCGTAATAGTAATACCCACTTCATAAAGTGTGCTGGGGATTAAATCAGACAGTGCATGTTAAGTACTTAGTGCAGTGTCTGGCCCGTGTAAGGGTCCAATAAATGTTCACTAAAAATGCTGCATATCATTTCATTTTACTAATGTGCATAATTTAACCAACCCTCTATTATTGCTTATTTAGATTTCTCTTTGCTATTATACATGATGCTGCTCTGATCATTTATAGATAAATATTTGTATATATTTGTGTATATTCTTAGCATATATTCCTAAAAGCAGAATTGCTGCGCTAAAGGGCAGGCACATTTTCAAGATGTCAATATACTTAGAGGCAGGGTGTAGCAGTCTATGAGGGTGATCATTCCCCATACCTAGGGATTATATGTGTTTGTTTTCCTTTGATTTTATTTTCTTTTTTGAATTTAAAGAGATGGGAGAATGTATTGCTTTATTTAACATTTATTTTTATAAATATTTTTCTATTGGCATGTTTGCTTGTTTGTTGTTGATTTGTAAGAATGTTCGTACATTTTAGAGCTGCAACCCTTTCCTTTCATTTATTCATGAGAGCCAGATTCACACCCAAGTCTGGGGGTAAGAGCTGGTGGTGAATGAGACAGTCCCTGTCCTTGCCCTTGTGGGTATAAGGAGCAGGCAGGAAAGTGGATGTGAAATAAACGATGAAAACCTGCAACAAGGGGGTTGCAGAGTAGACTGTTTGGGTGGGTTGATCCTAGAAGGCTTCCCTGAGACGGTGATGAGTGAGGAGATGTTGGAGGAAGAGGAGTTAGTCAGGTGTAGACCAGGTAGATAGGAGTTCCAGGAATGTAGGTTGAAAATATTTCTTTCTAGTTTGTTCTTTGCTTTTATTAAAAACAAAACCTTAGCTCATGGTTTATGTTGACATCTCAAGGTTTTTAAAGTAGTAAAATCTATTAGTATTTACTTTCCTATGTATTTTCCTCCTTTGGTCTTTTACGTGGGAAGTCTGCCCCGAAGTTTTTATTTTTAATTTTTTCTTTATTTTAGAACTTTTATTTATCATAAATTGACAGTTTACAATTATATAAATTCATGAGGTACAAAGTGATATTATAATTTATGCATACAAGGTGGAATAATTAAATCAAGATAATTAACACATCCATCATCTCAAATACTCAGCATTTTTCTGTGGTGAGAACATTTGAAATTTACTTTTAGCAATTTTAAATTGTACACTACCCTATTATTAACTGTATTCACCACATTATACAATAGGTGTTAAAAAAAATTATGCTCCCCGTGTCTAACTGAGGCTTTGTCCCCTTTGAGCGTCACCTTCGCTTCTCCCCCAGCCTCTGCACCCACCCTTCTGCTCTCTGCTTCTGTGGGTCCAGTTGTTTAGGTTCCACCTGTGAGAACATGTGATATTTGTCTTTCTGTGCCTGATTTATTTCAGTTAGCATGATGATCTCCAGTTCTATCCATGCTGTCACAAATGACAGAATTTCATTCTTTTTTAAGATTGAATAATATTCCATCGTGTATATATTGCACATTTTCGTCATTCATCTGTTGAGGGACACTTAGGTTGACTCTGTAACTTGGCCGTTACGAATAGTGCTGCAGTGAACGTGGGGGTGCAGACGTCTCTTCCACAAACTGAGTCCTAACGGTTTGGGTAAAATGCTCCCAAGTGGAATTGCTGGATCACATGGTAATTCTACTTTTAGTTTTCTGAGGAAACTCCTTGCTCTTTTCCATAATGGCTGTACTAATTTGTGATATTACTAGAACCCCTCATCCCAGGTGAGACAGATATCCATTTAAAATAAACACCAAAGACTGTGCTTCTGTAAGCATCTTGTGGAGCTGGGCTCACAAATGGTGAAAACAACCTCCATGATGATCTTTTAACCTGTGTTCAGCGAGGCGTGTAGTCTTGTGCTTCAGGTGGTAGAAGCTGGATAGGAGGGAAAAAAGTCTTGATTCACAAGTGAATTGTGGAGGGGAAATGTTTGTTCTCAATCCTCTCTCTTCTCAGGTGTTCTATTTGTAGCATTTCACACACTTAGCACATCTATGTGGTGCCAGCTTGCTCCACTGATATAAGAAAGGGTTTTATCAAACTAATTCATGCTAAGATGTAAATGACTCAATAAGCTATCTGTCCCTAGTCTATTTACATTTTAATAGAGCATCACACAAAGAGAACAATACTTATACAACATATATAAATATTTCAGACATGCACGTCAAACTGAACATGGGAGGCGAATTTTTGATTAAATGAATTCTTACCTGCCATCTTAGACCTACTTACAAAAGCAGCAGCTCCAGAAAGATGCTGAGTGTTGAGAAGTATAGAGAATACTGGTTAAGAAAGTGAATGCTGGCCAGGGATGGTTGCTCATGCCTGTAATCCTAGCACTCTGGGAAGCTTGAGGCCAGGAGTTGGAGACCAGCCTGAGCAAGAGTGAGACCGCCATCTCTGCTAAAAATAGAAAAATTAGCCAGGTGTTGTAGTGTGCGCCTGTAGTCCCAGCTACTCGGGAGGCTGAGGCAGGAGGATTGCTTGAGCCCAGTGGTTTGAGGTTGCTGTGACCCCGTGGCACTCTAGCTCAGGCCACGGAGTGAGACTCTGTCTCAAAAAAAAAAAAAAAAAGTGAATGCTAGAGGCAGAATACCAGGGTCAAATTCTAGTTCTGCCATTTACTAGCTGCGTGACTATAGGCAAGTTCATTAGGCTCGTGTGCTTCAGCTTCCTCCTCTGTAAAATGGTAATGATAGTACCCACCTCACAGTAATGGTGAGAGATTGGATGATTTGTTAAATACATGGCGCCCAGAACACTGTCTGACATGTAACAAGTGCTCAATTGATAATAGTAATTGTTATTTAGACCAAGGAACTTTTTATGAGAAAAAATTAGAAAGCTTAACTCTTTACCCATGTCCTGTGGATTTTGATACTTTACTTTCTTAGGCTTTCTCTTACCTCTCTAACTCTCAGTCACCCTTTGGACTCATCTACTCCTTAAGTTTTCCTTATGTGTGATGATTTATATGATCTCATCCTTAGTTGTTTTCTTTTCTCTCTCACTCCTTTCTCCCTGGGCCACTTTGCTTCCCTGGCTTCATCTGTCACCTTTTTGAGCTGGTTTCCCAAATTCATGTCATCAATCCGACCTATCAGTATATAACATTTGGATACTTTGTCAATTAAGATTTTTGTGTGTGTTTGCTGCAGTGATTAAAAAAAAAAAACCTCACAGATTAAACTGTCTTAAATGATAAAGTTTATTAGCTGAAGGATCCAGAATAAGTAGCTTCAGGTATGGTTTGACCCAGGGGCTCCCATGATACAACCAGGGCCCTGCATTTTCTCATCTGTTTGCTCTGCCTTTGTTGGGATTGGACTGACAGACAGGAGCTCAGCTAGAATCTACAAAGGACTCCTATTTCTTCTTTTCCTGTGCCAACATGGGAAGAGAGAGCCTCTGCTAGTAGCTTCAGAGGTGAATGAATTCTACCACATGGCATAGCTTTAATATTTGGCCATTGTTTTTTAAAAAGATGTGTGAATGGATGCTGACGGATGAAAGCAGTGGTTATAAATGTACTGCTTTTCTTCAAATTCATCAAAACACAACCAAGACAGTACAGTTGGGACAGTTGGCTCTCTGTATCCATGAATTCTGCATCCGTAGATTCAACTTCAACCAACCATGGTTGAAAAATATTTGGAAAAAAAAAAATTCACAAAGTCCCAAAAAGCAAAACTTGAATTTGCCGTGCGCTGAGTACTACGTTTGAATCCACATGAATGAAGTGATGTGTAGGCATTGTGTTAGGATATCATAAGTAATCTAGAAATGAGTTAACGTATACAGAGGACTGCATGGGTTATATGCAAATACGACACCATTTTATGTAAGGGACTCGAGCATGAGATGATTTTGGTATCTGAGAGGGGCCTTGGAACCAGCCCCCGTAGATACTGAGGGACTGCTGTGCTTGAGTCTTCTGTTCTGGCTTTAGTATTCTGTTGGGACAGTCACTATTTGTCCACTTTCTGGGTTTGAAAGCTCAGCATTCAAATTTGCTCTTTCCTTTCCCTATAACCCCAAAATATTCCAGTTAATAAATCCTAGATACAGTTCTACTTTGATGTCTGCCTACACCCTACTCATTGGTGCAGCTCGGTACCGGTTCTAGCCACTCTGTGTCACTTTCTGTGGCCACAAGGTCCACTGTAAATTCACCTGCCTGTCTTCCTATAAAAAAGTACATCTATATCACTCATGTATTTCTTATTATATTCTGTTTTATGTCGTGACTATGTCCACCTTACTGCCTCTCCTGCTTTTACTACCCAGTGGACTTGGGATGCTTGGAAGCCTGTCGATACTTCCCTGAGTCTCCCCACACCACCCAGCACAAGCTCTTCATGGTCTGGAGACTCAACCAAAGCTGTGTTGCCCGAGGGATCCCCAGACTCCTTGGAAACATGCTGTGCTAGGACCTAGGTGCTGGCAGAATCACACAACAGTGTGCACTGCAGAACCGTAGGTCCATGGGACGTGAATAGATGTGATAAGGAAAGCGTTCGGGGGTCAGGTAAGTTAGAGGAATGCTGCATCTGGTATGACAATATCTTTGAGTCTGTAGTTGATTGTGTTCTCCTAATGAATTTGACCACACAATTTCTCTTTTACGGAGTTTCGTAAGATGAAGATCTCGTATCATTCTGTGAGAGTTGCTAACTGTGCTGGGCCTGGCAGAGGCCTCCTGGGGACAGATTGCCTTGTGCTGTGGGCTCCACCCCTACGCTCATCCATAGACCCATAGGGAGCACTGCTCTGCTGCATTTCATAGCCATGACCATATACCAATGAGCTGTGGCATAGGGTGGGGTTCTAATTTTTAACCTCACAAAGTTTTTGGAAGACTTTGATATTCTACAACAACACAGTCTTAGTGTTGACATCCCTGAGTCAGAGATGGTATTTAATTTGAATAATAGAAAGTGGACACTTAATAATTTGCCAATTGGCTGAAATTAGGAGGAAGATTTAGATCTATTACATTTCTGTCTCTAAAAAGATCTGGTTTAATATGACTGCTTTAAATAGATATTTCTCAGGTCTTATTCTTTTACTAGAAGAATGTGTTGTCCTTCTTTAATCAAATGACATTATGTTATGTTGATATGATGTGAAGGTTTAGTAATAAGGAGATGTTAAGCTCTTTTCATTCCTTGCACATATTTTCTTTTCACAAAGGTTTTTCCTATTTTTTGTTATATATCTTGCTGTTTGGTAACAATAACTGTAGATTGCAGGATGGCCAATAAGAAAGAGAAAAGAGAAGCTGCTATTTATTTATCAGCATTTGTAAGTCGATGCATGAGAGCAGTGCTAACTCAAGAAGGTATGGTGAGTATTTTCTGTAAGCCTTTCGTGGAGGGATGGAGAGCCTCTTTCAAAATGAAATAATTATTGCTCTTGGAATGTGGAGAAAAGAAGAGGCAAGTCTCTGACTGTCTCTGGTAAATGCAACACTTGTTTAACAGCTCTAGAAAAGTCACAGCTCAGGTCCATCCATGAAGAGAGCCAGTACACATTTTTATTGTCTTTTCTGGGGGTGTGTGTGTATGTGTGCGTGTGCATTGGATTTAAAATAGTGCCTTAAATAAGGGTGGTTGTGGTTGAGAGTGGGGACCAGGAAGGGGGCTAAAGACCTCTGGGTCTTCAATTTAGCACCTTTGTCTTAAACCAAATCCGGCGTGTAGTTGCCATGACTGACCAAACAGGCAACCAAAAACTGGTCCCATCTTAAATCAAATAGCTGAGGGTATGGACACAAGCAAATTAAAGATGGGACCAGTTTTCCTCAAATTTCACATATCACCTTTTGAGAGTCAAACTCTAGTGTGCTTAAGAGTCAACCTTGATGCTTGTTATAATCCAGATTCCAGGGACTCCTCTCCCCAAGATTCAGACGCAGTAGATCTGGGGTGGGGACCTGGAATCTGCGTTCTTAGCAGGTCCTCAGATGATTCTGATACAGTGTGTGTTCAGACCCACCTTCAGAATCGCTGGCCTAGAAGGCTCCATTTCTGGGCAGCACATGAGCCTGGCTGTCTCCTTGCCAGATAAAGCCTGCCAGTAAACCATGCAGCCTGGTTGTGTTATCAAGATAACACCGCAAACGAAGCCCAGATGAGTCATACATAAACTTATTAAGTTCAAATGTTTTCATAAGCAACTTATCCCTTCCAAAAATCAGGTTATAATAGATTTGGGGAGGAGTCTTTGAGTTTGCTTGTCAAAAACAATACTAAGTGTAGATTTGGGGACATTGCCACCCAAGCAATGGATTCTGTAATTTCAGGAGTATAAATCTTTGTGGACTATCAGGTGACTAATTACACTGGACTTCTCTGCTGAGTGTCACATATTTCTGTCCTTTTATTATCTGGGATGCAGTAAACCAACTGCATGTTAAAAGCCCTTCATTCACCTTAAAAGTGTCCAAGGAGGTTATTTCTTTCTGTCCCACAGGGCTTAGAGCCTCCCATGAGGAATGGGCCTCAATCTTTGCTAAATTAACTCTTCAGGTGTTATTCCATCAGGATAGGATGGGGAAATGAAAATTGCTCATAAATTATAGAGTCAGCACTCTGTGGGACATTTATGTAAATTGTAGCCTTTTACTTAATCTAATCCTAAAATGGTTTAGATTTTATGCAGAACTAGTTTAATACTGATTGCTGCTATACTTTAAGGCTGCTGATAAAGTGATTAGGAGCAACACAAAACTTTTCTCAAAGCTCATTGTTATTTCGTTGGTCTTTAATATGTAGACAGGAATTTTTTTACGGGTCGATCTGTTAAACCTCAGCATATATCCCAAGCTATTAGTGTTCCTCAAGGTCCAACTCACAATTTTATTGTCAGAATCTAAGTGGGGAAGAAATGTGTTTTGTCAGATCAAGATCTAATGTAAGTGGTGTAAATCAATGTCATTCTTCTATTAAATGTGTATTTAAGGAACGATGCAACAATTAGATCACTTGGATTTTTCTCTGTCTGTCACAGGAACTAGGAATACACACATCCACTTCTATATTGATGGCAAAATATTACTATCCCCTATCGGAATGCCCATAGATCACTCATGAGCCTATTGCCTATTTACCGTCAGAAAGGATTGGTATCTACTATATGAAAACTAAAATCAATGTGGTTGGCCAAGATTTCTCAGGTATGATCTGGACTTCATCCTAACTGGGATGTTCTAAATGAACAACTCATTCAGACTTAAATAAGATAATGAATGTGAGAATTCTGGGTAAAATGTCAAAGACTATTTTTGTGGTTCTTGGAGGCTACCTCTGGCAGCTCACATCCCGGTGGGCTCATCAGAACTGAGAGCTATTGAAAAATCTGAGATTCTCCTGGGACCATATTGGGATTTTAAAATTTTTGAGGTGCCCAACCAGTAAAATTTAACCTTAAAAAATTTGCAGACCAAGATATTTTCTTTTCTTCTTTGGCCAGGAATCTGGGGGTTGCAATCCAAAATCTGAGTACTTGAGCAGATTTAAAATCCAGTTTTTATAAAAGGCTTTGGCCCTACCTCTGAGCCAGCAGTTCTCAACTAGGGTTGTTCTTCTCTCTACCTCCAGGGGACATTTGGCATTTTTGCTTTTCACAACTGGGCAGGGTGCTACTGACACATAGTGGGCATCTCGTAGGGTGCCAAGCTTCCCATATCCCACTATGCACAAGACAGGTGTCCTCCCACCCCCCCAGCCGAGGAATTATCTGGCCCCAAATGTCAATAATGCCGGGGTTGAGAATCCCTGCTCCAGGCCATTCTGGGACCTCACGGGGTGTGGTTCTGGGCTGCCATTTCATAAAGGTGAGAACCAGGCTTCTCTTGTTTTCTCAGAAGGACTTAAGTTCTGCATCTGGCATCAAAGACTCAGAGAGTTCTCTTTTCTTTTTCTTCCATCAGAACTCTGACATGATATTAACTGTCATGCCAATTCAAATCATCTGGAGAGATGCCTCTTTAATTGACTCTGTGACTTATTAATACTGAGGCTCTTGTCAGGGACATCAACTCGAAAAATAAGTAAGAATTTGCCAAAAGGTCAACTGAGTTTTAATTTGAAGGGGACAGTCCAAAGAAAATTTTGCCCGTTCATTCCTCTAGTGTCTCTAAAATCTTTCCCTGCAAGGAGTAGATCTTGAGGAAAAACAAAACAAAACAAAACAAAAACCCACAATGCAAGCTAACATATATGCATTTTATCATAGTTTTTTAAATATTTCCAAATTGAGGTGATGTAATGATAAGCTCCGGAGAAGGGTCGAATTGAAGAAAGACAACTGTAGAATGCCATAGAAGTTGTGATGATGATAATCTAAAGTTCTTCGTGTAGCTGTTTTTTGGTGTGGTGTTATTTGGGGAGCATTGATATTAAGAATATTTCTGTGACTTTAGCAGAATGTACACATCCCAAAACCTAACAGCGTTAAGTTCCTGAGAGATACAGCACAAGAAAGCAATCGAGCCTAAATCCAAGACTGCTTTCTCTTCTACTGAGTCTCTCTGGGGGACCCAAAAACCTCAGTTGCTCTCAGAGCCGCAACCACAGCCAGCCTGAAGCTTCTGCTCCCTACCTGCCCACACCTCAGAATCCAGGCCCACTGCTCCCCCAAGGGGAAGGCACCCCAAGTCCAGAGTTTCACCTTTCAGAAGGAGGAAGGTGCAACTGTTTTCTGAAGATTCTGCAGAATGGGAAAGTGAACACCAGGCCCTGGCAACCTTTGTAAGAGGCCTTGGTGCAGAGTTGAGCTGAAGGAGAGATGAAAGGTGTAGGGAGGGACCAACATTAAAGGTGAAGATTTTACTTATCTATCACATTTTGTATAAACAGCCAGCAATATAGTCTTCTTGAAATATAATACCTGGAAAATTAATCTCTTCTCGATGAACTTGGATACTTCCTTTTACTAGCAAGCCTATTGGAGTGCTCAGTTGCAGTGACTAATGAAACCCAAATGCCTGCGTCTTAATTGGTTTTGATCTGTCTGTTACCTTGAATTTTTCCGTATCATCTAGTAATGAAAGACAACTCCCCTCCTTGAGGATGTGAGCAGGGCAGAAATGATAAATAAATAACAAGTGAAAAAAGAGATGAAGAGTTTTAAGGTTATTGACGTTTTACTACCATAGAGCCCCTGCCACTGTGGTGTGAGTGAGTAAACGCCTACCTCGTTGGGGTACTTTGTGTAGTTTGCCGTTGGTTCCCATAGATGTGAGCGGTTTTACCAACATCGCTTTATTTCTTGGCTGCTTCGCTCCTCATGGACTTGACATCCTCCACCCTTCCTGGCAGTACCTCTTCTCTCTTCTCCAATTCTGCTTTTGCCCTTGCCTAAGGCTTGGTTATAAACGTCCCTTAAAACAGATTAATTCCTTTGCAAAGAAATCTGCCTATTGGTTGTGGCTATGCTGTTACAAACCAGAGGAAAGAGGGGAGAAATCTTGTGCTTTCAGTTTTATGGCTTCTGAAATGATTTGTTTTAAAGGCACCAGTGTTGACAGGGTCCTTCCCTACCTGCCTGTCCTTAGTGTCTTCTGCTGCTCCGAGTCCTGTCTTTCCATTAGTTCTGGTTCTACTCTGCCACAAGGAACCTTAACCACTCTACCCTGTTGGCCAACGAAACCAAGGCCCCCAAAGTATGAGGACCATGTAAATTCTCCTTTTAGTCTAGTGCTTTTCTTATGACATTCCACGGTCCCGATCTCAAAAGCATTTGAAGCTGAGCTCTGGGCATTACTATTTAACAAAATGAAGTCATACTAATTTGGAAGTCCTAGAGTTAGAATTTGTGATCATCCACCTTAAGTTTACTAAAGTGTAATCTTGTGCCAGATATATAGAAAGGATTTTCTAAGGCAGCGTTTCCTCAAATGTGCTCTTCTGAACGCTGATCCATATCCTGTGCCAGAAAAGACAGTTTTACCATCAAATAAACAATGTTTGGAAAACACAACATACTGTGTCTAGCTCTTAAAGATTCAAAATGTACCTTGTGAGTACATTATAGTCTCAGAGAATTCTTGCAGCAAATTCATTTCTCTATGTTTAACTTAGCGTTTCCTAAATGTGCTTAACCGTAACTTCCCCCACTCCCTTCTTATCTGCCGTATATATATGTATGTTTGTGTGTATATATATTTTATATATATAAACTAATAACGTCTCTGGGAATTACAGTTCCCTAGAACATAGTAGCATTCATTAAATCTGGACAATAATTATTGGCTTAATTCATATAAAATTGCTGATATTTGACCATTTTACCTACTGGAATGGTCCTGTAACATGATTTCACATATTTTCTCTTTGCTGCTTTTGCTTCTCTTTGCAGTGGTCTTTATCTGGTGCTTTCTGTCTGCGATGCGACTCTTAATCTTCCAGGCAGCTCGTGAGGCGGGTTGTGGTGCAGGCAGGAAGAGGGGTGCTGTGCTGACTCACTCTGCCTCTTCCCTTCGGCCAATTTTCTGTCTCAGTTCTGGGATTCCTTCTTTAATCTTCATCATCTGAATGACGCAGATTTACTGTGAAACTGCCCAAGCCTAACCAGTCAGGCCTGTCGCTTTGCAAGGGACCCTTCCAAGGCCCTGGGAGAGGCCCCAGACATGTATGCACATGGATATTTGCTTTTTAGAACTTGCACAAAGAAGACATTTTAATCTCAGTCAATTGAAACAGAGTCTCTGTGCTCTACTTTCTCCTCCCACATGTCTTGGGCCGTATAGGAGTGGCCCTGAACAATTTTGAAAGGAAGGAGAGATGGCAGTATGTTGACTTTGGATTTGGCGGGATGTGCTTGTGTGATTTGCAGTCACTTCCATGTATGGTTGCGCATTGCCAGCTTCTGAGTACAGAAACAGCATGCAGGCACCGCGCCGTGAGGGGCACGGCCGTGCTGTCTTGCAGCAGGAGTGCACGCCCTCGCCCAACCCGGGATTGTGTGCTGGAGACACGAGGCTTGAGGTATATGGAGCCAAAGGCCAGTTTGTGAAAATTTCAGCCAATGTATAGCATTGTAAGGAGAAGGTTTGGTTCTTGTCCACACCTGGTCAAAATGGATGTTCTCTCTCATCAGGGATATATTTGCTAATGCATCTTTCTCTCAACCATGCTAGAGGAAAGACTAAACTATTTTTTTATTCTCTGTATAGAATGTGTTAAAACGTTTTTGTCTTATAAAATGATGCTCAGAGAACATCCAGCAAAAAAAAAAAAAAAAAAAATGAAGAAAAGTATTAGGGATGTATGCTAGTTATTTAGTTAATAAAAATATTATGGTTTTGTTGGATTTTTATGCTAGCACTGTGTTGAATTTGCCAACTTAAATTGTGTCATTTGTTGAGATTTCTTTTCTTAGTTATATATAAAATATACTTCCAGAACAATTCTATATTTTTAATTTTGTGTTCTTTTACTTAAAGAGGGGCCCTAAGATTGTAATGTCTTTTAACCCACAAAGCCTTGATCCTTCCATGACCCTCGGCTTATTTCTCTTAAGATCTGGCTTCTTTTCATGGCATCCAACCAGTTCTATTTGTCATATTCAGACCATTTTAATGCCCAACAATAAAGTGAATATGCCAGGTGTGGTGGCTCACGCCTGTAATCCTAGCACTCTGGGAGGCCGAAGCCGGAGGATTGCGTGAGGCCAGGAGTTCAAGACCAGCGTGAACAAGAGTGAGACCTCCGTTTCTACTAAAAATAGAAAAAATTAGCCAGGCATCATAGTATGTGCCTGTAGTCCCAACTACTCGGGAGGCAGAGGCAGGAGGATTGCTTGAGCCCAGGAGTTTGAGGTTGCAGTGAGGTGAGGGAGTGAGACTCTGTCTCAACAAAAAAAGTGAATATTATTGTAATAGGCCCTTGACTCACAGAGAAATTAATGGCAGTAGTGGATAAAGGGGCTTGTGCTCTGAGTCCTTCATGCCCTCATAGCCTTACCCCATGTGAGGGTGTCTGCGGCAACAGTGTCTTTCCTGTGCCTGCTGGACACCTCAGTGTGAAGGGAGGGAATGGTTATTTATTAATAGCGTGAGTTGCTGTTGCACTCATGGAACAATTAAACAGTGCTTTCTTAATTCTGCAAAACTCCTATGTTTTATTAATGTTCAGATAAATTATTGATCTTCTATTATAACGTAAGTGAGTGCTAGTCCTATTATAACTAGGCGACATTTGACTATTGTTGACTGTATTTTTATTTATTTAATAAACTGTTTCTATACTTGTTTCTTATTCATAGCATGTTGAAAAAGGTCATAAATAATGACATTATTTGTCTACGGAACATGCTGTTAGGACTGGGCCTCTTTCATAGTTAGAATTGATACAAGTTTCTAAGCCGCTATGTTCCCCCAAACCCATTCTTGTCATTTGTTTGTTATTTGAGATTATATTTGCTTATTTTACTTGAGCTAAACACATTTCAACATCATTTTGTATGGGTATTCTTAGCTTCAGAAAGATAAGAATTTATGTATTTGGCTTTTAAAAAGAGCCATTATAAGAGGATTTTAGATCTTTAAGCGGCTAGTTCAAACAGGGTATAGCTAGCAAAGGCTGGGCTACCTTCAATTCTGTGACGTCCTGAGTATCGCTGACTGTTGGGGCAGCCAGTCCTTGTCTGAGTGTTTAAACATTTGCTCCTGGTCCTCTTCCTAGGGTGGACTACACATTCTACCTTATGCCTTTACCACAAGTCACAACAAAATTACATAGAGTTGGCGAGGATCGAAAATCATAAGACTCTTGAAATAACATTTTCTGGCATTGCCTTCAATCGTGTAAATCTTATGGAGTTGTCCTTAAATTATGCAAATTGTGTTATAAAAAGGAAACAGCATAACAAGAGCTATGTCAATGTCACATCAAAATGACTATAATGCCATATCAGAAGAAAAACAATGTTGAAATTTTGATTTTATTCACTCATTATTGGCAACCTGTTTTTAGATACAGAAAGCTTTCTAGTCATACGGCCTAACTTAAGTTCTAGAATATGAGACTCAGTATATCCCAAACATTCCCTGACAGTTGATACAGAATCATTCATGTTTTCAATCCTTGAATCTTTCCTGAGCCACTGCTGTGTGTTCGGCACAGGTTTCAACACTAGCGATACAGGGTCAGTGAGGTCCTGGGGTCCCTGCCCTCAGAAACCTTCACTTTTAGGGTGGTGGAAAAAAACCCAGCGAACAAATGCATATATAATAGAAGTATCACAAAAATAATGAAAAATAAAGCAGAGTAAGGGGACGGAGGCCGAGGGAGAGGGTGCTGTGGGGAGAGTTAGCCCAAGGTAGTGACGTTTGGGAAGAGATTTATGTGCAGGAGGGAAGGAGTCATCCGAGGTTCTAAGAAAAGAGCTTTCCTGATGGAGGGAACAACACGTGGCAATGTCTCCAAGTGGGAACAAGCATGGCTTGTTTGGGGAATAGCAGAAAACCAAAATGACTAGAACGGAGAGAGTGACAGGCTGCTGGGACCGTGATGTCAGGGCAGCCAGGCAGAGCAGGGTGTGCTTTGATAGTGTGAAAAAGATCACTGGAGAAGAATGTTTAGCAGTTGGAGCAGCATTTACCCATTAGCGTCTGTTGAGAAACCTTCCCAAAATGTAGTGCAGTTGTCCCTCAGCCTTGGTGGAGGATTGGTTCCAGAACCCCCTCCTTGGATACCAAAATCCATGGTATGAAATGATGTAGAATTTGCATACAACCTATGCACATCCTCCTGTGTACTTTAAATCATCTCCAGATTATTTCTAATACTGAATACAGTGTAAATGCTATCTGAGTAACTGTTATACTGTATTGTTTGTGAATAATGACAAGGGAAAAAGGTCTGTATATATTCAGTAGAGACACAATTTTTTATAAGAAATATTTTCTACCCATAGTTGGTTGACTCCACGGGGGCAGAAGCTGTGGATACAGAGGGCCGACTGTAGTTGAAAACAACAGCCATGTATTTAGCCCCCAAGTTTCTGGGTCAGCAGTTTGGGCTGGACTTGGCAGGCAGTCTCCGCTACGCTTAAATATTTTAGTCCTGAGGAGCAAGGTACTGATGAAATTTTGTGCGGTTAGAGAAGTCTTCACGGAGGAGCTGAGACAGGAGCTGTCTCTGAAAGTGTGTTGGGTTCTCGGGGAGGGGAACATCTGGATGAAGGAGGCTAGGTGAATGCACCTGGTGTGTTGGTGACAGGACGGAGAGTCTGGCTAGAGATATGACTGCCCTAGGGAAGTGTCATAGGGTGGTAGGAGACAGACAGGCTCCGGAGGGCCTGGATGGCCGGAGAACTTTAGTTCTGAGGTGGAAGGAAATAGCCATGAAGACCTTTGACCATGAGAGCCATGTCGGAGACGAAGGAGAAGCAGTGAGGCTGGATGACGGGGACTGGGTGAGGCTGGGGGTGCCCCACGGTGGAGTGATCACCAGGGGATGAGGAGGTGGCTACGCAAACTCACTTGTAAGACAAGGCAAAAGGATTCGCTGATGGATTAGTTGTGGGAGAGGAAGGGACGGGTTTGTAATCCTGTGGCAGCATTTCCTCAAGATGTGTTCTCTCTTCCACAGTAGCATAAGATGTACTGTTAAATTCCATAGCATCAGGGATGTTCAGAGAAATAGAAACAAGCCCAGGCATTTCAAGAAGACAGAGATTTAATACAGGGGAATCTTAGTTTTTAGAGGGGCAGGTGGTGGCAAGGTCTCCAGGAAACTATCAGATATAGCTGCCTCCAGCACCCAGGGGCTCACCAAAAAAATCCCATGTCTGCCAAAGCCCTCATTTGCCCCTCACTGTCCCAGGAGCACTACCACAATGACTGCTTCTCTTCTGCCTTCCAAATCACATGTGAGTGCTTCTCCTGGTCCGGGATTCTGGCAAATGTAGATTTTAGGCGCCCAGCTCTGCACCACGGGATGATAGGTGGAGAAAATGGTGCTGAGTAATTGATAGCAGTCCGGGTCAGGTGAATCCTTCCTCCCTCCCTCCCTCTCTCCCTCCTCCCTCCCTCCCTTCCTTCCAATTCCTGCAGAGACTCTCTGGTCTTATTTTAAAAGATTCTTTTTAACAGAATTTGGTCAAAATTCATCAGGGAACTCCCATAAGCAATTGCAAAGAATAATTCTAAACTTATTGCTAAGAATACTTAGCAATGTTTCTCATTGTTCTCTATTATGGAGCAAGGCTGGGTAGAATATATGGTGAACTGACTTAACTGGGTTGCAGATAGACTCGCTTGTACCTGCCTTATATATTTTTTCAGCATGTATATACATATATTTATATCTGTATAGTTATTAAAATATAGATATGAATGGATAACTTGTCGTTGTATCTCAGTCTCTTCTGGTGTGAGTGTGTGAGAAAGAGAGTGTGTGTGTGAGTGTGTGTGTGTGTGTGTGTGTGAGAGAGAAAGAGAGAGTGTGTTTGTGTTCACTTCCCCACGCGGCTCACCTGCCTCGGCATTCCTTCACCTGCAGGGCAACATCGAATCCCATCTGGATGTGGAGAGGGGCTGCTCAGATATATTTTAAAGAGCTCGTTAAGCCAACTCTCCTATTTTTCTTTCTTTTCAATGCTTTGGTGGAGCAAGAAGGGAAAAATAAGCAAAGGAGAACAGGTACTAAGAAAACTCAGAGCTAAGGCTCATCAAAGCCAAGGCAGAGGTAGATTTTCCCGGTTGCATTCCTGAGTCTGCTTTGCTGTCACACATGCCAGGAGCGCTCAGTGGTCACTCTCACACTGCCTTGCTAACCCATTCCTTTATTCTGCAAATATTTATTAGGGCCCTATTGTATGCCAGGGACTACGCTAGAATTGGAAGATGAAAATACAATGTCTTGACTCTCAAAACCTCAATATGGGAAATAGATGGGCCAATAAACAATTACAATATGGAGAGGGCTTTGTATAACGGGATCATAAATGTACAATATTTAAAGGGTGGAATTTAGCCTTTCTGTGTTCTTTAATGGTCTTTTCTGTGCTCCTCATGCAACTTGCTCTGTGTTGTGTGCCTGCGCATCTGTGTGCACTGGCTTCAACTAGCTAGGTAGCTATCTCAATCTAGCTCATAAATGTAGTTACTAAATTTAATGTAAATATTAATAGCTAATGCATCTCAGTCTCTTCTGGCATAAATCACCTCTTGCAGGTAACTTAATTCCTTTTAAAAATATATGTTTAATCTTTTAGTTTTCTTCCCCCTCATTGGGACCTATTCTGAAATGACATGAGCATGTGGTTGTGAGGGTTGGCTCGTTGTGGTCTCGTGGTGGTGGGGAAGAGAAATGCCTCATAGGCATGTTTGCTTGTCCCTTGGTTTTCCGTTATGTCCCCAGACTCTGCATGCAATATCCTCTGCCCACCTGCTCACTGAGGATGATGACGGACTGATGGACTCGTGGCCTCTGTTCTCCTGGCCTCGTGGTCTTCCTCTACTGCTGGGCTCCCCCGTGTTATGACACAACAAGGAGGCCATCCCCAGATGTGGCCCCTCAACCTTAAACTTCCCGCCTCTAGAACCATGAGTCAAGTGAACTTCCATTATTTATAAATTACCCAGTCTGCGGAATTCTTTTACAGCAGCACAAAACAGATAGGGTGCGGAGCTAAGCTTTGTTGGCTTGACTTTGGTGGTAGATGGCGTTCAGGGAGGGGGCAGGCTTGCAGTCTAAGGGGTACATATCAGGAACTACGTCAAACACTGTTCCTGTGGTTCTTGCTATCTGGGGGAATCCATAGAAGCTTCACAGAACAAGTAATTTTTTAACTGAGACTTGGGGGGTAAATTAGACTTTTCTAAGTAGACAAGAGTAGGAAGAGCATCCCAGGCTAGAGCACAACTATTTTGAAAGTCATGTAAGCACATGAGTTTGGCAAGCTCAGGAAAAAAGTTTTCAGCCTCTCTTGTTTTAGACAGCCCTGGACTAGAGCTATTTTTGTTGGCGGAGTGGCCCAGGCAGCACTGATGAGCTCTGCTCTGGAAATCAGAAGGTATGGCTGCAGTTTGAGATGGGCTCTGAGCCCATGCACTTGAACCCCATTTCTCTCAAGGTTGTCTTTAAAATGACAATAAAGGGATAATAACAACAATAAAAAAGACACAAATGATAAAACATGGGAATTGTCTTCTATGAACCCACCCTTTACCTTTTAATTTTGGTTTCTGGACTGAAACTGGAAAAAAAAATCATAAATAGGAAAAGAGTCAGTAGGGTTTCCCTCTTGGATAAAACAGAACATCCCTGACCACTCCTTGGCACCCACCACTGTGAATTAGGTTCACCGCACACCAGTTGCCACCTGCAATTTCTAACACCTGCACCAGTCTGGTGAGACATAGCACATACACAGCAAATTAAATGAAGCAACTTGAATACTCACAGATAGGCAGGGGACGACAGAAGCCTGGGATCTGTGGCAAGCCAGTCCCCCAAGGTTCGGGGAAGCTGCCGCTGGCAGGTGGAATCTTGTCTGTGTGTGCCGCACAGCTGAGGGACTCTGAAAGCACTCCTCTATGAGTTTTCTTGATGTATCCTGGGGGCACCTGGGATTGCTGGGCTGAAGCATCACAGGACATCCTGTTCTAGGAGGGATGAGAACAGAGCCTGGGCTGTTCCAGACCTTTCCTCCTTATCTCAGGATGTTGCATTCTCAGCACATTCTACAGTTTTCCTGAAACCTACAAGCAGGAGTCGGGGACAGCTGGGTTGGCCTGCTGTTCCAGGGACACGTTCTTCTTGGAACTACTCCGTGGCTCATCCCCCCAGCCAAGGGGTCATCCCTAACCGGCAGTTCTTGACTTCTAGGGCCTCCAGTTCTGTGATCCTGCCCCACCTCTCTTTCCACCCAGAACCACCTTCCTAATCACTCACTATCCGCATACTACTTTTGTATATTTTATTCTTAACACAACCTTCAGTATGGTGCTTCCCCTGCTCTTCTGGTCCCTGCAGGCTCTCCTGGCTTCACAGTCCCCTGCCCAGCCTGGTCAGGCATCTCCACCATGCCCTCCTCGTGTCCTGGTGCCCCTGTGTGCCGGACTTTCAGCCACACCTCACTTGCCAACTTTCAACGACTTCTGGCTTCTCTGCTACCAAGAGTTGAAGATGGTCACAAAAATGTGATAATCGAGTCTCCTATGCATTATTTGATACATCATCCAGAAACTAGGAGTGTTTTTAAAACATTAAACTCTATTTTTCTCAAACCCCCAGCCCAATACCCATCAAGTATTCGTGGAAAATGGCCCTGACTCAACTTTAACAGGACGAATGTTCCCATTCGAATCCAGCTCCCTCAACGGGCCTCCTCTCCACTTCAATACTTGTCGGTATGTTCCGGCCCTTTCCTTCTTTCCTGTCTCCAGGACAGACGTGGCCCCTCTCTCTCCCACACTCCTCTACCTGTGCCACAAACTAAACCCCCTTGTGCCTCCTCACGCATCTGGCTGCATCAGTTTTCTATGCTTTTAACTTATTGCAACTTCTGTCTGTTTCCATGGGCCTCTTCTTCTCTGTCTTTTGATAAATTAAGATTTTCCAACCTTAAAACAAATCTTCCCTATAGTCTGCTATCACATTAGCAGCTCTCTTAATTCCCCTGCTTTTTATCTTTAAAATTCCTGAGGGAATAGCCTCCGCTTCCCATTTCTTATCCTGTACTCCTCACTCCAGCCCGGAAGCCCTGGCTTCTGCTTCCAATCTTCCATTGTAACTGTTTTCTGGAAGATCAATCAGTGACCTCCAACTTCCCAGATCTAGGACTGTTTTCTCTGGTATGATTTCCCTTGACCTTACTCTAGGGTTTCATATTGTTAATTAACCTCTCCAGCTTAAAACCCTCTTAGCTCTTTGTTTCCATGACAACTTATTTTATAGGTTCTCCCCTCTTTGGTTTCCTCTGGGTTTCATTTTGGTCCTTATTTTACCCTTTTTCTTTCCTCTTCTTCCCCAAATGTAAACATCTATTTACATTATTAGAATAGCATTTGCCCATCACTATTGTCACGAATGCCTCTTTCTGTAGCACTGCGTATCCACCAGACCCTGTTCTAAGTGTGTTCCATATACTGACACAGTTGACAGGGACCACACCCTGTATAGTAGAGGCTACTGTTGTTTCCATTTCACGGAGGAGGCTGCTGAGGGACAGCGAAGTTAAATGATGGACCCAGTTTACCGGATGGAAAATGGCAGAGCTAGGATTCTGACTCCTGAGTCTCAGTGTTGCTCAACCACCTTGATCATCTTTTCTACTCATCTTGAGGTTTCCAGGCTATGTCCCCTATTTCCAGGCTTGGAAACCCACTCTGAGTGCCACCAGCATCTGGACTCTTTCTTCCTTCGGGGCGCACACTACCCTCTCAACCAGGCAACTGTGGTGCCTGCCAACGTCCCCACAGTGTGTCACACAGAGACCTTATATTCCACTCCCTCCTCCCATCCCTGACCCATGATCTTACCCACCTGACAGCCCACCTTTGCTAATGGCCCCACCTGCTTCTGAACTTGGCATTGTCACTGATGTTTCTACATCAGATTGCCCTGTAAATTCTGTCTTCTCAACACAGCATCTCCGCTGCTGTCACTCTGCCTCGTACTCGGTATTTATTCTCCTCACTGGCCCCTATACCCGTTTGCCGTCCACAACAAAGACAACGTATGTGTATAAATAAAATATTTTCCATAGAGTGGGCTCTCTGGCAAATTCTTCTGTGTTTGGTGTGTCACCATAGGGTGGCTCCATTTTTATGACTTTTTACTGAACTCTATGTGTCTGTGAGCAAGTGTCTTAGCTGGGCTAGGCCTTAAGCAAAAATGCCTACAACTTCGAAAAATTATCTTCCAGCTATCTTTACAAAAAGATGCCATTGGCTTTGTGAGTTAGTTTCTAACCACGCTTAAAGCAAACCAATTCTATTTGATTGACAGGGGATTGGGCAAAGCATTTTCCTGTGAGATGGGGTTGATGGGCCTGCTGTGTGCCTGGCTGGAAGAGTAGACCACCGCAGAGAGGGGGCCGTGGAAGTGGGTTCTGAGGCTAGGGCCTCTCGGCAGACAGTGGCAGTGAGCCCTGGTTTTGTTGAGTTGGTTCACACTCCTGCTCTCACACCTGGTCTTGGCTGAGGAGTCTCTATGCTGGATTTTACCTTCCCTGCCTTCCTTACCATTTCAGCACATGAATTTCCTGCTCTGTATTCTTAATCCTAAACCTACTTAGATGCATAATTCAGTGTATAAGTTTTGAAGCTTAAGAAAACCACTTTTTTTAGTGAAAGATTTTGTTTTCAAGTGAATGATACATAAAAGAGATACATCCTCAGAGCTTGGGGACCTGGAGGTCCTGTCCAGCTCCTGCTTCCTCCCCTAGGTGTGTCCTGAGGAAGTCCTGGGAGGTGCCCACAAACACAGGTGTGGAGGGGACATTGGACTTGGAGCATTTTGGTGTGGGGTCTTGTTCCTTGGCGTCCTTGGGAAAGCTCTTATTCTTAGGATCCTGAGTTTCCTTGTGCGTACAATTAGCCTACAAAATAAGACTTACCTTACTTATCGATAAGATCCTTTTTTAGAGGATATTGAAAAAGTGAAAATTCTGTGCAAAATATAAAGATTTTTACAAATGTTAATTGCTACATTCAGATTAAAACAATTTCTCTGCATTTAATCATTATTTCTTAATTTTAAAAATAGTTCTCACAAATGAATGCCTGTAATTATTTTCAGCCTCTGTGCATCTTTCCCATGTGGTTCTTCAGTAAACAATTTCCAAGGCTGTGGTATTAGACAAAAACAATATAAATGTGAATAGTAAATCTTATTCTTGTTAACCGAGGAATGGGTACACTCCATGGTGTATTTTGTGGTATAACTTTGGGTGCCTCGAAAGCATATTATTGACTAAAAAATAAAAGTATTATATTATTCTTGTCTTTCATGTTTCATATCTGAAATTTACAAGGAAAAATACCCACAGACTAAAGTAAATGGGAGTTTGTTTATGTATTTAGCCCTTTATGCCCTGCAATATAATTCAATTGGCGAGTGTGTTTTACATGCCTTTTTCATAGAGTGTGCTGTATTTAGTAGCATCTGCACATTTCGGAGGGCCCCGTTGCATATCATGAGATGTTTAAATCGTATTGAATACTTTATAAAAGCAATTTCCATTCTGTTATGTTCTTTTTGCAGATGGTGATCTGAAACAGTTAACCATGATAATATTCTTCACTTTACTTATTTGTGACTTATCACTGTCGCAGATGGAGAAATAACATTTATGGATCACAATTTCTATTCCTTGATTTTGAGGCTGACTTCTCCTTAGACAATACTTCGGATTTCACATTTAGGTCTCTAGTGCCAGATGGAAGCTAGCTTTCGCATGTGTATGCTTGGTTTGCACCTGGAATAGTCAACTAGATGCTCGATTTAATAGTGATTGGTCCCTGCGGAGACCAATGAATTCGATTTTTAAGGTAATGGAACCAACACAAATACCACTTGAAGAATGTGTCTGTCTTGCACAAGTTCGGGTGCCCAGGAGCACCCACTTATTAAACATTGAGCAAAGTGGTTGACTCCATGGGGACTGCACTGTTAACAAGGCTCTCTTCCTTCCCTTAGGGATTGTATAATCAAGCAAGGAGGAGTTATTCAACAATAACAAATATTTACCAAATGTCTCCTCTGTGCCATGCCAGGCATTGTATTATTCAAGAACGTGCAGTTGTATTTTATTTTGAATATGTCAAGGTAACTCACAAAAATCTCTAATTTGAAATTCTGAGGGGGAAAAATAAAAGACTTTGAGAGTCACCATGATAGACTTAATAACCATCAGTCATTCAACAGCCTCAGCACATAGAGTTGATCCTGGTAAACTGGGCATCTGGGTTGGTAAGCCATTAATCCACTCACTAGTCATTCACCAAAGAAGTCTCTGTCTGCTTTCAAGATGTAGAGGCTAAAGTTTTGAGGTAGAAAAGAGAAATTAACCCAGTGTAAGTTAAGTTTCTTCTAGCTTATTTAAAGGAATGTAGAGATTTATATCATAATCATGAGCTCAGTAACTACACACATATCCATACACAACTGTCAGGTGTCAAGCTTCATTTTGTGCATAAAATGTAACCATATCATAATGAAATTGATTGTAATTTACCAGGACACACACACACACACATACCCCTATATGTTGGTATATATGTATTCATATATCTCTCAAATGTCTCTTGTCAGATTCTATAGGTAAGCTTACTGAATTCATGCAGTTTAGGATAGAGAAGGAAAAATCTTCCAGCATTCACACATTTTTTTTATTCAATCATTTTGTCTTTAAAAATACATGTACACAGATTTATATAATGTTTAAAGAGTACCTATTACTTACTAAGTACAGGGTACTGAAGAGGGAATTGAATTAGGCAGCACTCCTGCCCTTAAATAGGATGAAAATAATTACCTTTAATACCTTGTGATAAGAATTCTTGTGGCAGTAAACAATGGATAGAATGGTTTCACAAAAGGTAAGAGAGATGACTTCTCCTTTGAGGGCCTGGCAAATGATGGAGACTGTGTGAATGAATGAAGCTTTCTCAGAAGAGAAGATGGTAGACAGGATATGATTTGGAGATGTCCAGACAGATAATGGGTGTGGGTGGGACCAAGGTGCAGGGTGAGTGTGAAGTCTCCTAGGCTGGTCGTTTGATTGGATCAGCTGGAGATGAGGGGCCAGTTCATGGAGAGCTTTGCAGGTGTGTGATGATGAAGAGCTTGGACCTTAGGCAGTGGTGGGCCAATGAAGGGTTTTAAGCATGTCAGTGACATAATCAAGCATATTTTTGTTTTATAATGGTGCCTCTGATAGTAGTGTTGAGGACAGACTCAAAAGGGGTAGGTTTGCAAACAAGGATTTGGTGCAAACCACAATAAGTGAAGAAGGGAAGCTGTCAGGGATGTGAAAGGAGAAGGAATCATATAGGAATGAGTTGAACAAGAGGTGGGGATGAGGGAGAGGAAGGTTCTTAGGATGCACACAGGATTGGGGATGGCATTGCCATATTTACCAGGAGAGAGAAAGCTGGAAGAGAAGTGGTGTCTGGGTGCACAGTGATACATTCGGTTTTGCTCCCGCTGAGGTTGGGGTGCTGTTGAACTATCCAGGCGGGGAAGCCCTATAGGCAGTTTTGCAATGTATAATTCACAGGGACATGCAGATGAATAAAACATGAGCTCCTGCAAAGAATTCACAATCCAGTGGAAGAGTGAGTTGTCCACATTATGGGAAAACATAAGCCAAAGCTAACCCTGAGCTGTCATAGACGATGTTGCCAAGGAGCTGTTTGCATTTGTCATCCTGCCCCCAGCTCCTCTGCAGTCCTCCTAGTTCCTGAGATCCAGGCTCCAACCTGGGCCAGACTTATCTTGCATCATTATCTGCATCATTCCCCAGTTCAAAACCCTTTGATGGCTCTCAATTGCCTCTGGGATAAATCCCAGACTCCTCAGTATGGCATCTTTGGCTCCTCTGGGCTCATGTTCCCTGCTCCCTTCCAACACTGAGAGCTGGTGCCAGTCCATGCGACATGCTGCCATTGTGCCATGTGCTCTTGCTTCAGAAGCTTTGCCTTGTGGATTTTTTTTTTTTTTTTTTGAGACAGTTTCACTCTGTCGCCTGGGTAGAGTTCAGTCGCATCATCATAGCTCACTGCAACCTCCAACTCCTGGGCTCAAGCCATCCTCCTGCCTCAGCCTCCCAAGTAGCTCAGACTACAGGTGCACACCACCATGCCTGGCGGCTAAATTTTCTATTTTTGGTAGAGACAGGATCTCGCTCTTGCTTAGGCTGGTCTTGAACTCCTGAGCTCAAGCTATCCTCCCACCTCAGCCTCCCAGAGTGCTAGGATTACAAGTGTGAGCCACCACACCTGACCCTGCCTTTTGGCTTTCTAGACTTGGACTAACCTCTCCAGCTGCTCTGAGGGGACAGTTTTGTTCACTCATACTCAGCTTTGATTTTCACTGCTCCTGGAACAATGCCTCCATGAGAATATATGATGAGGTCAATGGGTGCTGAGGAGTGGACAGAAGTTGGAAGACCTGGATTCAAATCTTGGCCCTGTGCTTTCCAAATCACGTGGTCTACAGTCAGTCACTTAATTTCTTTAGGTTCAATTTCTTCACCTGTAAAATGGAGTTAAAAAATGCTCTTGCAGTTTTTGCTGAGTGATGAGGAAGTTCAGAGTGATAAATAGACATAGAGTAACTTGTAAATGAAGTGCTTTATAAATGTGTTTTATGTGGACATTTCACTTTAGGCAGTGAAATGTCTATTTCTAAATAATAAGACAAAATGTACAACTAATGACATCTTGCAATTGCAAACCTTTTTTCTTCCTGAGAAATTTTTGATGAATATATACTGCAAATAGGGAGGTGCTATATATTGCCAATCTAAACTGATCACTTACTTAGTATGTGGTGCCCTGCTAGGTGCTGACAATTTATCATTTATTTTCTCCTTTTGGAGATTATGTGTATTTTTTTTGCCACAACTGACGGGGCTACAAATTATGTTCTCTTATGTTTCAGGGAAATTCAACTTTATCTTAAATTCCATAACTAACTTTCACTTAGGTTTGGCTGCACAAAGGATAATAGATAATCCCTTGTACTTTTGCTGGATAGTCCTCAAATATTTATAATCTGTTATTCTTGTCCCCACATGAATACAATGGCCCTTGGAAGGTCCCTTAGTGAAGACAGTACAGCCAGAGAGACAGTGATGAGCAGCCCCTTTGGCAATTGCATTCAACTTTTTATCTGCTTGTCCATGCGTCTGCAAAAGTGAACACACAGGAGAATGGAAAATGGGGCTACTTTGCAGATAAGCATGTGAATGTGTCATCTGAAACAGAAGTCCTAATTGGCCCAAGACAGCTGTCAAAAACATTCCTTGTTCCTCTGATTTGGCCAGAACTTCTGCCTCTGACATAATTGTTACTTTTTCCTTCTATTTTTTTCTGCACCAGCAAATACACAAAACGTTTACATATCCCTATTTTCTAAAAGTCATATCCCCATTTCTACCCCCTAAGCTGCTGACTTGTAGCTTCAAACATCATTTAACAGCATCACTATCAATGCTTATATTACTAATATCATCGCTGACGTTTATTGAACATTCTGTGCGCCAGGCTCTGTGCAAAGTGATTTATTCACATTGTCTCATTTATTCTTAACAACATAGGTTGATAGGAACGATTATATTAATAGATAGGGACTATGAAACCCCAATTATTCTGATTAGAAAAAGGAAACATGGAAAATTTAAATAATTTCCCCAAGGGCACACACCTATTTAGTGGTCCGGCAGAGTCTAAAACCCAGAACATTCTCATTCTAAAGTCTGGGCACCTGATCACTGAACCACACTACTTTCTGAGGCTTTGCTTTTTGGTTACATTTCCCTTTCTAGAGTCCTAGTTTCAACGTTTTCTTTAGAATGAAACTTTCCGAGGACAGTACAAGGCACATGGGAGTCTGTTGTTGATAGGCGAGCATTATAAATAAGCAAATAAGCTTCTGCCCTGTACGACCTGTTATTTATCTTGTGACTAAGTTTCTAAGTCAAAGTAAAATGGAAGAGCGAAGTAATTATCTGGACAATTTAGCAGGAAAATTTTCCTGAATTTTCCAGACAAAGTGTGACTGCAGCCCATATCAGTTAGATGAGAGGACCTGAACTGTGTTTGTACACCTGGTCCTGTTTAGCAGTCCCCAAACTTTTTGGCACCAGGGACCAGTTTCATGAAAGACAATTTTTCCATGGATTTAGGGGATGGAGATGGGGAGACGGAGCTTACGCTGTGATGCAAGGGATGGGGAGCGGCTGTAAATACAGATGAAGCTTCACTTGCTGGCCCACTGCTCATCTCCTGCTGTAGGGTCTGGTTCCCAAGTTTCATGGAAGACAATTTTTCCATGGAAGTTGGGGTGGGGGGCAGGGGGAAGGAACTCAGGTGCTGATGTGTGGGCGGGTTCCTAAAACATTGACCGCCACACTAGAAAAAAAATTTTTTTCCTTAGGGCCATGGTGTTTTATTACGAAAATAGAATAAAAACTTTGAACACAAAACAATCCTTTATAATTTAATGACAAATTTGTTATTTTTTATTGTTTTCTGTGCTTGAGTTATGCACAACTTGAAAAATTGTTCACACCACTCCCAAGGTGAAGAGACATGAGTTACACATGCTTCACGAGGCCCTGGGCTCAAAAGTGGTGTGAGTTAAATACAAATCACAGGGCAGTTAATGTGCTAACAGTCCACGATGCTAATGTGCACCAGGCCACAGCCTGGAGGTTGTGGACTGCAGCTATCTATTATATCAGGATTTTCACTTATCCATTTAGCCTGTCAGCCATTTAGGCGAGGACTCTGCTTGTTTATCCAGAGAATGCATCTAGATTCGCCTCTCCAGCCTGGCCTCTCGTAGTCTAGTAATGTACACAGTACAACTGTGCATTGCACTGTCTGCAATGCTCCCTGACTGCCCTGTTGGAGAACCAAGTAACCATTAATACATATATGTGTGTCAGATGCTTAAAAAATGCTCATACATGGGGAGTATTCCAAAATGCCATGAGGTACACTACAGGTGGCCTGCGTAAAATGCTTTCTTTACAGAACCATCTCTGCTGCGACAATAGTCCTCTAATTAAAGCACCAAAGCCCATTTCATCCATAGCAGCAAAGGATGCAACAACACCGAAGCATCTCTTTCTCCCCAAAGCCACGTTATTTTGTGCTGGAGACACTTCATAGGTGGAAAAGCACAAAGAGAGACAGCACAGCATTTGGGCTCTTCCATTAGAGCCGACGCTGGGGGGTAGAAAAGTGTGTGTGTGTTGGGGGGAGATGACTTATTTCTTTTTCTAAGTAACACGTAAGATTGGCCTCTCTCCTTGTAGCAGTCGTGATACCCACAAACATTTCCCTACCTGGCCAGTTATTTGCACGTGAGTATTTCCTCCCGATTTCTCACATCAGTCTGTGGTAGTTGGTATAAGCCAAACAGATCCTTAGAGCACTTAATAAATCTAGAAGAGGCATATAGGGTAGTCTTTATAAATATATAATCACAATCTCTGGATAACACTTAGACGTTTTAACTCTCTGAAAGTGATGTTATTTTGAGGGTCTCCAATTGTAACATCATGAAAGGAGCCACACGCATGATGTGGAAATGGAAGGAGGATAATGCATTTAACATGGCTTTTTCAGACCACTCTTTCATCAACTATTGATTTGATTGCAAAAGCCTTTGGTTGGTGCAGGAATTCCACTGGTGGTAATTAAATTTTCAAGAGATACGCTCGTAGGAGAAATGAAGGGGGGAGGGGCTGCGTGCAGAGTGGGTTCCACGAATGTTAATGACTCTGTTAGAGTTACATAAAATTAACAGAAATTAGATCTATGGTTATTGAAGAGCCTCCTTCATATTGAGAGGAGCCATTTAAGTATAACGATTGGGGATTATGGTTCAGTGGAGCCTTTTAACTGTTCATTTGCCTGCCTAACTGACCACTGGGCGGGATGCGATAAATTCAGGACATTGTGAAATGACTCCTGGTTCCCTTTAATTGGGATTCCTTTACCCAGTTTTCCTCCAACATCACAGTGCAGGCTAGTGTTGGCCTTTATCCTTTACCAGGCGAGCTTTACGGAAACTATCGGTCCTTGCAAAGTGCATGGTAATTGTTTCCCCCATTTGTCTCACTTTCTGTCTAAAAGACCCCCCTCCCGTTTCCGTCGAATCTAATTGGAACGTAGGTTTAACGTTTCCTTCCTACACAATCGCTATAAAAGGTTACCAGGATCTGAACATGCATTATCTCGAAGTAGAAGTGGGTGAACATTCCGACTGAGAACAGCAACATTTAAGACAATGGAGTGTGCAGCTCCTGCAATGGAAGGATTTTTTTTCTTCCTATAGAAATATTTTGTATGCTAATGTGCTTCTGAAAGGGAGGCCCGACTTTTTACTGCTAACTCCGGCGTTGGTTGCCGAGACTGTTAGCTCAGGTTTCATGGGAAAAGATATTCTTTGTGAGTAATGGGGTGAGAAGTGAGAAGAAGAATGCAATCTGACTGCTTATGATGAAGACTTGACGAGAAAGAGTTAAAACCCAGTCTATTGTCTGAGGCGTGCTTAGTGTTAGGAAACTGGGGCATATAGATTAATTCACTAGGGGCCAACTGTTTGATTTCTCTCCCTGCTGCTTGGCACAGGAGTGAAATTGTAGCTACATTTATAGCAGAAGGTTGGATTATATTCTCTTTTGTAGGAATTAAACCCCATAGAATAATTTATGTACAGCCAAGCAAAATTAAGCCAACACATATAAAGAGAAGTTGGTGGAGTTTTCTCAAGGCAAATGCCCTGGGTTTCAGAGTCAAAATGGTGTTTGTGCTCGGTGCCATCCTTTCTTTGGGGGACCCGCGTTCTTTGGGAAAGAAATGTGTGCAGACTATGCTGTAGCCATGGTGCTTTGGGTTCTGCCTTCTACTTGTCTTTCTGATGTAACCCAGGAAAGCTTGGCTCCTGTAGAGAACGGACTCACTCCTAGTGCCCCGAGGAATCACCACTACCAGACAGTCATAATGCTTTATTGGGATATGAGTTCTTATTAAAAAATATGCCACCCATTAGCCTGTAACTTAGTGTGTACTTACTCAGGGTAAATAATTAAGGTAATAGGGGAAAGTTACGCTCCTGCATAAATATTAAAGGATCTGCTTTAACGGCTTGTTGTGCTTCTTATGCCAAAATGCCACCATGTATTAGATGTGAGATGGCCAACATTAAACCAATACATAAAGGCAAAGGATGATTTTTGTCTCAAGGCTGTGAAAGGAAGAGTGACAAGAGAATGAAGGGAAGATGAATTGCAGGATGGTATCTATGTTGAGTACTCACCCCCAATACGTGATGCTTTTACATGGAAGTGCTCTACAAGGTAGTCAGGTAGCTCATTGTCAGAGACAAAAGGTCGGGGCTGAGGGTCCTGGCTCCTGGATCCACAGGCCAGCTCTAAGTCATGTTGCCTTTAGCTTGAAAAAGCAGGAGGGATGCTAAACCCACTGCAGGGGCTGGGGCTATTACCCAGTTTTAGCAATTTGTGTTATTACTGTTCTTATTTTAAAATCACGAATGATTTTTTGGAATTTTTTTGAATTGCTTAGATAAAAATAATCAGATAAACTTTGTAGTAGATGAGGAAGAGCATTACTTTGCAAAAGACTAGAATATGAACATGTACATAAAGTCAGTTCTCCTATAACACTTATTTTGAAACTGAATTTGTTCCAGTAGCTCAACTGATATGTTAGGGAACAATCTGAACACAATGTGAATTTGGTGTTGGCTTATGTGCAATTTTGAGAGACACTAGGTAAATCCAGAAAACTGCATCCAGCTGAATCAAGCCTTGGAGGGAACACAAAATGCACACACCTCAGATATCTGCCAGCTACCTGCTTCCACCAAACGTGTGATGTGCCACACCTCGGCACGCTCGTGTATGTGGTGGAAGGTGTCACAACTTCCCTCCTATTCAGACAACCTTCCTTCCACCACTTCACAAAAGCTCACATGTAGACTACCTTGGGATGCTCACGTCCACCAGCAAACATCGGATCTTTTTAAAGGTAAAATCCATATTTACCATAGTATATATGATTTCTTAACTTTTAAAAAAAATTAAAAAAAATTTTTTTAGAGATGGGGTCTTGCTGTGTTGCCCAAGATGAATTTGAACTTCTGGGCTCAAGTGATTCTCCCACCTCAGCCTCCCAAGTAGTTGGGACTACAGGCGTGTGTAACATATGCACGACTGTTTTTCTTAGATTCCTATTTTTAAATGTTTTTTTTAATACGTCCCTGAAATTTTTTTTTTTTTTTTTATTTCAGGGTATTATGAGGGTACAAACATTATGGTTACACTTTATGTCTTTGCCTCACCCAAGCAAGGGTTAGAGGCATGCCCTTCCCCCCACAATGCTCCCCGTGTCCTTTAGTTGCGGGTTTACCCCCCCATCCCCCAATCCCTGGAGAGTATTACTACCATGTGATCACCCTAGTGTTGAGCAGTTAGTACCAATTTGATGGCGAGTGCAAGTGGAGCCCATTCTTCCGATCTTGTGGTGCCCCACTTTGGATAATGGGCTTAAATTTAATCCAGGAAAGTATAAGAGATTCTAGATCACTGTCGTTTCTTATGATTGAGTAATATTCCATTGTATACATATACCAAATTTTAATAATCCCCTGAAAAAGTTTTTGAGTGTTGTGCCCTTAACCCCAATTTCTCTATAGGTCCTGAGGTTTTTATTTTGTGCTTTTGCATAGTGCAGTGATATTTAGGAATCCATATGTTGCATTATAGCAGAACTGTTTCTGTCATTTTGCAAAAACTGAAATATTTCTCTCTCTCTCTCTCTGCCTCTCCCCCCTCTTTAAAAAGAGGGGTTTTCTGGGTTCATTAGAGTCTCTTCTAGTTTTTAACTAGCTTAATAGAGAATAATATTTGCCATTATTTGTATATTTAGCTTTATAAAATCATAGATCTCTTCATATTGCACAATCTCAATAAATGTTTGTTGAAATGATTTGAATTGGTTTATTCACTGGCTAAATAATAGAACCTGTAATTAGGGATGCTAAGATCCCTGTCTCAGATATCTATTCAAGCTCACTACTTTCATACCCATGAATTTCCAAACCTTATTTGCAGAAATAAAATTCTATGGAGATGACAGTATTTCCAAAGATCAGGTTTAATAATGATGCATCGAGAGCAAAATTTTTAATGAAAACAACTTTTAAGGATCAATGTGCTTTCTCTCTCCTTCATTTGAAAATGTGATTAGCAACAGCTTAATGTAGGCATGGAGTTGTCAGAAACTCCTAGCCTGGATCTTCCCCTGTCAGCCTCCTGCTTGCCTTGGAGTTGGCTGCATTTGAGGTCTGGTTGCAGCAGCAGAGTGGCACATGAGATGGACTTGAACAGTTTAAAGAATTGTGTGTTGAACCACATCATGCCTGGCTTACTAACAGATGCCATTCTCTACTGGTTTTCAATTCTCTCATAACTCCCTTCCTTCTTGGAGAGGAAGAAAAAGAAACTGCAGTAAGTATGAAAATGCACCATTTTCCATAATGGAAAATTTAAGTTTACAATCCCTCTACAGGAAGAGAGAAGCATTTTTAAGCAGATATTTCCACTGATGATATTCTGAAATTTAAATATGATGACTTTCTTCTTCCTCCGAGGTTGCACCAAGTAGAATTTAGTGCCCTGCTGGAGCGGATCAAAACGTTCCACTGGGTGGAAGAGTTTCTTAGAATAGATGTCTGAAAGACTTTGCATTCACTGTCAGTGAATTTTGAAACATTCAAAAATATTTATATGAGATTTTATACATAGAAAATTAAATCAAAACCTTTAAAATGTTTTTAAATTAAAAAAAATTTAAAAGTTTGTTCTTAGGCAACTTTTTCCCCTGGTATTTTCTGTCATTTTTTTCTGATTCTTTGCTCCTTCTTTGCTATTATAATATTTTTGCATAGCTTCTGCGTGGATTCCTTTTTTTACTATTGCTCACAGCTATTTGCAAGAAGTTCCTGTAGTGGAGAGGCCAGGATCACGGCTATTAGTAATTCTTCTTATTCCATAGGGGAGCGTGTTAAAGAAAATCCCATTACTTCTTACTTCCCAGTAAGGAAAGTTTGGCAATAGGTTTAATACATAGGTCTGTTTACGATCTGACTTTCCCTGTCACCACATCTCATGGACAGACCGCTTCCTGCAAAGATGGCTTGTTTATGTAATTCTTTGTTCAGATTCAGCTATTCTGCCCCAGGTTGAACAAAGCTGGAAGGACATGTTGCCCAGTGAACACGATGCTGGTGAAAAAGAGGGATTGATTTGAGGGAGACACTCAAAAAATGTCTATAATGCTAACATAGCTTGGAACTAATCCTATTCAAATTGTACAGATCACTCTCCAAACTAGATTAATATTTTCTACTCCCCTCAACATCAAGACTCCATCGGAATGGTTGTTCCATAGAAAAGGGGCTAAGAGTTCCAGAACTCCTCTTCCCCCCATCACCGAACCTATGGACAGGAACTGAGTAAGTGGTAAAGTGAACATAAGGCAATGGGAAGAGAGCAGAGAGAGGGAAATCAAGGGAGATTACAAGACTATAAACTAAATCCTAGTGTTATAATAAATGAAGAATGAGCTGTCTCGTGTTTAACTCAGGAAATGTGAACAAAAATAAATATAAGAACAAAAGGGATAACCACTGAGTCTAGAAATTACAAAATTGTAGACCATTTTAATTATTCTGGCTTTTTAAAAGTCTTATTGCATAGTCTTGAGTAATCATATCACTCCCTGAGCTTTATTTCTTAATCTGTGTACCTCAGTTTTTAGTGCCAGATGTTTCCCCTTTAAAAACAGAATACATTACTAAACTTCTCCCCTTGGTTCATGTGATAAACAGGCAAATAAACTAGTTCAAGACATTTCCAAATAGTCCTAAATATCCATGATGAAAGAAAAAGTATGTTGAGAAGAGTTAGCAATGATCCCAAACGTTAGGAAAAGACTAACAGTAGTCAGTGGGTGCTCGGAAACCTCAAATTCCTGCATCCAGGCTTGTTAACTTGCTCCAAGTTTTCTGGTCTTTCCTCTCTCTCTAATGGATAGACTGAAAGACCAGCAGATAAAATCATTTTGCAGTACAGAAGCAATCGTGCCAACTTCGCGTCAGATAATAGCCCTGTTTAAGTCTGCAGGTGGGATACTTCATTGACTATAAACTCCTAGGGCCTACGCACAAATATTGGCGGGCAGGTAACCAATTAACAGTTGGAAAAGGTAGGCAAATAGATGAAGTCGAACCAGAGTCTGAAAAGAAGAATGTCATTGTTGTGGCCATGTAAGTGGAGAATATTTTCCTTATTTCTTTGCTTTCACCCACAGGGCAACATTCGGTCTTTTTTCCTCCTGTGATTGCTTCTGGCAACACCTTTGGTCTACACCAGCGGTTTTCAATCCTAGCTGCAGGTTAGAATCACCTGGGAGGTTTTGCAAGATACTGACACATGGTTGGTACTTCAGTGATTCCAATTTATTTGGTCTGGGGTGGAGGCCAGGGCTTGGTAATTTTTCAGCGTTCCCTGGTGATTCTAATGTGTGGTCAGTGTTGGGAAGCATTGACCACATATGTTTCTTTGAAGTTTAGCAGTTATTGGGTCTAGAGACGTGACTCTTAACTTTGGGTGCACTATTCACCTGAGAAGCTTTGAAAAATGCTCATGTCCAGGGTGCACTCCTGACCAATTAAATCAGAACCCCTGGAGTTGGGATCCAGGAATTGTTATTTTTAAAAACTCTGTAGACGCTTCAGATGTGCAGCCAAGGTTAATAACCACAGATGTAGAATGATGTGGGGTCCATGCAGGAGAACAGTCCAGATGTGAGAAACACCTAGTGATGAGATGTGCATCCAGTGAGGACTGCAAGAGGGCTGGCATTGTCATGGAGGAAAAGAAAAATCCCTAGCACTTAACAAGAAATGAAGAATTGAACTGATGTCCCTAATCTGCAGGTTAAGGAGTTGGGATTTCTACGAAGTTAGGAGGGCACCTGACACCCACGGGGAGGATGAGGGAAGGGACAGCAGCGGCATTGGGGAGGGAATCAATGAGGCAGGATTTCCCTGGAGTGGCACCACTGGGCAGGGAGGAACCGCAGCAGGGGCTCTGGAGGTTGCTCACAGTGAGCCTTCACCTCCTCCCACTCTCACTTCTTCACTCTTCTGCCACGCAGCACCCTTCTCCCCCTTCCAGAGCATCTCTGGCTACCTGAACAGCCCACCCCAGCCAGCCCTCCCCAGAAACACCCAGCTACCAAATCAAAGCAATGGCAATCATGGGAAACTCATCTTCATTAAAGAGTAAATAATCATTACCCCTGCGCAAAGTAGATTTCAAAAGTCTGTGTATTGACATAGGAATTCCTTGCAAGTTTGTTTGACTTGCAGGTTCCTGGCTGCCTGTCTCAGATCCTGACTCAGTAGGTCTGCAGTGGCGCTGGAATCTGCATCTTCCCATGGGCATTCCCAGCAGCTCATATGGCCTTAGCGCTCAGACCTCAAACATGTGGGAAAACGGTGTTGAATCCCATGCAGGTTGCTGGCCTTTAGAAGAAAATGACTGATAACCCAAAAGAAGGTCTGTTGTTCTTCCCTTATACCACATTCGATTTCCATCTTCAATATCTAGCTATTTCTACAGGAATCAGACTTCAAGCCCATATCTGTTATGTATTTCTACGACATTTGCAGTTGCCTACGTTGTAAGGTATGACGTAAGTGTGTAATTGGCACTTGTCCCCAATCGCCAATTCCTTTACACTGGAGCCTCTCCCCAAAAGTGTGCTTAAACAAACTATACAATGGCCTCAATATAATTCTTATAAAGCACAAAGAGCAGAGCAATAATGTCATTTTCTCTTCAGTATGATTCTCGTAGTAATAGTCGGCCGATGCCTTGTAGAAAACCCCCTTCCCTGGCCCAGATGGACACCCTCTACAGCTGGCTTGAACTGGGCTTTCATTAATTAGGGACATCAGTGATCCCTAATGTGTATATCTCAAGGGTGTTTATGGAGACAGTGTGGCCTGGGGTCTTAGCCCCTTCAGTCCATGTGTAGGGGTCCCCTATAGATGTAAAATATGTCTCATCTCATGTGGGCAGAATGGGGCTTTCTTCATCATCCTGGTCCGTGGGTTTGGGTGAATGAGTAAAGTCAGAAAGTGGTGAGACAGTGTCCACACTCCGTATCTGGGGGTTGGGTTTTCCTTAGCATGGGTGGGATCTAAGGCAATTGAGTGAAACTTTTCCAAATTGGAAATAATTTTTACAGTTGAGTGTATTCATATGTGGACAATAAATCAGAACCACCAATTTTGGGGTCCTTTTATTTATGTGCCTGACTTTGTAACAGAGGAACAACCCCACAATGCAGGAATTAATTCCACTTTACTGGTGAAAAAACAGAAGTACAAAGAGGATAAGTGACCTGTCCAAGGTCCCACAGGACATAAGTGGCAAAGTCAGGACTGAAATCCATGTCTACCTGACCATGAATCCTATGGCCTTTCCCACTACACTACCCCATGTCCTTGGAAACTGCCCTAAATTAATGGGAATAGTGGAAGTTAAGGCAAAGGCAGCAAAGACGTCTGTGTTTTTATCCTGCTACTGCCACTAACAAGATGCAAGGTGTGCGCAACCCTTTAGTTTCTGTTAAAAAGCCTGAGTCTCAAAGCTTCGTCTTTCTTTAACCTGAGACTTCTTATTTTTTATTTCTTTTCACTTTGAGCTTCATGTAGCCTGTGTTGGAAGAAAGAATTCTACAACTAAAGTAAAGTTCAAAAACTACAGGACTAGATGATTTCTAAGGTGATCTCCAGTCTCCTTCCCATCACCGTGATTTGAGGATTCTAGATCTCAGAATTGGCTCTGAGGCTCCTGAAAGAGAAATACAGATGCTCTCTGCCATGGTTCTGGGAAGTGACCTTCCTCCTTCTCATCTCTCACCTGCTATGACAAGCACAACAGATAGGAGAGGAAACTTCTTGGGCGCTTCTGCTTGGGTGTGGCAGTATTAGGCACCACTCTGATGTATCAGTAGAGGATGACAGGAGCGGAAGCCTCCCATGTGGGAATGGATTCACGACAAGGCAATAATGTGTAATCTGGTGGGATTCCCTTTATTTGAGGACATAGGAGGCAAAGATGCAAAAGATGGAATTCAGGAGTATAATATGTTCCATTTTATCGACACTTTTCCCCTCCAGAGCCTTGCTACTCACAGATCAGCCTCATGAACGTTGCCAGGAAGCTTGTTAGAAATGCAGAAACTTGGGTGTACACTAGATTTATTGACTCAAAATGTTCATATTAAAAAGCTTCCCATGAAATGTGTGTACACACATTGAAGTTTGGGAATTCCTGCTCTTGAGTAATACTGAAACATCCTGGCATGTAGGATCAGAAGCCTGTGATAGAGTGAGAGAATGGCAGATTAGTCTTAGATGCTAGATGGTCCAAAAAACTAAATGAAAATGCATTGTGAAGCTTAGCAACAACAAACGTAGATCATGCCTTACAGTGCAATGCTCCCCTTCCCTCCTCTACTTCCCATTTTCCATAGTCCTAACTAATAGGCAGATGCTTGCTAGAGTGCCCAGGTTGGTGGTTCTGATGTGGAGCTCTGTGTTGGGATACAAGGGGCAGAACAATGAGGATGCAGAGAAATTTGTGACCACTGGGGCAGTGAGGCAGTGGACCACCCTCGCTGTCAGTCACTTCTTGGCGTCTGAACAATAAACGTGGATAGAAAGGCTCTTTATTAGCCAGAGGTAGCTGAAGTGGGGCTGCTGGGCTGAACTTCCATGAAGACAGAAGATCCTCAGTGCCTGCAGTTGAGCAGGAGTGTGGACGGCAGGCACTGGCATTATTCAATGGTGAACGCTGGTCAAGAGCTTACGTTGCTGTCTTAGAATAAGTCACACTAGTGGCCATGACAGACACCCCACCTCTCAGGGCTTAGCCTAACAGAAGTTTGTTTTTTGCTCATGTCACAGTCTATGTGGGTCAGTGGCTACCTATGCCAATCATCAGATCGGGGACTCAGACTGCTTCATTTTTGCAGTTCTGCTATTGGTGGCTTCAGGTCACTTGGCCTCATTCAGAATTGAACAGAGAGTTGTGTGGGATGTTTCACGGGCCAGGCCTAAATTGGCATCCACCGTTTTGACCCACGTTCTGTCATCTGGAATTTTGTCACGTGGCCCCATTCAATTGTAAGAGAGACTGGGAGTTATCACTGAGAGGAAATAGGTTTGGTGGTCATCTAGAAGAATCTGTCATTGTCTGAGTAAGTAGAGAAATCGGTACTGGCTCATGCCGAAAAGTGATGGAAAAGTCCCCTCCTCTTTCTATGTTTATTTAGGTGAAACCCATTTGTATAAAACAAAATGTTACTTTTATGCATGTGTTCTATGTAAGTGAGAGTGAGGAATGCAAACTTTATAATTTCCTAGAATTAATAGGTAAAGATTGAACACTGAGGAGTTTATTTGAGGACCACTGGAAGGTGTTAGGGTGCAGCAAGAATCCCATATGCCCTTCAACATGCTCTTTTAAAATGTGCCATACCAGGTTTGGACTTTTAAAGGAGATTGTGTATGTAAAATTATAAGGGAGGGAAGAAAAGAAGGGAGGGAGGGAGAAATGACTGCTCCAACAACCTCATTGGTACAACTCACCTCCAGGGAGAATCCGGTTGTTGTATCTGGCTGGCTCAGTCTCTGCTTCCTTGTTCTGCTTCCTGGTCGCCAGGCATGGTTGGGTCACATGACTGCTGTCTACATGTCTGCTCTATGTCTTCCTCTGACCTTTCCCAGTCTGGTCATCTTGCTCTCATAAGCAGCACTGAATGTAGTTTCTGCTTCAGCTCTGTCTTGCTGTTGCTTCCTTTCTTTCTACTCCTTCATTGGCCTTGAATTTCTTACTTTCAAACCATGCCCAGTGCGATGGCAGAAGGAAGGAACTAGTCCTCACTGAGTGCCCATGATGTGTCTGGGATTATAAAACTGCCATAGATATATAATAAAACTTTTGAAGTGGGTGTCAGAAATCCCAACACTAAGAAGAAAAATCAAACAAAGAAAACCCTAATGCTGAGAGAGGTTAAATTTTTTTTTCTTTTTTTTTTTTTTAGTTTCAAAATATTAAGGGGGTAAAAATAATTTTGTAACATGGATTCATTCACTGTATTATATAATGCTGAAGTCAGGGCTTTTTGTGTGTCCATCACCAGGATAGTGTTCACTGTACTCAACAGGTAAGTTTTTACCCCTCATCCCCCAACGATCCCTCTTTCTTGGTTTCCAATGTCCTTTACATCTCTTTGTGCCCTTGTGTACCCATCATTTAGCTCCCACTTATTAGTGAGAACATGTGGGGTTTGTTTTTCCATTTCTGAGATACTTCACTTAGGATGGTCTCCAGTTCCATCCAAGTTGTTGCAAAAGACATTATTTCATTCCTTTTTATGGCTAAGTAGTACTACGTGGTGTGTGTGTATCTATCTCTCTCACTTTTTCTTTATATACTCATGAATCTATGGGCACTTAGGTTGATTCCATATCTTTGCAACCGAATTGTGTTGTGATAGACATTTGAGTATAGGTGTCTTTTTGATAAAATGACTTCTTTTCTTTTGGGTAGATACCCAGTAGTGGGATTTCTGGATTCAATGGTAGGTCTACTTTTATTTCTCTGAGGAATCTCCATGCTATTTTCCATAGAGGTTGTACTAATTTGCAGTCCCACCAAGAGTGTATAAGCAATTCCTTTTTCTCTGCATCCACATCAGCATCTATTGTTTTTTGACTTGTTAATAATGATCACTCTGACAGGGGTAAGGTAGAATCTTATTGTGGTTTTAACTTGCATTTCCCTTATGAAAAATGTTGAACATTTTTTCATATGTTTGTTGGCCATTTATTTGTCTGTCTTCTTCTGAAAAAATTCTGTTATGTCTTTTGCCCACTTTTTGATGGGGTTGTTTTTCTCTTGCTGATTTATTTGAGTTCCTTGTAGATTCTGGATATTAGCCATTTATCAGATGTATAGTTTGTGAATATTTTCTCCTATTGTGTAGGTTGTCTGTTTACTCTGTTGATTATTTCCTTTGCTGTGTAGAAGCTTTATAATTAAGTCCCATTTATTTATTTTTGTTGTTGCTGTATTTACCTTTGGGGTGTTAGTCATAAATTCTTTGCCTAGGCTGATTGTCTAGAGAGTTTTTCCTATGTTTTCTTCTAGAATTTTTATGGTTTCATGCCTTATATTTAAGTCTTTATTCCACCTTGAAGTAATTTTTGTATAAGGCAAGAGATTGGGAGGTCTTGTTTCATTCTTCTGCATGTGGGTAACAAATTTTCCCAGCACCATTTATTGAATAGAGTCTCCTTTCCCCAGTGCATGTTTTGTCTACTTTGTCAAGGATCATTTGTTTGTAGCTATATGGTTTTATTTCTGGGTTCTCTATTCTGTTCCATTGGTGTATATCTGTACTTTTATACCAGTACCATGCTGTTTTGATTACAGTAGCCTTATAGTATATTTTGCTTAAGACTGCTTTGGCTATTGAGGCTCTTTTTTGGTCCCAAATGAAGTTTAGGATTATGCAAAATGTGATATTGGTACTTTGATGGGAATTGCATTGAATCTGTAAGTCACTTTGGGCAGTATGGACATTTTAACAATGTTAATTCTACCAATCCAGGAGCATGGGATGTTCTTCCATTTGTTTGTGGCATCTATGATTTCTTTCATAAGTGTTTTGTAGTCCTCCTTGTAGAGACCTTTCACCTCCTTGGTTAAGTACATTCCTACGTATTTTATTTTCTTTGTAGCTATGGGACTTCTCAGGTGGCATTGGCGCCTGCTCTGTTAGAATTCCCCAGTGGGGGTGGGGTGCTCAGCCCCTAGTCATGGGGCACAGGAGAGCATCTGTTCTCCCTGCTCCCTTCCTGGCCAGCAGGGGTGTTGTGGAGGTGGTTGCGATGAAGCCAATCAGTGTGGGGGACACACAAACTCATGATAAGACCGTTGCTCTGGGGAAACAGTGTGCACCGAGACCCATTCAGGTGCTGCCGTGTGCTACGTGGATGTGCAGGGACACAGTATGGTGGGAGGAAATCACATGGTTTGGAGACAGACAGGTGTGAATCCTGGTCTGATCACTTACTGACAGTGTGACTCTGGGTAAGTCACGGGACAGGTCTGAGCCTCAATTCCCTCTCTTTAAATTTTGATTAAGTAACAAGGCTGGTGTGTGGAGTGTGTGGGGTGTGTGTGTGTGTGTGTGTGTGTGTACACTGGCAAAGAGCAAGTCCTCAATAAATTGTAGCTATTATGTTTTTTCAAAGCAGCCTCTGCCCTGTAGAAATGTGTACTTTGAACCAGATAATATTTACTCTGATTCCTTATTGAAATGATAAATGTCAGAGATTGGGCAGGGTCAGCTTTATATGCAGTAGGAGCCAGTGTGATCCAAGGCTTTGCTACTCAAAGCTTTGGGTGACATGGACCAGGGCATCAGCATTACCAGGGAGCTTGTAAGAAATCCAGGCTCTCAGGCCCTAACCCAGATCCTTGAACCAGAATCAGCATTTTAGCAATATCTCCTGGTTATTTGTATACACACCGAAGGCACTGGCAGGTCTGCAAAGGTTAGGCCTTCATCTTCAAACTGCAAGATACTTCTTAATTCGTAGCTCAGTGAGAAAATGCTGACACTTGTAATTTTCTTTTTTGGGCAGATATATTTGCCATGGGGTGTGCTGGGGAGCATCTTTGGGTTCTCTTCCATCATCTGAAAGAGGTCTCCGCTGTGTGTGCAATGCTTATCATAGGTATGATAGAAATATGGGGATAGAAGCTGCCCACTCGGATCTACTTTTGATCTCACTCTAATTGCTTTTGGTAGCCTGTTGCCGGGTACGTGGACAGTGCTGCTGAGTCAGAGCGTGCTGGGGAGTGGAGAAGAGCGTGTGTCTGCTGGTGTTGGCATCTGCAGTTGTGACCCGTGGCCTCCGTGGAGCACAGTGCAATGGTTGCCATGGTAACTGCTGTGCTTGGTCAGAGGTGACTAGCTGAGCTGCAGGAATTGGACCAGTGGCCCCTCCCCAGTGTCCTCCTGTTGCTGACGCAGCGGTACAAAGTGCGGTTTGGCCCCACCCCCATGGGAATTTGACCCAGAGGCAGAAGTGAGCTTTCTTGTTCTTTGTTTTGCTCTATGTCCTTCACTATGGGGAAAACCAAGAAATCTAGGAAAATAGAATAAAAATAAATTAACATGAAATTGAAAGTATTCTGTACTGAACGTGAAGCACATAACATACATAGGAACTAATGGGACAAAGAGGACCCCCCCTTTCCCCAGAACCCCTGGTTTGGAGCTAAACAAGATGAATGCTCAAGGGGAGCTAAGAGGTTGCCTCCACCAAGTGCCTCATTTTACAGATGATGGGTCTGAAGCCCAGAGATGTTCTGCGACTTGCTCAAGATCACAGAGCAATGGGAAAATTAAACTCGGTTTATGATCTCTAGAAGCTTATGGCTTACAGAAGCTTGAGAGAAGGGATGATTCTAGAGCTCAACGTTTCTTATTCTTACTACAGTGCTCTTTCTGATATAATGCACTGCCTCTTTGACTTATTATTTATATTCTTTTGGGTCTCAATTTCTCCCAGGCACAAGAGAAAAATGTCACCTGTCCTGTGCTTGCTGGCAGTGTGGTCCAGGGGAAGAGTGTGGCCCTTAGTGTCAGACCGACTTGAATTCCAGCCCTTGGTCTGATACTAGCAGTGGCTTTGGGTCAAGTTATTTTCCTTTTTTGAGTCTGTTATCTATGGAATGGAAATAATAAAGTACTAATACTAATAACATTAGTATCTACCTCGTTGGGTTATGGTGATCATGTATATAGAGTGTTTGGCATGGTTGATGTTCAAAAAACGTCAGTTTTTGTTCCTGCTCTATCCTTGGAGTGGAAGAGGCTTTGACTTCAGTATTGGACCTAATTATTATGGAAAACTTATGATATTGAATGAAGTACTTATTAAATACATGTTATTAGTGTGCAATTTCAGACAATAGTGACAAGATGAAGTGAGAGGCAAAAAGCAAATGGGTCATAACCTATAAACCTCCAGCAGTCTGTGGATCCTATGTGACAATAGATGGTTCTTGAAACCACAATGATAAAGCAATACAACAATGTACCAACAGCCTTGAGAGGTGTGAATAGAGTGTATTGAATTTGAGTCAAAGAGAATTATTCCACTATTATATAAAAGGACTAGCAGAGTCTCATTTAGAATATCATTTTTAATTCTTATCTCTTTGGTATAAAAAGGATATTGTAGCAATGGAGAAGTAAAGAAAAAGCAATGAAAATGATTCAGGGACTCAGGGAACTTGGTGACATGGCAAGCCAGAGGATCAAGGCTTGTGTTGACTTAAGTCCAGTATGAAGCCCAAAAGACAATCTATCAAAAATAGTAATAGCTACAGCAACCTGTTAAGAGATAGGGAATACGAAAATATGTAAATTGAGGCAACATAAAGTCGAAATGTGGGATGAAGTTAAAGTGTAGAGTTTTTTTCAGTTTTTCTTTGTTTTTATTCTCTCTTTGTGATCTAAAATAAGTTTCATTTCTTTAAAATAACTTGTTATATCTATAAGATATTTTTTGTAAGCCTCATGGTAACCACAATGCAAAAACCTATAATAGATTCACTAAAAATAAAAAGCAATGAATTAAAACATACTACTAGAGAAAATCAATTAACCACAAAGGAAGATAGTATGAAAGGAAGAAAGGAAGAGAGGCGTTACAAAATAACAAGAAAACAAGCAACAAAATAGCAGTAGTAAGTTCTTACTTATCAGTAATGACGCTGAATGTAAATAGACTCAAGTTTCCAGTTAAAAGGGGTAGAGTGGCTGGGCATGCTGGCTCACACCTGTAATCCTAGCACTCTGGGAGGCTGAGGTGGGAGGGTCGCTGAAGTCAGGAGTTTGAGACCAGCCTGAGCAAGAGTGAGACCCTGTCTCTACTAAAAATAGAAAAAAAAAATTAGCCTGGCAACTAAAAATAGAAAAATTAGCCAGGCATGGTGGTACATGCCTGTAGTCCCAGCTAATAGGAAGGCTGAGGCAGAAGGATTGCTTGAGCCCAGGAGTTTGAGGTTGCTGTGAGCTAGGCTGATGCCATGGCACTCTAGCCTGGGCAACAGAGTGAGACTCTGTCTCAATAAATAAATAAATAAATAAAATAAAAAAGGCATAGAGTGTCTAAATGTGTAAAGAAAGAAGACCCGACTATATGCCTCCTACAGTCAATCCACTTCACCTATAAAGACACATAGACTGAAAGTTAAGGAGTGGAAAAAGATATTCCATTCAACTGGAAACCAAAAAAGAGCAGAAGTAGCTCTACTTATATCAGATAAAATAGACTACAAATTAAGCACTGTAAAAGGAGACAAAGTAGGTAACTATATAATGATAAAGGGATTAATTCAGCAAGAGGATATTACAATTATCAATATCTAGGTATCCAACACCAGAGCTCCCAAGTATATAAAGCAAACATTAATAGATCTAAAGGGAGAGACAGACTGCAATACAATAATAGTAGGGGATGCCAACACTCCACTCTCAGGAATGGACAGATCATCCAGACAGCAAATCACCAAGGAAATATTGGAATTAAACTACACACTGGACCAAATAGGCCTAACTGACATTTATAGAACATTTTACCCAACTGCTACAGCATACACATTCTTTTCATCAGCACTTGGAACATTCTCCAGAATAGACCATATCTTAGGCCACAAAATAAGTATCAACAAATTCAAAAAAGTACAAATCATATCAAGTATTTTTTCTGACCACAATGTAATAAAACTAGAAATCAATAACAAGAGGAACGTTGGAAAATACACAAACACATGGAAATTAAACAACATGCTCCTGACTGACAAATGGGTCAATATATAAATTAAGAAGGAAATTTAAAAATTTTTGAAACAAATGAAAATGGAAATACAACACACCAAAATCTATGGGATACAGTAAAAACAATACTAAGAAGGAAGTTTATAGCAATAAACACCTATATCAAAAAAATAGGAAGACTTCGAGTAAGCCACCTAACAATGTACCTCAAAGAACTAGGAAAGCAAGAACAAACCAAACCCAAAAGTAGTAGAAGAAACTAAATAATAAATATTAGAGCAGAAATAAATGAAATTGAGAGTAAAATAAAAAAAAAAACCACAAAATATCAATGAAACAAAAAGTTGGTTTTTCAAAAAGAAAAAGACAAAACTGACAAATCTTTAATTAGACTGTCTAAAAATAAGAGATCAGACTTAAATAAATAAAATCAGAAGTGAAAAGTGAGACATAACAACTGAGACCACAGAAATAAAAAGAATCATTAGAGACTATTCCAAACAACTATATGCCAACAAATTAGAAAACCTGGAAGAAATGGATAAATTCCTGGATACATACAACCTACCAAGATTAAACCATGAAGAAATAAAAAAACCTCAACAAACCAATAATGAATAATGAGATCAAAGTCATAATAAAAGGTCTCCCATCAAAGAAAAGCTCAAGACCTGATGGCCTCACTATTGAATTCTATCAAACATTTAATAAAAAACTAATACACATTCTACTTAAATTCTTCAAAAAAAATTGAAAAGAAGGGAATACTTCCAAATCCATTCTAAGTGGCCAGCATTGCTCTGATACCAAAACTAGACAAGGACACAACAATAATAGAAGACTACAGGCTAACATCACTGATGAACATAGGTGCGAAAGTCCTCACCAAAATACTAGCAAACCAAATCCAACAACACATTCAAAAGATCATTCACCACAGTCAAATGGGATTAGTCTCAGGGATGCAAGGATTGTTCTACATACTCAAATCAATAAAAATGATCCAAGACATTAAGAGAACCAAGAATAAAAACCATGTAATCATTTCAACAGGTACTGAAAGAGCAGTCAATAAAATTCAACATCCTTTTATAATAAAAATCCTCAACAAACTGGATATAGAAGGAACATACACCTCAAAATAATAAAGGTTACATGGGGGGGAAGGGCAACATACATAACCTGAACATCTGTACCCCCATAATATGCTGAAATAAAAAAAAGAAATAAAAAAAAATAAATAAAGGCTACATATCACAAACCCACAGCTAACATCGTAATGAAGAAGGAAAAATTGAAAGCCTTCTTTCTAAGATCCAGAACAAGACAAGGATGCCCACTTTCACCCCTTTTTCCAACATAATACTAAAATCCAGTCCAGATCAGTTAGGCAAGAGACAGAAATAAAAAGCATCCAAATTGGAAAGGAAGAAGTAAAATTAGCCTTGATTACAGATGACATGATCTTATAAAAACATAAAGACTCCACCAAAAAACTGTTAGAACTGATAAACGAATTCAGTAAAGTTGCAGGATACAAAATCAACATACAAAAATCAGTAGCATTTATAAATGACAAGCATGAAACAATCTGAAAAAGATTAATGTAATCTCTATCAAAATACCAATGACATTCTTTGCAAAAATAGAAAAAACAATCGTGAAATTTATATGGAACCACAAAAGACCCCAAATAGTCAAAGCAATCCTGATCAAAAAGAACAAAGTTGGAGACATCACACTGCTTGACTTCAAAATAGTAACCAAATCAGCGTGGTACTGACATAATTATAATAGACACACAGACCAATGGAACACAATTGAGAACCCAGATATAAATACACACATTTACAGCCAATTCAGTTTTGACCAAGGCATCAAGAACATACATTGGGGAAAGGGCAGTCTCTTCAATAAATGGTGTGAGGAAAAATGGATAACTATAAGCAGAAGAATGAAACTAGACTCCATCTCTCACCATATACAAAAATCAAATTAAAGTTGATTAAAGACTTTAAGACCCGAAACTATGAAACTACTAGAAGAAAATATTGGAGAAACACGCCAGGACATTGGCCTATGCAAAGATTTTTGGTATAAGACCTCAAAACAACAGGCAACTAAAGCACAAAACTAAATAATCCAGTTTCAAAGTGGGCAAAAGATCCAAATAGACATTTCTCTAAAGAAGACATAAAAAAGGCCAGAAAGTATATGAAAAGAGCTCAACATCATAATCAACAGATACTTGCAAATCAAAACCACAATGAGATGTTATCTCACCCCAGTTAAAATGACTTTTATCAAAAAGACAGGGAATAATGGATGCTGGTGAGGACGTACAGAAAGGGGAACCTTCTCCACTGTTGAAGGGAATAGCAACTAGTACAGCCACTATGACAAGCAGTATGGAGGTTCCTCAAAAAATTAAAAATAGAAGGACCATATGATCTACCAATTCTGCTCCTGCCTATATATCCAAAAGAAAGGAAACCAGTATATCAAAGAGATATCTGCACTCCCGTGTTTATTGAAGCACTATTGACAACAGCCAAAATGTGGAATCAACCTAAGTGCCCACGGCTGGATGAACAGATAAAGAAAATGTGGTATATATACACAATGGAATATTATTCAGCCACAAAAAGAATAAAATCCTGTCATTTGCAGCAACATGGATGAACTGGAGGTCATTAGGTTAAGTGAAATAAGCCAAGCACAGAAAGACAAAGAGTGCATGTTCTCACTCATATCTGGGAGCTAAACAAATGGATCTCACAAAGGTAGAGAGTAGATTGGTGGTTACCAGAGGCCAGGAAGGTTAGGGAGTCACGAAGAGAGGTTGATTAATGGGCACAAATATGCAGTTTGTTAGAAGAAGTAAGACCTAGATCAGTAGGGTGACTAGAGTTTGCAATAATCTATTATACATTTCAAAACAGCTAGAAGAGAATAATTTGAATGTGTCAAGCATAAAGAAAAGATAAATATTTAAGGTGATGAATTTCCCAATTACACTGACTTGATCTTTACAAATTATATGAATGTATTAAATTATGTACCCTGAAAATAGAGATATACATGTATTATGTATCAATAAAAAAATTTTAAAAAGGACAGTTTAGTGTTGGTAAAAGAATAGACAAATCAATTAATGGAACAGAATAGAAAGCCTAGAAATAGACCCACATAAATTCAGTCAACTTATCTTTGATGAAGAAGCAAAGGCAACAGAATAGAGCAAGAGAGTCTTTTAAACAATTGCAAAAAAAAAGAAAAAAGAATCTAGACACAGACATAGACCTTATACTCTTCACAAAATAACTCAAAATGGATTATAGACCTAAATATAAAATGCAAAATTATGTAAATCCTGGAAAATAACATAGGAGAAATTCTAGGGGACCTTGGATGTGGTGATGACTTCTTAGATACAATGCCAGAGGCAAGATCTATGAGAGAAAGCATTGATAAGCTGGGTTTCATTAAAATTAAACAATTCTGCTCTGCAAAATACACTGTCCAAAGAATGAGAACACAAGCCACAAATTAGGAGAAAATATTTGCAAAAGACATGTCTGATAAAGGACTATTATCCAAAAAATATAAAGAACTTTTAAAACTCAACAATGAGAAAACAACCTAACCAAAAAGTGAGCCAAATGCCCGAACAGACATGTCACCAAAGAAGATATACAGATGGAAAATAAGCATATGAAAAGATTCTCAACATCTTACGTTATTAGGGAATTGCAGATTAAAATAACAGTGAGATACCACTGTACACCTATTGGAATGGCCAAAATCCAGGACACAGACAACACCAAATGCTAGCAAGGATGTGGAGCAACAGGAACTCTCATTCATTGGTAGCAGGAATGCAAAACGGTACCGCCACTTTGGAGGACAGTTTGGCAGTTTCCTACAAAACTAAACATACGCTTACCATATGGATCTAACAATTGTGCTCCTTGGTATTTACCCAAGTTAGTTGAAAACGTATGGCCACATAAAAACCTGCACATGGATGTCTATAGCATCTCTCCGTAACTGCTCAAACTGGGAAGCAACCAAGATATCCTTCAGTAAGTAAATGGATAAATAAAATGGTGGTACATCTGGACAATGGAATATTATCCAGCGCTAAGAGGAAATGAGCTATCAAGCCATGAAAAAACTTGTAGGAAATTTAAATGCATGTTACTAAGTAAAAGAAGCCAATCTGAAAAGACTACATACTGATTCTAACTATATGCTATTCTAGAAAAGGCAAAACTATGGAGACAGTAGAAAAGATTAGTGGTCACCAGGGGTTAGTGGGCAGGAGGAATGAATAGGTGTAGCACAGGGGATTTTAGGGCAGTGACACTATCCCATATGACACTGCACTGGTGGAAATATGTCATTATACCTTTGTCAAAGCTCACAGAATGAACAACACCAAGCCCTAACGTAGACTATGGACTTTGGGTGATAATGATGTGTCAGTGTGGGTTCATTCATTGTAACAAGCGTATCGCCCTAGCGGGGGACGTCGATAATGAGGGAGACCGTGTATCTCTAGGGTAAGGGGATGTATGGGAATCTCTGTACCTTCCACTCAATTTTCCTTTGAACCTGAAACTGCTCTAATTTAACTGGAACAATTTTATTGTGGTAAAAACCACATAATATAAAATATACCATCTTAACTGTTTTTAAGTGCACAACACAGTAGTGTTAAGTATATGCAAGACCACAGGGCATTTCAGGGTCATGGGGTGGATTGTGTGGGACCAGGCTCTGAAGCATACCACGGTCAGGCACCAAAAACATGCTCAAGACACCAATGCGCCAACTGCGCCAGACAATGCTACTTCATTTTGGGGTGAATATTCTGAAAACTGGAGATTGGGCGAGAAAGCACACTCATCTGGAGATTGAAAAAGAAACATTAGCAGAAATAGAAGTTGAAACACATTTACGAGAGCAGAGGGGCTGACTCTCAGTAGCGCAGATGCTGAAGGCAGGGAAAGTTTTTTGAAAACCTTCTCTGCAGCTTGCGAAGCTTTTCTCCTGTAGTTGGGGCTTCTCCCAGGCCAGGGAGACATGCAAGTGTGCCTGCGAGGAAGGCAGGAGGAGGAAAGGGGACATCCTGCCCCCATGGGGGTGGGGGGCAAGGGAACAGGGAGGAGGGGATCCCTGCAGAGAAAGGTCTCCCTCCTTCCCTCAGCTGGGCCCTGGGGGGAAGGCGAGGGTAGGGGAGGAGGACCAAGATTGGGACCTGCCCTTTCTGTCTGCTTGTCCCCATTCTGCTCTCCCTTCCAGAGAGAGACAGAGAGAGAGAGAGAGAGAGAGAGACCCATGACACTGACTCCTTCACCTTTTCTTTCATCTGTTATAGCTGGGTTTCAGGAGGTGACCATGATTATTTCATGAAATAAAACTGTTTCGAAGGCTGTCGAGGGCCAGGCACTGTGCTTTGTGCTGGGAAGCAACCTTCAGAGGGGCATTGCAGGATGGAGGAGCAACCCCCCAGGTGGGAGAGGGCCCCTTGGCAGGCGGAGCACCAAGGCGGGAGGGGGCCTGGGCAGCGTCTCAGAAGGGTGGAGCTCCATGCTCTCTTGTCCACAGGTGACTATGCGAAGTATCCAGAGAATGACTTTGGTTTAGGGTTAAAAAAAAAATCTCTTCTGTTAGTAGTATATCACTTAGTGGTAGGCAGGCTTGCACCAGTGTTGGTGAATTGGGTGTAATGTAGAGCGCTAGTCGTACTTGACAATGCAAGTGGGCAGGAAGAAATAGCCCCTTAATATCCACAGTACGGAGACCCTCTGTCTTCAGGCCTCATCTGACATTTCCAGTCTCATCCGCCCTGCCCTGTACTGCCTGTCCTTAGAATCCACTCTTGCCTTCACTGTTTGAACAGCACGTGGAAGGGGAGGTAGAATCTTTAATGCTAATGGTTTAGAACTCTTCCTTAGATGGCCAGTGGGGTCTCATCCTCTCTCCTCCTCTTTCATCCTCCCTGCCCCCTCCCTTCCCGTCACTGCTGTGGCTTCGGTGGTCTGAACTCCTGAGCGACCTGCCAGTGACACCTCCCTGCACATCCTGTCTCAAAGCTCATGCACAAAGTGCTGGCAGCATCTTTTAAAACCCTAACCAGGAAGGGGTGCCAGGATTGCAAATGCGTCTTTCCTACAATGTGGCTGAGAGCTAACCTCCCTTTCAGAGGCAGCCTAAAGCTGAAATAAGTCGTGGGCGCCCAGAGCGAGAGTTCCTGGTGTGTTGTTGACAGCGAACACAGCAGCGCACAGCACTTGCTGACACGGGGGATGCAAATGCAGGAGAGGAAGGCCAGGAGGCTGCAGGCTGGGCTTAGAGTGGGGCGGATGACGGTGCAGCCCAGTGAAGTATTTTTACATGGATAATTAATACTGGAGAAACGGTACAGTGACAGAGTCTCCCTCAAGAGAACACTGTCAGTCTCCTTATCATTTATTCTTTTCCAACCAAATTGATGGGCCAGTCGGCCGCCTTGCTGGATCCACACGGATGATGAAACTGCAAACAAGTTTCATTTAAATAACGGGCAAATCTTCCAATTAGTCAGAGCCTAATCCTCGTGACTTAAAAATGACAAACTGCTCTTACCACCGCGTCTGTTTGTTGAAAAGATAAAATAGGGGGGAAAAAAACAAACGAAAAACATTGATTGAAAAAAATTTAGATGCATAGATTCTACTACACATTAATCTAGGGGGAGCTTTACAAAGTCAATAATTGTCATAAAGATTCATTGGTTAACATTTAAGGCCTAACTAAATATATGTTTATGTATATATGTATACACATACATATTTTTGGTGGGTTTTTTTCCTAAAGCATATGCATTTTCTTACTATTGGGATATTTTAATTTCTGTGTAAAACCAAAGAGGAGTTCTCAGTAAAGGGATAGTTGTGGCTGACATAAATAAATAGGCATTTAAAAATAAGCACCTTAAAATAAATTTATTATCTGTATGTTTAAATATTTCTGCCACTGACAAAGTTGAATGCATCCTCTGCTATATAACTATTTGAATCCTTATTTAGAAATTATTCCTAAATGTGTGAGAACAGATCACATTCACTGTGTTCATTTATTATTCCTTCACAGATCCAGCAAGCATTTTATTGAACACCTACTATGTAGCAGGCCCTCAGCGAGGTATTCCACTAGAAATAAACAAACAAATGTGTGTCCTCAGGGAGAATGATATGCAAATAAGCAAATGTCACACATGAGTTGCCCGAACTCTCTCATGTTGTGCTTCTCATATCCTAGCGTGCTAGGAATTGCCTTGGGATGCCTTAAAATGAAGATTTTGAGTTGGCAGGTCTGGAATGGGGCCCAAGCTTCTACATTCCTGGCGTGCTCGCGAGCAATGCTGGGTCCATTCTGGGAGGACAAGGTCACAGCAGAGGTAGCCTACAGAGCTCTGTTGGCGACAGGAAAGAAGGAAGACACTTCAGCATGGGGAAGGGGTGGGGCTGGGCTGGAGCAGACAGGTGAGCTGACAGGTAGAGAGTGAGCAGAAGACGGACTGACACCGGGTCAGTGTAAGCTTTCCTCAAATACTGTATTTTTTTTTTTTTAAAAAATCACTTCACTCTCCTGGCCAGGATCTCTCAGTGACTGATTTCTGTGTAATATATTTAATCCAACTCTGGACCAGGCACTCCGAGTTCTCCTTAACCTGCTCCTCCACCTCTTCCCCGTCTCTCGATACTCTGGGAGCCCTTTTCATTCCAACTCAGCTGCTTCACTTTGTCAGATCCTGCTTCAACTTCTTTGTCCTCTTCCACTCCCTGCTACGACCACTGCTACCAGCAAGTGCCTATTGAGAGGCTGCCATGTGGTTAGACAGTCTGCCATGTATTTGACATCCATTGTCACATGAATCCTCACGACCGCCCTATGCATTAGGTACTATTATTATACCGATTTTATGGCTGGGAAAACTGAGGCAGAGGGAGGTAATGTTACTCACCCAAAGTTACCATACTACATACCAAAAGGTGGCAGAACCAGAATTGAAGCTTAGGTCAGCGGCTCTCCAGAGCTGGTGTTCTTAACCACCAACCATTCTTTCCATTTCTATAGTATATCAGGCTCTGCTTTGGCTTACACAATAATTTTTACAGGAAAGGTCTTTTCTTTATTTCATCTTTGTCCCTTTTGCCCTTCAAAATTTGGCTTCCTTACCTAACAGCACCCATTCAGATCATGCTCACATTCCGTATCCCTTTGTTCTCTCTGGCCTTGTCCCCAGCCCCATGTTGCTGTCCCCTGGTTTTTTTCATCTAGGATGTCTTATCTTTTCACCTTTAGTATGCTTTTGTCTTTTTATGCACACAAATTGCTTAGATTGATAGGTGTCCAATACTTGTCAAATCAATGACTCAGCTTTATAGCGTGCTCTTTCTTAGTGAGAAGGGCAGGGGAACACGGAACCTGCCTATAAAACTCATATATTTCAATGTACAAATTCCATCTACGTAAATTTGCACCTACTGGGTTGGTTCTCAAAGTGTGATCCACGACCCTTGGGGGCCTCCAAGATCATTTAAGTTGGGGGGGGGTCTGTGGAGTCAAAACTATTTTCATAATACATTAGATGTTGTTTGCCCTTTTCACGGTGTTGACGTTTCTACTGATGGTGCGAAAGAAAGGATGGGCCCAGGACGCTGGAGCCTTCACGTGAGTCAGGGCGGTGGCCCGCAGTGTGCCAGCCGCCGTGGCATGCCACACCATCAAGCACTTGCAGTAAAAAAATTTTTTTAAAAAACGAAGCCAGCTTCACTTAAGAATGTCCTTGACCCAGCAGTAAAAATGATTAATTTTATCAAACCTTGGACCTCGAGTATGCATCTCTTTAAAATGATGTGTGAAAATGTGGGAGGCACACGTAAAACACCCTGCCGCATGGTGTGGGGCGGCGGCTGTCTGGATGGCAGGCTCTCGTGTGACTGAGCTGTGAGCTGAGCTGGTTGCTTTTTTCATGAAACACTATTTTTTACTTGAAAATGTCTGACAGACAAACTGGTTATTCAGACTTGGGTATTGGCAGACATTTTCTTTTAAAAATGAATGAAGGGAGCCTGTCACTTCTAGGAAAACAACTGACAGTGTTTGTTGCCAATGATAAAATCTGAGCTTTCAAGCAAAAATTAGAATTTTGGAAAACTTGTATCCGCCACTGTGAGCTTGACAGCTTCTTGATGCTTACAGACTTTTTTTGTGAGATTGGGGGTGGTATTAATGCACGTTGGATTTTTGGGATATTACATAATGTATGTCAACAGTTGGAAGATTCGCACAAATTAATGAATTGGCATTTTCCACATAATCAATGCATGAGTAAAAGATCCATTCAGTGTGCAAAAGAGGCAAATGGATTTTAATATAACCAAGTAGGGAAAAGTTCATTAATATAGCTTCAGATTCCACATCACAATTAACCTTTAAGAAACTACTACTTGTTGAGTTTTGGCATAGAATTGAAGAATATTCACAATTGCCTGAAAAACTAAAATACTCTGCCCTTTTTCAACTATATATCAGTGTCGGACTGTATTTTCTTCATATGCATCAACCAAAATAAATATCTCAACAGATTAAATGCTGAAGCAGAAATGAGAATTCAGCCATGTTCTATTAAGCCAGATCTTAAAGAGATTTGTGAAAATATAAAAAAATGAAATTCTTGTCACTATTTTCTGTTCTAGACAATAGCTATTTTTCATAAGATTGTATTATTTATTAACATTACACTGTGTGTTAAGATTATATTATTGTTATTGTCCTCTCTGAATGCTTTCGGAGCCCAGCGACCACCATGATATGAACAGACCCAGATGACAAGAGATCTGTGGCTCAGTCTCTTTCCTCACTGTCTCAGTCTGGTGACTGGCGATGACCATGGACGTGCGAGTGAACCCAGCTGAGAGCAGCAGAAGACCCACCTGACTGAAGCCAGCCCAAACTGCTGACTTACAGAATTATGTGCAAAATAAATGGTTGTGCTTTAAGCCTCCAAGTTTTGGGGGACAATGTGTTAAGCATCAAGAACTAACTGATACACCACCTTTGTTCCACGCCTGCGTTACTACAATGCCCTCCACGCTGTCTCTCACTTTCTGATCTCTCTCCTCCCTCCTTTGATTTCTCTTTCATACTGTAGCCAGAAAGATCTTTTAAGTCATAAATTGGATCACGTTGACATCACTAGACAACAGCCTTCTACGCACGTGGAGTGAAATCCAAGCTCCACAGCCTGCCACTGCTTACCAGGCAACCTGATCTGGTCCCTGGAAATCTTTTGGTGAGCTGGTCTCCTTTCATTCTGCCTTGCACACCATGTTTCAGCCCCATGGCCACAGTCTTTGCCCTCAGCCTGCCACCTTCTTTCTCATTCCAGGATATGTACTTGCTGTTCTCATTGCTGGCTCACGTTCCCTCTGGCTCTTTGCCTGGTGGGCTTGTTTTCTTCTTTCAAGCCTCTGGTCAAATTTTGCCTCTTCCTTGAGAACCTTCCCTGACCACTTTCTCCTAAGCACTGTCCCCGCTCTTCCCATCACAAACACCTCATAGTTTCATCTAGCATTTCTCTCTTCTTTACTGACAAAGACGTTGTCTCCTTGGTGCACTGATACGTGTCTAGCTCCTAGACCAATGCCTGCCTCATAGTAGGAGTTCAGTAAATATTCAACAAATCCCCGATGAGTAAGGAAAGAGGATTGGATCTCTCAGGGCTTGTTCTACTCACAGGTGGCTGCACATGGGGCACAATTTGAAGGATGGCCTCCGGCCCCCAATGCTGTTGCCATCCTGACCCAACAAAACACAGAGTGATATAGTATAGCATTCTCTAAACTTGCCTGAACACAAGAATCACTCATATTAGGAAAACACATAGCTTGGGTGCTATTGAGTCAGAATCTATATTTAAGCAAATACCCCTGTGATTCTCATGATTGGCAGGCGGGGAGGCCCCTGCAGAGATGAGAAGAGCATGGGTTTGGGAATCAAAGAGCGTCAGTTGCGGTTCTATCCTGGGTCTTACTGGCTGAGTGACCTTATCTCTTCCTCCTGCCTGCCCTCAGTCATTCACTCACTCACTCACTCACTGATTGAATGAATCTTTGTCAAGCATCTGTTATGTTTCGATATAGCTTTTGGCAATGGGAGTACAGCCATGAGCAAGATCCATAAGGTGCCTGTTCCACGGGGCTTAGCTGGGGGGAGACAAATAAATGAACAAAGTAATTTCAGATAAGACAAATGCCTCTTACAGGATGGAAGTGGGAAATACATCAGAGTGATGGGATAGGTACCAGAGTGCCCTTTTAGACTGAGTGGTCAGGAAAGACCTCTCTGAGAAGGTGGCCTTTGTGTTGAGACCAAATGATGAGAGGATCCAGCCTAGAGATGACATTCCAGACAGAGGGAGCAGAGAGTGCAAAGCCCCTGAGCCTCGGTGAGTCTCCATTCTGTCATCTGCAAAGCAGCATGCCCCAGACAGGTGGCTGGGTTATTAAAGGGTGTCAGATGATGAAGTTATACCAAAACCGATACTTGGCAGCTACTCAGCAGATGTTTCCTTCTGGCCCGGGGGCAGGAGATGAGATAACGCACTCCTTCATTTATTCAACAGATATGCGTGAGGCATTGTGGGAGTAAGGGTTTCTTTCCTCAAAGGGTTTACAGTCCAGTGGGTAAGCTAACGCATATGTAAAACATGATGCAAAGCAGACAGTGGACAGTGATGCTTGTAAATTATTCCCCACTATCAGAGGAGTTTTGCTGGGGCCAAGAGATGGTGAGAGGGATGAGAAGGAGGGAAGTCTGGAGGGCCATGAAGTGTCCAGAATCCCTTAGGACGCTCATTCTGGAGCTGTGCGGAGATGCTGAGGGCCAGAAGAAGGAAAGGACTTAGGTGATTGGAATATCCCTAAAATGACCTTCACCTGCTTCTTAATTAAGCTTTTCGTGTCCCTCCGTTTCCTTCATCCCTCAAGGGCCTCAGAGTCCTTTGCCAGGGTCCATGCCAAGTACTAACATCCATGAAGGGCACCTCTAGTTCCTGCTGGGTGCCCGCCCTTGTGCATGTGAGTCAGAGCTTGGCGGCGGTGGGAAGCAGACTCATCCAGCTCATTGGCACGCCAAGTGGGGGACACAAGATGGGGCAGAGGAGAGAGCCCTTTCCTCCCGAGCCCGGGTGAGGAACACTTCAGCGGGTCCACTGGGTGTGGAGTGAATCACTTATTTAGATTTGCTGCATCATTCCTAGGATTTAATTACAATGGAAGTTCTTACTTTCTAGATGTAGATGCTGAGGTGATAGACAATGGGGCCCCACACCAAGGTTTATTCAGAATAGAATTTTCTTCTTTTTTTGAGACATAGTCTCGCTCTGTTCCCTGGGTAGAGTGCAGTGGCATCATCATAGCTCACTGCAACCTCAAACTCCTGGGCTCAAGTGATCCTCCTGCCTCAGCCTCCCGAGGAGTCTGCCCAACTTGGTGTGGGAAGACTTTGAGCTCTGTGCTTTCTTTAAGTAACAAAATTTGGTTTTGTTGGATGGCCTTTTATCTGATAGATTATCAGACAAAAAGTGGAAAGTGTTTTAATAGAATGCTGCAGTAATATAAGAAATTTAATTTCATTAAATATGCTAGAAGCAGTAACACTGAAGCAAGTCTCTGGTAGTGTGGAGAGGGTTTGGGCTCTGGGGCACGGTCATTAATCCTTACGAAATCGGGGCTCTGAGCCAATTTCAAAGTTGTGAAAAAAAATGCTGTTGTGCCAATTCAAAAAGACAACTGTATGCATGGTTAGAATTACTAAATTACATGTTTAACTTTGGTCAAAGTTGCCTTTACATTTTGCATAGCACTGACCATGATAAATAATAATCATATTTGAGTGTTATGAAGTATCTGATTATAATTGCTCTCACATTTAATATTTTTGAAAGTTTTCTTTACTTTTCCCCCTCCTTTATATTAATTTGGGGGCTCCCTTTTTATACATATGTATAGGTTACTAGCTGGTTACGTTGCAGATCACTTTTTACTGGCTGATTCTGCATGGCATGCCCTTCTAATAGGAGGCTTTCTCCCCATCAAGTTTCATCAGTTTTGACGGACAATGAAGGCTGGTGTCATATTTGGAAAGGAATGAGCATTACTTATTATAGAATTCAGAAATGAGTCAAAGTGAAAACGATCGAGCATATCAAAGAAACCTTGACATTCCTAGAAAGAAATGAGCAACATTTTTTAACTTCTCTGGGCCTCCACACACATAATCTAGCATAACACTGGGGAGAAAAGCTTTTAACCTGTGAAACTGCATGACAAGGTGCAATGCAACGCAAAACCCAGTGCCACCAGCCCTGCACGCATCCCCTGGTCTCCACTGAGTAACCTCAGACGTGAGAACCCTGCCTAAAACCTGGCGACACTCTCATAGAGTTCTAGGACCAACGCTGTCTCTGATAGCTGCGTATCATCTGAGGAAAGTCAATTCAGCTGTCTAAAATTTCATGTCTTTTTCTTTTACAAAAATGAGAAGATCGGACTAACTCAGTAGTTTTCAAACTTATTGTAGCTCTCAAAGCTTTTCTTACACTTACTAGGAAGTGTAAGGAAATGGAGCAGATGGCAGTGAACCATTCTGGCTGGAAAAGGGGGTGAATGACCTGAAGCTCCTCTGCGGGACTCTCAGGGTTTCCAGGAACACGGTTTGGAGATCCCTGAGCTAGCACAGCTCTGAGATCCTAACATTCCACTAACAGTGGGCATTGGTGACCTTCCTGTTTACTACTTGCCACGTGGTTGGAATAGGAAACTAGCTTGGTAACTAAACTTACCAGCCTAGTTATATTCTACAATATGCAAGTTTTGGCCCACATTTTAATTTTTGTACAACAAAATAAATATATCACTTTGGAACAATAAACAAAAATAATTGTGGTGATACTTTTCCACCTGTGGTTCTGATTTGCACATTAAAGCCCCCAGGAGTGTGATAGGGGAAGAGCTTGGGCTTGGGGCCAGGCGGGCCTGTGTTCAAATCCTCCCTTGTCTCTTACTAATTTCACAGTTGGAGACATGTTAACTAACCTCTCTCAGTCTGTTTCTTTGAAAAGTGGGAAGAATGAAAACTACCTCCAAAGTTCAGATGATATTTACATGTAAAAGCTCCTAGTAGAGAGCCCTGCATAAATTAGTGAATAATAATATGGCCCAAACCTTTTGGAGTTTTTTATTGTGCAGACACGAATGACATAGATTATTTTAATTTCTTTGAAGACATCACTTGTCCATATTACCACTTTAAAAGTGGTGTCACCTTGCCTAAATGCCTAAATCAACAAGGGAAAAAATTAAATGAAGGGGACTTTTTTTTTTTCATAGTAAATGTATAGACATGTCTGCATTTTCTTGAAATATGGGCTTTCTTAATCTACCTTTCATGTTTCTACTTTTCCTAGAGACATGGGTACAAGAACTATGTCTGTGTCTTAGCTACTACAAGAAAAACATCCGCCAGAGCATGACAGTAAGAGGCAACTGTCATTGGCCTTGGTGGGCAAGGAGAGGCTGGAGGCAGGGACCCTAGAGGGGAAAATAGCCCTCATGGGACAGCCCTGCTCTGTTCCAGCCAAATATTGCAAATTAGGGCCCTGTGTTGCTAGACTGCACAATTTTTAAAAGGAGGTGGAAATCCAGAAATTTTTTTGTGGAACCTTTCCATATCGAGTGTACAGTCTATTTTTACAGATGGGCAGGTAGCCAGCAGCACGTCTGGGGGCTGAATTAGACACTTGGCGTCTGGAAGCTGCAGGAGACCAGGCGGGTGTTGGAGGGAGAGCGGGGTGCCGCGGTGGAATTACTGCGGGAGACCTGGCCCGTCTAATCCTGCCCTGTCCTCCCTTTGGGATTCCCGAGGTAGAGACACAGACACAGGGCAGCGCCTGAGTGGGATGCGGAGTCCAGCGGTTACTAGCAGGGCAGCTCCCGACCCCGGTGCATCTCGTGGGTCCTCAGGCTAGAGGCTAAGTGGGCTCTCCCTCCCCACCCTGCCCGCCCCTTCTCTGCCCTTTCTGCCCTTCCCTGGCCCCGCTCCTCCGTGTGTCTGTGGTAAGACCCAGAGGGCAAGGTCCCCGAGTGCCCCAAGTCCACTCCTTCACTGGCCCACCCAGAACGCGGGAGGGACTGGGGGTGGCATTTACCAATGCTGTGAAATGGGGAGAAAGAGCGAGTGTGCGAGGGAATGGGGCCTGGGTCCCTGCCTTGGGAGGCCCAGTGTCGCCACCCACTGGTGCGTGTGGTCCCGGCAGCGGTTCCACCTGTGATTCAGCCCACCCGGGATCAGAGGCGTCTCCTTTCTTGGGGGCTCGGAGGAGGGGAGGAGAAAGATTCTTAGGGTGAGGGATGAGAACAAATTTGACCTTTGGGTCACTTTTTTCTTCGGCCTCTAAATAAAGTCTTCTGGCCAGTCTTGTCATTTCATAACTTTAAATGTCTCAGAGTCACGCTTTCTTCGCTACTTGTCTACAACCTTAAACCAAGGAGTTGCCATTTCCTGCCTAGGATCTTTCCCTGTGTCCATGCTCCCTCCCTCCGCTCTGCCGTATTCATAGCTGCCAGCCGTACCTTTCCAGAGCGCACACACCTGGCCAGAAATGATGGCTTCATGAAGTTCACTGTGCAACAAGCCTCGACTTCCCCATCTGGCCTTCAACACCCCACCCCACCCGCAATTCACATATCTGGTTCCGTCCTGCTGCTCTGGGGTTATTTTTGGGGATTCCTCAGTGTGCTCCTCTTGGTCCAGGCCGGCAGGTTTCTCTCCAAGGAGATGCTGATGTAGGTACGCCCAAGCCAGCAAGCCTTGCTGCTTAAAGGCAAAGGCTTCTGTTCTCTAGGCTTCACTTTGGCCGACTGTAGGCCCGTGTTATGAAGAATGGTTATTGCCACTAGAAACGTATAATTTAAAAAAGTGGGTTGCCAAATTTTATAGTTACTACAATTACAATAAGATATTTACATATGGGGAAATAGTAGAAAGAAGTATTCTAAAAATAACTAAAAATAATATTAGCTGTAGTAGAAGGGAGAAATCAATAAGACATTCTCTATTTTATTGTAACTTTTCTGTAATTTTTTATATTGCTTTGATAATTACACTAAAACAAAAGAAAAGTAGCGAGTCATATTTTTTTTTAAATTAGTTAAGCTCTGGACCAATGGTAGTTGGTCAAAAAGATCTCTAATAATCCAAATTTAAAATTCTCTGGTTTCATAAAAATAAAAAAGTAGAAATGTGAAGAGGAAATAAAAGGATAAAGAAGCTAATAGATTATTTGCAGCCATAGGTATCTGCACACATAATATGCCATAAGAAGTGCATGTTAATGAATGATAAGGGTTAAAACTTATCTGTCGCCGGGCGCGGTGGCTCACGCCTGTAATCCTAGCTCTCTGGGAGGCCGAGGCGGGCGGATTGTTTGAGCTCAGGAGTTCGAAACCAGCCTGAGCAAGAGCGAGACCCTGTCTCTACTAAAAATTAGAAAGAAATTAATTGGACAACTAGAAATATACAGAAAAAATTAGCCAGGCATGGTGGTGGAGGCTGAGGCAGTAGGATTGCTTGAGCCCAGGAGTTTGAGGTTGCTGTGAGCTAGGCTGATGCCACGGCACTCACTCTAGCCAGGGCAACAGAGAGACTCTGTCTCAAAAAAAAAAAAAAAAAACTTATCCGTCTATTCAATCAAGAAGCTAGAGGATAAACAATAACCATTTAAGAAAATTATTTTCTTGAAAAAAGTTTCCCTGTTCTTTCTTATCAAGCCTGCTATTAGAGACGAGCTTTTAAGGTTTATCCTTTTATTTATTTTTTTTTGAAAAACACACTACGCCAACTTAAAAAAAAAAAAAAAGAGGGAGAAAGAAAAAAACAGTCTCTGATAGATTGCCCAGTGGAGAATTATTTATACGAAAAGTTCTGCCTAAGCATAATTTTTTGAGATGACATGTGCTTTGAAAATACAATGTGATTTCCTCTTGAATGTAAAAGTAGCTGTCTTTTTTTTTTTTGCTGACACCAAGAGATACAGAACCTGCTGATGTAACATAGATGGTACTTGGCTCAATCAATTCTAAAACCTATAAATCCATGTGATATACAATATATAGTATAGTATAGAGGAAAATATCGTTGATTTATATAACTGGAAATTTGAACAATACAATTTTACTTATGTTTGTTTTCCCTCCTCAAAAGCCTGCATCTCTAATGACTGGAGCATGGTTATGATTCTTGCAGAGCTGCCGTTCCTTGCACCCCTTCCTTCTCTGGAGTGCAATTTAGGATCTATTAGCATAGTCTTTGTCGGCCACTGAGTGTGAGAATGTGCAGTTTGCTGAAGAATGAAGACAGAGACAAGTTTCAAGGATTCATGAATAAAGCCCCAGCACATGACACTCAAGAAAAAACACAAAGGAATAAGAACAAGCCAGCCAGCCAGTTTCCTGAGATTATTCCCCTCTCAGGTAGATCCCAGCCTTACCTTTTTCTATAAGTGGGTACTTTAGTTACATGTGATCTTTTCTTTTAGAAAGAATACTTGTGTATTAGCTCTTCTCATGTGGAGTAGCTGGAGCTCAATAAATGTTTGTTGAATGTATTTCCTGGCAGAGTCCATATTTATTATTTGGGGTTTATTATAATTTGGCCTCACCTCTGATTTTTCTAGGCTTATTGCCTACTCACTGTTCCCATAGAACATTCCTCTCCTGTGGCTTTGGCTATTTGCAGACCCTGGAGGAAAGTGCAAGGTGCAATAGTGGAAGTTTTGTTACTTTGCTCCACTCACGGACATCAGATGTATCCCCACCTAATCCTTACAGCCTCTATGAAGCTTTTGCGCAAGCTTCCAGCCTATAAGCAGTCTATCCCAATCTGTAAGTGATCTGTCCCAACCTGTAAGTGGTCTATCTCAACCTGTAAGTGGTCTATCCCAACCTGTAAGTGGTCTATCTCAACCTGTAAGTGGTCTATCCCAATCTGTAAGTGATCTATCCCAATCTGTAAGTGATCTATCCCAACCTGTAAGCGGTCTATCCCAACCTGTAAGTGGTCTATCTCAACCTGTAAGTGGTCTATCTCAATCTGTACGTGGTCTATCCCAATCTGTAAGTGGGCTCTAACACCTTTCTTTGCACCCATACCACTCAATATTTGTACTTTTCATTTTGCCATTCTTCCTATGCTTCCTGTGATGTTAATTGTGCTTCTATGTTGTATATGGTTTTGTTGTTCTTAAGAGCAGATGGCATTTACTGTTTTGAATTCCCAAGAGAGCCTAGCACAGTGTTATGTGTGTAGACATGTGTTATGGTTTGAATTGTGTTGTCCCTCAAATTCATATGTTAAAGTTCTAACACTGAGTACCTTAGAACATGACCTTGGCATTTAAAAATAGGGTTGTTGCAGTGATTAGTTAAATAAGAGGAATTAAGTAGGGTGGGCCCCTAATCCGATATAAATGGTGTCCTTATAAAAAGTGGAAAATTGGAGACAGAGGTACACATACAGTTTTGGTATTTGGGTAATACCGGCCTCACATATGAGTTAGAAAGTATTTGCTCTGCTTCTGTCTTTTGGAAGAGGCTATACAGAATTGGTATAATTTCTTCCTCATATGTTTGGTGGAATTCACCAGTGAGCCCAGTTGGTCTGATGTTTTCTGTTTTGAAAGGTTATTAAGTATTGATTTAATTTCTTTCATATATGTATATATAGGCCCATTTAAATTATCTTTGTCTTCTAGTTTGAGTTTTGGAAGATTATATCTTTCAAGAAATTGGTCTATTTCATCTAGGTAATCATATTTATGGCATAGAGTTTTTCACAATATTCCTTTATTACCTTTTTAATGTCTATGGAATCTGTAGTAATGTCCCCTCTTTCATCTCTGATACTTGTAATTTGTGTCTTCTCTCTTCTTTTTCCTTGGCCTGGCTAGAGGCTTATCAATTTTATTGGTCTTAACAAAGAAACAGTTTTGGTTTTGTTGATTTTCTCTATTGATTTATTATTTTTAATGTCATTGATTTCTTCTTTAATTTGTATTATTTTTTTCTGCTTACTTTGGATTTAACTTGCTTTTATTTTTATAGTTTCTAAGTTGGAAACTTAGATTATTGATTTAAATCTTTTTTTTCTAATATATTCATTCAATGCTATGCATTTCCCTCTAAGCACTGTTTTAGCTGCATCCTATAAATTTTGATAAGTTGTATTTTTGTTTTCATTTCTTTCAAAATATTTTAACATTTCTCTTGAGATTTCTTTTTTTGACTCATGTTATTTATAAATATATTGTTTAATATCCAAGTATTTGGGGATTTCCAACTATCTTTCTGTTACTGATTTCTACTTTAATTTCATTATAGTCTGAGAACAGACATTGTACGATTTCTATTCTTTTAAATTTGTTAAGGTGTGTCTTATGACCCAGGATGTGGCCTATCTTGGTGAATGTTCCCTATAATCTTGAGAATAATGTATATTCTGCTGTTATGGGATCAAGTAGTCAATAGATGCCAATTATATCAGTTGATCAGTGGTGCTAAGGAGTTCACCTATATCCTTACTGATTTTCTGCCTGATGGATCTGTTAATTTCTGACAGAGGAGTGTTGAATTCTCTCACTATAATAGTGGATTTATCTAGTTCTCTTTATATTAATAGTTCTCAGTTTTTGCCTTACAATATGTTGATACTCTGTTGTTTAGGTTCATACACATTAAAGATTGTTATCTTCTTGGAGTATTGACCTCTTTGTCATTATGTAATGCTCATCTTTGTTCCTGATGACTTTTCCTTGCTCTGAAGTCTGCTCTATCTGAAATTAATATAGCTATTCCCGCTTTCTTTTGACTAGTGTTAGCATGGTATATCTTTTCTCTATCCCTTTATCTGTAACTTATATGTATCACTATATTTAAAGTGCATTTCATGGAGACAACATGTAGTTAGGTCTTATTTTTTGATCCACTCTGACAATTTCTGTTGTTTAATTGGTGTATTTAGACCATCGACATTTAAAGTGGTTATTGATATAGCTGGATTTACCATATTTGTTACTGTTTTCTATTTGTTGCCATTGTTCTTTGTTTTTGTTTTTGTCTTCTACTCATTTTCTGCTTTTTATGATATCAATTATGTACTTTATATCATTCTTTTTATCTTCCTTTATAGCATATCCATTCTACATTCTTCGATGGTTGCCCCAGAATTTGCATCATACATTTACAATTAATCCAAGTCCACTTTACCAATTTATGGATAGTACAACTACCTTCGCCTGTCCCTTGTATCATTGCTGTCATTCATTTAATTATACAGAAGTGTACAAAGTATGTGTGTGTGTTCAAATACACTGGTGTTATAATTATTTTGAACAAATGTTATTGTTAGGTAAATTAAGAATTAGTAAAGTAGAAGTTTTATTTTACTCTCACTTATTTCTTCTCTGATACTCTTCCTTCTTTATTTAGATTTGAATTTCTAATCAATAGTGTTTTCCTTCTCTCTGAAGAACTTCTTTTAACATTTCTTGGAAGGCAGTTTTACTGGCAGAAAATTCCCTCAATTTTTGTTTGTCTGAGAATGTCTGTATTTCCCCTTCACTTCTGAAGGATAATTTCTCAGGGCACAGAATTCTAGGTTGGCAGGGTTTTTCTCTCAATGCTTTAAACATTTCACTCTGCTTTCTTCTTGCTTGCATGGTTTTTGAGGAGAAATTGGATGTAATTTTTATGTTTGCTGCTCTGTAGGTTAGTTTTTTTTTTTCCCTGGGTTCTTTCAAGATTTATTTTTTTATTTTCTGTGGTTTGAATATGGTATGCCTATGTGTAGTTTTTTGGTTTTTTTTTAATTTATTTTTCTGGTATTCCCTAAGCTTCCTGAAACTGTAGTTTGGTGTTTAACATAAATTTGTGAAAATTATCAGTCATTATTGTTTCAAATATTTTGCCTGCTCCTTTCTCTCTTTTTTCCTCCTGATATTCCCATTACACATACATTACATCTTTTGTAGTTGTCCCACACTTCTTGGATATTCTGTTCCACTTTTTCCCAGTCTTTTTTCTGTTTTGGAAGTTTCTATTTACATATCCTAAAGATCAGAAATTTCATCTTCAGCTGTGCCCAGTCTACTAATGGACCCATTAAAGTAGTTTTCATTTCTGTCATAATGTTTCTGATCTGTAGCATTTCTTTTTTATTCTTAAAATTCCCATCTCTCTATTTACATTGCCCATCTGTTCTTGCATGCTGTCTACTTTATCCATCATAACTTTAGCATATATTAGTCTGTTTTGTGCTACTGTAATAGAATACTTGAGAATGGATAATTTCTAAAAAACAGAAATTTATTCTCTCACAGTTCTGGTGGCTGGGAAGTCCAAAATCAAGGTCCTGGCATCTGGTGTTTGGCGAGAGCCTTCTTGTTGCATCCTCACATGTCAGAAAGCAGAAGGGCAAAAACAGACAAATTCTGTGTCTTCACGTGGCAGAAGAGCAGAAGACAATGTTTACACTCCTCCAAAGCCTTTTAATAATAACATTAATCCATTCATGAGGCCAGAGCCCTTATGACCAAAACACTTTCCCTTGGGCCCCACCTCCCAACACTGTCGAACTGGGGATTAAGTTTCTAACACATGACTTTTGGAGGGGATAACAACTTCAAACCATATCAGCATGTTAAACATAATTGTTTTCAATTTCTCAATCCGATAATTCCAACATCCCTGCTGTATCTGACTCAAGTTCTGTTGCTTGCCCTGTATTTTTTTCTTAATAGCCAGATACAATGTAGTGGTAAAAGAAACTGAGGTGAATAGGCTTTTAATAATGTGGTGGTGCAGCATAGAGGGAGAAGACACATTCCGTAGTCCTATGATTAGGTTTCAGTCCTTTAGTGAGCCTGTGCCCCTGGACTGTAAACATCATAAGTACCTCTCAGCTACTCTCCTGCCCGACAGGAGCCAGGATAGCTACAGTAGGCTGGAGTTGGGTATTTCCCTCTTCCCACGTACAAGTCTAGAAAAAGCTGGCATTAAATATTTTCTTTCCCTGAGTTTGGTTAAGCACTGGTGAAATCCCAGTAGTTTAGGCTGTTAAATAGTTTTCCTTGTGGATGGGCCTTCTTAAGAAGAACTGAATGTTCTGGCATATTTCCAAATGGTTCCTTTTCTCCTCTTCCTATTGGAAGCATAAAGGTTTTTTCCCCCCTTGATAAGTCACTGTGAGAACTGAAGGTAAAACTCTCAAAAATGTGGAGTCCCCAACATGACTGGGTTCCCTTGGTGTTTTTATCTCTCAGATTGTTTAAACCAAACTTCCAGCAATTTGTCAATTACAGCTCAGGTTTCCCTACCCTGGCACTGGTTCCCACAGGTGCTTCTCTGGTAAGTTGTGGTTCTCCATATCTGCCTGTCTGTCTCTTTAATTTTGGAGGCAGCGGTTTGCCCTGTGACCTCACTTTTCTGATAGATCTAAGGAGAGTTGTTGATTTTTTCAGTTTGTTCAGCTTTTTACTTATTGTTAGGACAAAATGACAACTTCTGAGCTTCTTCTATGCCAGACCAGAAACTGGAAGTCCTGTGGACTTTTCACCTATCTGCTGGGCCACACATAGTTACTCTGGCTATGTTTTAAGGCAAAGCTAGACTCATTTTATTTTGAATATAATGCAATTTAAAATTATAATCTGTTGCTGGGACTGCAATAGGAGTTCATTAGATATAATGTGAGCGTGGATTAAAATAGCAGAAAAAGATTTCTTGGATAAATTAATTGCTATAAGAAGTGATCAAATTGAATTTATCAAAACAGAACAAAAACAAATTAAGTAAATGTAATCATTTATATTTTATTAAGAACCAAGTGCATTTAGAAATAGTAAAACATCATTCCTTTTATTTTTTTTTTGCTCTCTCATGTGGTATACAAAAATATCTCCATCAGAACAATGAGAACAGTATACTGTATTTGTAACATTTTCAGGTTTACATAGTCACCTAATATCAACAGTCACGTTGGATCATTATAGTAGGTATAGACTCAGCTCCATCTCCCACATCCAACACTTTTTTTGATTCATAGCTCAAAAGTCTCTCATTTCACGGGACTTTTACCTTAATAAGTGGAAGAGAAACATCACTGCACATTTTTATAGCAGTTGAGTTCTTTTTAATTAGGCTGCTCTAAAAGTTACTGTTTTATCTTGTATAGCTACCCTACTGATTTTTTAGAACTGCGAGCTATCGTTTATCTTCCTTTAAGTATTCCAACATTTTTCTTGTTTTGTTCAGATAGTTTGACAATGAAATATGACTTTTTAAAACATTTTATTATAAACTATCTTTCAGTCGTGGAAACAATTAATGGTAGTGTTTAATATGAAGTAAACTGCAACATCCCAAATCTATACTGAAAATATATAGCTGTCTAGTAACACAGGCCAGGGGTAAGTTGGTAAAATTTGTATGTCAGGCTATTTCTCATGCTGTTTTGCAGCGTGGTCTGCATCTAAAGGCAGAGACCCTTGTCATTGGAACACATATATAAATGTGCTTAGGATGCTATATATATGAAAAAATACTGCCAGTTTGAACATTTATTTATCTTCTAGTTTTTTGTTTACACACAGAATGGCTATTGCTGACTTATGGAATGCTGTTTAGGGAAGCCTATGGAGGGACTGATTCTTTGCCAGGGATCTTTTAGTGGTGGGGACACCCAGATGGGGTTCATTCTGGTGATATAATTTATCTGCATGCTTGGAGAGCTTTAATCATTCGAAATACATTGTTAAAAATATTATATAAACTATGTACTATGGGGTATAGCTGTGAGGAAGTGGAGAAATAAATCTGTTTACATTGGAATTTAGTTAATCTCTAGACCTTCTCAATGTTTCCTCTGACTTGTTTCTCAATTTTCCGGCTTCCAATGTGGTGAAATGCTACAGTGTCATGATTACCCATGTATCTATTACCCGTTGATCTGTTCCTGTGAAGCTCCATGGAGTCTGGTACTTATTTCTTCTTGATGAAATGTCTACAAAATCGCGCGCCTTTCAGAATTGGCAAAGTTTTTATGTTGACTGATTCTAGCTCAGAGTGGCCAGTGGTTGTCATACTTTCCTCAGAGAGGAGTTTGGAAGGCTACCTCATCTTTTACCGGGGAGGAGAGGTTTAAAACAGGCAAGCATCCCTGGTTTGCATTTGTTGTGTGTTGATCCAGGCTGTCCCTCACTGGGCCCTACCCCAGGTCTCCTGGTCTCTGAGCAGGCCTAGGTGGCAAGGCAAAAAAATAAGTCAACAAAAGACTGTAGCCCTGGTCTGAGGCCTTCAGTTAAACTTTTTTTCTACAGGCCTCAGCACAGAGCCAGATGGAATTTGTCCGAGCCACACACACAGAAGAGTGGAAGGGAGGGTGGGAAGACAACACATGTGGGGAGAAGGATGTCATCATGTTCCTTGTGTGCATCTCTGCCCCGCCCAACTTCCTGCCAGTGAAAGGCTGGTGAAGACAGACAGACATGTTCAGTGAAGATAGACGTTCTAAACTCCGGGGAAATAATAGAGCAGTTGCTTTTTTTTTTTTCCTTCGGGATAAATATTAGAATTGCTGGATAAAATAAATCTTTATTTCTACCTCTCCCTCACCCCACCAAATAACTTCATAGTGTTAAAAACCATGAGGCTGGTTGTAGGATTCTGAATATGCATATATTGAACATACATCTCTCTGACCAATGGAGATGATTTGAGTGATTGTACCAGGTTATATCACTCGACTATAATATTTAGTGACGTATGGCCAATTAAGTTACCCAACCTGACAAAAAATGTATGGTGTGGTGCTTATCAGTAGCTAATGCATAGAATCAAAACAGTGTAGACCTAAGATGATTTCTGTTCTGGTGAACATACAGCATTTCTTGATTGAAATATTTTTTATAGTTTGAAAAATATCGGAATTACAGTCTTCCCTGCTCACCACCCTTCCATTTCTTTTCTTTGTTTTTCTTCATTGTCAGTTTTTTTTTTTTTTTGAACACGGGAAGACCCAGAGATGCTGACATACGAGAAGATGCTTGTTCTGACAGAATTTCCGGATTAGTTCAATGGATGAATTTCATGGACTCTGGTGAGAAAGGCAACTTTTATAAGAATTCTGGGATTTCTGCAAGCTGGGGAGGGAAGATAGTAAGGATTTGAATGCACATATAAAATGCTAAGTAATTTTGGTATTCTTCTTCTCTTTCCAAGACATACTAAAACCAGGAATAAATAAAACTCTGAATAAAAATGCCAGTGGTTTTTTGTCTCAGTGTTCAAGCCAGTAAAGTTATAGGGATTCAAACCCTGCCATTTTCCTCATTTCTTGCTGGGTCCCTTGGCAGCCCAGCACTTTCCTGTTTTGCTTGTCTTCCCAGCTGGCTCTGGGCACCTGACGTTTTTGCTCTGATCCTTCCTCCGTCTGCTCAGGAGGGGGCAGGTGTCTACGAGCAGCTTCCAATCACCTCCAGGAAACTTCCAGGAGCTGGTAAGGGGCTCTGTGAAGCCATTTCCCAGAACCACACCCCAAAGCACATCTCACCTTTGTCATAAGACCCTCAAGGACTTCAGCTTTCTCCTCCTCAAGAATAAATTTTCTGTCACCGAAGAACATCGTCTGTTATTGGGGAGGCTCCTACATTCTCTTTTTTAGGGAGTGTTAATCTTGGTAGTTCGAGGCCCATCTCTCCATTCAATGTTTTCTTCCCAAGAGGCTAATAAGAGGCCAGTGAGTCTTCAAAAATTAAAAAATAAAAATAAAAAAGAATTTAAATATCCACATTAGGACACCCCTTTTGCTACAATTGAAACTGTCTGGTCTGTAATTAGTGATTGAGAAGATACATGTGCATGTATTTGACAAATAATCCTACAGATTTCAACATTAATCACCCATCGCCCTGGGGCCCATACCAATGCAAGTTTTGTGGCTGTATTTCAAGACTGTGTCCTGGAGGGAAGAAAGTCCAGAAGAAAAATTAGTCTAATTAAATCACCTGTACTTAACTTGTAGCGGTATACAATGGACGTATGTAGCAGGCACTTAACAACTCATGTTACCCTCATTTTCTGTTTCTCAATGCCACTGAGTCATTAATTTCCATAAATTTCATTCAGTAAATCGGACACCACAGCAAACAAGGAGAATGTGAACTTGACCTCACAGCCTTGTAGTCTAGTGGCTGTAAATAACAATAGTAGTTAACTTCATCGAAACTGCCCATCTCAATTTAGGAATCTTGTTAAGACCCAGCACTTCTGGTTACTTTGAGGATGAAAAATATATAATTTTAAAAAACAGAAGGCAAACAATTCAGAGTGGCTCTGAGATATGTTATATGACTTTTCGAAAAATGCAAGTCTGTGCTATGTTTCAGTGTTGAGCAGTATGCTGTGAGAGTTGTAAAGAACTATATCTCTTTATTAAGGCAAAGTGCTTAATTTTAGTATAATATGTTTGTTTTGTATACAATACAAATAAAATGTCAGCAATACCTTTGGTATTTTTGAGAAGTCAACATAAAGCTTAGAATGTTCATGCTGCAGAAACCTGGAGAATATCTTATCTAATTCTGTCATTTTATAGAGAGGAAATGAAGGAGGGAGAGACAGTGCCGGGCCCTCTATCCCCCACCCCACCGCTTCAGACTGAGGGGTGTAATTGAGACCAGCTGAGGCTGCGTGACCTCACACTGGCTTCAACTATAAAAAGGGAATTGGAGAAGAAAACAAAAACTTAGAAGAGGCTAGGTTTCCTCCAGAGAGTTGGTCTGGTGCAAAGACTTGTTCTTGAGGAAAGCTTAGAGGCAGAAGCCTGTTAAAGAGATTTGCTTTAGGAGGTAGGTTGCTTGTGACTTCCAGCGAGAGCAAAGTGACAATTTTGAAACCTTAAAGACTAAAGGAACCATTGGGAAGTTCTCGAAATTTCCATCTAAAGGAAGTGAATTGAATTTCCTTGGGAATTTTAGCCATTTAAGAATAAAATTAAAAAAGTTGTAGAGAAAAAGGGAGCATCTGTTAACATACATTTATTAAAAGCCAGTTGCCTATTTCATTAATCCAAGTCACAACTGATTTTCTTTTGAAATTTATCTATTTATTTATTTATTTGTTTTGAGACAGAGTCTCGCTCTGTCACCTTGGCTAGAGTGCAGTGGCGTTATCATAGCTCACAACAACCTCAAATTCCTGGGCTCAGACTGTCCTCCTGCCTCAGCCTCCTGAGTAGCTGGGACTACAGGCATGTACCACCACACCTGGCTAATTTTTTTCTATTTTTTGGTAGAGACCAGGTCTCACTTTTGCTCAGGTTGGTCTCAAACTCCTGAGTTCAAATGATCCTCCCGCCTCGGCCTCCCAGAGTGCTAGGATTACGGGCGTGAGCCACCATGCCTGGCCCACAATTGATTTTAATGCCCCGCCATTTTATACACCACTAAGAAGGAAGAAATAACTGCCCATGAAGCCATGATCCAATGCTTTCCTATCACTTAGAATTTATGTTATGCTTATTTAAAGAGCTCTTGGAACTTAAACTCATTCTCTTAAATAAATCTATATTTCCTATGGAATAAGAATGTTCAGCATAACCCAGCTGGAAACTGTTAGAGGGATGGGTTAGAAAAAAAAATGCATACATTTATGGTAGAATATTATGCAGCCACTTCAAATTGAATTTAGACACAGGTTTTTATCATTGTTCACTATGATACCTACAGGAACAGGAAAATAAAAGGGGCCAACGTTGGTTAAGGTATTCCTAAAGCTTCTTCACATCAAGTCCAGTTCTTCTGCCTGACTTCTCATTTATTGTCCCCGATGGCCGTGATTTTGTACATGTCTGTGCCATTGAGGACACTGGCAACTCATTTCTTAAAAGAACCTGTAAGATAGCTAAAACCATTGATGCAGAACTCTTTACTTGGCTTTGCAATTAAGTAGAGCTAGCCTGCCTTGACTCTGGGTCAGCCATGCAGCTGATAACTTGTGGTCACCGCCTCCCTAGCTGCTCCCCATGACCACCTGATTCTGTGTTCTTGTAAGAACTCAAGAGTGTGCCTCTATTTTTCTGGATGTTTTCCCAAGTTGCTGAGGTTTGGTCAGCTCAGATGATGAGCTCTCTCTTGCTATTGTCATGGGGCACATGGAAATTGTCAGACTCCTGCAACTCTGAGACACATCCTGATTTCAGGTTTCAGAGATGTAAAAATGTAAAAAGAACCGTGTCTCAGAACTGATGAAAGATGGCACCGACAGACTTTATTCCCTTTATTGCTCTTCTCCCCTTGGTATGTGACCTATTTTGTTGCAGACAAAGTCAATTAGCTGCTTTGTTTTGTTATTGTAAGAAATTGAGTTTGGAGTTCTGTAGAGTACCTGCCTGGCCTTCCTCGAGGTCAGCTGTCCCCTTCCTGCATTGTCAGAACAACGCTGGCACTGGCGAGCTCTGAGCTGTCAACAGGTGTCCCCTGTGGAGGGAAGTCTGTGGTTGCAGGAGTTTGGATGATGCTATACACCACATTTCTCTCTTGGAGAAGCACAACACCAAAGTGGGTATTTAAGCCTCTGAAAAGTCCTGCACTAAAGAATCCTGTTAAAAGGCTTACCTCCATGTTCCCAAGCATACTTGACCATAAAAGTCTTTCCCCTTCACCCTCTTTTAATGAGTGTGCTCCTCTCCTCTGGGGTATTTTAGGGCTCCACCCTGCACTGCCACTTCTGGCCTTCTAATAGGGGATAAGGCTTGCACATTTATCGCTGAGTCATCTATGGTGGCTGCCCCATGCATGCCTTGCAACAGGGGAAGGGCATGTCCACAGAAGAGCTAACCAGTCCCTGGGGATTTTCCCAGTCCTCAGGCAGCATGAGGCTGCACACAGGTAGACCTTTTTCAGGGCTCTTTTCCAGTGACAGCTACTCTTTATGCCCCCCTCGGGGCACTCCTGCCTGCATCTCAGACTCAGTGGCTGTGTCTTAAATTGCAGTGTTCCTTTTGAATCTGTCCTCACCTGTCTATCTGCACATGTTCACACCCTTCCCGCATCATCTTTTCCATTCCCAAGGCTTCACCTTTCTAGCCATGCTAGAAACTTCCAAAGCTGCTTCTCCACCCAGGACCTAATCTGGAGCTGCAGACACATGTATCAATACCATGACTAATTGTCACTGAGTCAATGTGTCACATGTGGCTTCAACCTCAACATGTCCCGAAATGAACTCAGGATGTCCACACACCCCCAGACACCCTGTTCTTGGGTTCTCTGTCTCTGTGAATGAGCGTCCAGGAGATAAAGCTCCAAGTCAAGGCCTGGCCCTTCCTCTGCCTTAGCCCCCGCAGTCAGTCCCCACTTTCTGTAAATTCATTCATGCATCCCAGGCTGGGTCCTTCCCCCATGTTTCTGAGTTCCTGAATAGAAAAAAAAATAAAAATAAAAAAGCAAAACAAACAAGCCTAGAATCTTCTGTTCTGATCCAATCTACAACGGTCTTACTACTTTGACCTGAATCTGCAAAGTGGCTGTGTCGATGAAAAAGAGAACATGGTTAGAACAGAGTTATTCCTACCTTTCCCCAAATTCCAGGGTCCTTAGCAGCCCGTGGGGAAGAGGTAAGTGGTTTCTAGCTGGTGGGAAAAATGATGACTTGGGTGCTGCTCCCACTCTCAGCTGGCCGTGGGCAGCATCTGTGATGTCCCCTCACCTGGTGTGCCTCTAGGGTGACCTACTATCCCGATTAGCTTGGGTCTGAGTACTTTCCTGAGATGCAAAACTTTTAGTGCTAACACTGGGGGCACTTCCCCGCAAACTGCAGCAGTTGGTCACCTAACAGCCCCCTTCCACATAACTCTCTCAGGCCGCTTCTCCTTCCTCCTTCCAGTGTGCCCCCCACCACACACGCTCTCTTTTCCCATTAAAAATCAATGCATGCACATAAGAAGCTTGGAAAATATAGAAAAGTATGAAGAAGGACAAACCACATACACACATAGTCCCCTATCATCTGGGGACAAATGCTATTAACATTGTAATACATTTACTTTCAGTCATTTTTTCTGTATAGGCAACCTTTCTGTGACTTATTTTCACATTTCATAGCTGCCCTCAATACTCATTTCAACCAAATTATCTTCATAAAATTATTTTTAGGAGTGAGGAAAGCCTAAGATGATTTATTTCATCCTATATTCCTGAGATATGGCCCTGGACAGATGCCTACGGTGTAACATACAAGAACTATCAAAGACTTCGGTATCAGGTAATTAAATCCTTAACAGAGGTTGGCAACCATTTTTGAGGTTTATAGAGATAAAGGAGGGCAGGAGAAGTTGCAGAAAATGTAGCAGAGAACCACAATAGCCTTGGAATATTTCATTAGGAGATTGCAGAGCCGATGCCATAATTATTATCGGTATATGAGTATTTTTTTTTATACGAAAGAGAGCGATAAATTTTTCCCTACCTCTGGTGAACATCAGAGAAGAAGAAATGAGTCTTAAGCATAGTGTGAAGGATTTAGGCTAGATAATAAGAAAAGTTATTAACTACCTTAGTGGGTTTGAGAGAGTCTAAGAAATCTCCTTCTCTGAAAGTCCTTAAAAATGATAGAGATTTCCTATCAAGGAAGGATTAAGCGTGGGCCTGCCTAATGTAGAAGAATAAACAAAATAGCCTGGCAGAGTTTCAGCCAGCACTCAGGTTCTATGATTCTCTATATATTACAGGGCGCATAAAATACATGTAAAATTGATTTTTATTTTACATTTCCTTTGAGAAACAAAGAAAAATAGATAGTGAGATTTTTAAGGCTCGCATTTAATTTTCAGAGGGTTAAGGAACAACACGTTGCTGTGGGGTTGGTTACTCGCATCAGAGGGGAGGCACTGGGCCTTGACCAAGTTGACTTTTTTTTATTTTTCCAAATTATATTCTTGTTGCTTTTCCCTAAAACTTTTAAATAGGTTCATTTAGTTTGGGAAATGTGTTAGCTGGGATTTTAAGCCGTATTTGAATTTCAAGGGATTATGCAAAATCGACATGGCTTGCAACACCAGGAATAACGTCCAGTCTTTGCTTCTTCATGCCTGTTCTGTTGATTATTCTTAATTGTTAGCAACGTTCAACTCAAAACTCTTTGTATTTTCTGCTGGTCTGTTCCTCTCCTGCACGTTTGTGCGAATAGTGCATTTGCTGCAAACAAAGTCCACAGGGAGAACATCTCTTTCCATGCAAATTGGCAGCTTAGGGAATAGTTAGGTGCTTACAATGTCATTGAAAGTCACACAAATCAATTGGCAAAAATTATTTTCTGTGATTATCTTGTTTTTGCAGTTACGTTTTTAATTTTGACAGTTTAAGTGTGTTTAGGGTTCATGATAGTTAAAGGCCAAGTGGAATGTGGGGCAGGTCACTGCTGAGATTCCCACTGCTTGGCTAATGAGGTTTTCTTTGGACTTTTGGTGTCATTTAATCTCATTAACATTAAAGAGAGATACTTTAGAACAAAACAAATGAACAAATATTTATTGGGTGCCTGCGATGTGCTAGGTGTATGCTAGGTAGAGCAGGACATAAAAATTAGAAGCTCTTGCTTTTAAGAGCCTCACTATCTAATTAAGAAGAAATAAATAGTAATAAAGTTAGGATGTCAGACCACACAGGAAAAGGCACCACAAAGTGGGACACTATTGATTATCAATGAATTCTGTAAATGAAGAGTACCTGATTTTGGAGGGACAACTGTAGGGCTGTGCCAGGGTCCTTTCCTTCAGGTGATGGTGTTTGAGTTAGTCTTAAAGGCCTTGGCTAAACAGAAAAGGGCCCTCCGGGATGGTGAAATAACATGTGTGAAGACTGAGCAGAAGAAAGTAAAAGGTATGTTTAGGGACCGATGAATAAATGTGGTTAGAAAGGAGACTGAGCAGGACAGCAGTGGGAAAAGTTTGGAGACCTGTCTATACCAAGTGTACTCATGTCCTCTTGCTGTGTAACAAAGCACCACAAATGCAACAGCTGAAAACCACACCCATTTATTATCACATAGGTCTGTAGTTCTGTAGGTCAAAAGGTATGACTGCGTCCCTTGCTTAGGGTTTCACAGGACCAAGATCAAGGGGTCAGCTGGGCTATGCTGGAGGTTCTGGAAAGAATTCCTTTCAAGGCTCATTCAGATTATTGGCAAAATTCAGGTCCTTGTGATTCTAAGAGTGAAATCCTTGTTTTGTTGGTTGCTGTTGGCCAAGGATCACTCTCGGCTCCTGGAGGACACACTCATGTCCTTTCCACGTGGTTCCCTCCACCTCAGGGACAGAGGACCTCCCTCATGTTGACTCACTGTTACTCTTTGAATCTCCTTGACTTCCTTTTCCATCACCAGCTGGTGAAAACTTCCTGCTTTTAAAGGTCTCATATGATTAGCTGAGGCTCCCAGATAATCTCTCTGTTGATTAATTCAAGATCAACTGATTAGTGACCTTAATTGCATCTGCAAAGCTCCTTTGCCATGCAATGTATTAACAATGTAACACAATAAACACAAGGAGACGATCATGGGGGTCAGCTGAGTATTCTGCCCACCATGCCATGCCTGTGACATGATGCTGCTGTGTTCCTGCATGCTAAGGGCTCAAACCTCAGGGGGAGTGTTTGTGAGTATAAAGTGACTAGTTCCAAAGGTGACAGAATGTGAAATTTGGCACTTTTGTCAGCTCTGTTTTATTTTCAACCAACTATCCTTTTCATAGAGAAAAAATGAACCTTTAAGGAAAGTTCTTCAATATTCTTCCATTCATCTTTCAAGGTTATAAGCATGTGAAAGGTTTCCTTATGCCCCTGAAGATTTTGGTAGCATTACTGATTTGACCTAGTTGGGAGGACAAACTTAAAAGAGTCAGAAAAATTCCCCTGAGGGTATGTATACTATTCATAAATCCTTTTTTCTTCCCCTGGCCCAAGTATCCGTATATTTACTACATTTTTAAAGAGTTATGTCATTCCACAAATAGTACAAAATCCTATTTCAGGGCATAGACAGTAGAGCTGGTGTTGGAATTTAGTTAAGAAAAAAAAATAACTCTAAATGTTTATAACTAAAATTTACCATGCTAATGGTATTTATTCCTTAGTCCAACATGCTTGCGACATGTTGAATGATTCAGGGAAGAAATAGTGTTTATTTCTATCTCTCTGGCTAAGCCGTTGCATCCACTCTGAAATTTGACAGTCATCCGAGTGGGCAGCAGAAAAGGGGAAGGCTGAGTTTATAATGCAGAAAATAGTGTCTCGTACGTATCGTTGGAATGAGTTGCTGATGCCGTGTAGCCGGTTATGTATAAGCAGGATATATACTGTCAGTCAGCACGTTCATAGCGCCCCTACTAGCTTTGGGCAGAGCACTGAGCAAGATGTCGCTGGGAATTTTCAAAATTCTTCATCTTTTTAGGCTATGAAAGAAGTTCTGTCCTTTAATAGGGGATGCTTAACTTCATTTAGGAAGAGTGTTAAGACCTTTCTCATAATCTATGAATCCCATGCTAATGGATGAATGCAAATATTGTTATCACCTTCCATTGACAGAGGACTCTATTGTTAAAATAGAGAAAAGTGTTAATCCTTTTGTAATTAATGCCTTATTGGGGTCTTCACAGGTCAAGGATATAGCTGGATTTTGGTAAATTAACTTTGAAGACTTTTCCCTAACTCTCATTTTTCTTTCCTCTTAAAAAAGTAACCATTGCATATAACCTGTTCTTTTTCTTTTACCAATGATATAAGACCTTGTTTGTAGGTTGAAATGAAACCAAATCAGACAAAAGGTGAATATGAAGGACATGTGGCTCCCTAGCAAAACACGGGGAGAAAAATTCAGCGTAGAGAAAGTACTGTGACCATGTGATAAAGAAAAGCCCTTGGTTTAATAATTGGCAGTCACTATAGTGGCCATATTCCTGGAAAGTAACTGGTTTTTATTAAATGATATCTATTATGATTACCATTAATATTATTTTGACATACAGACATAAGAAGATAACCAGCCAGGACAAGTGTCAACATAGAGGTGCAAACGGTATCTGTGTGTTAAGTTAGGGGAGCAAGAATAATGGGACAGAGTATTCAGAAGAGATTTTCTGTAAGAGGTGGGTTTAAGTCAGTGCTTTCTCAAGTGGGTTCTTAAAAAAACAAAAAACAAAAAAATGCCCCTAGTTTGGTAAGATTAACAGAGTTCTGGGGTCAAATATATTTAGGCACCACTGGCTACTAAGGTTCAACAGGTTCCTTCACTGTGTGACTCGTCAGAGCTTTTTATGATAATTACATAATAACTCTCTAAAAGGAAGGCTCAAGATGCAATGATTCCCAAGCACACTGGATTTTCTGTTCTTTCATGGTGTTCCCATGGGCTGGCGCAGTGGAGCAAACTCTGGGAAATGTGAAGTGAGACCCTGCCTTGGAGGACGGCGGGCCTCAGGTGGGTGGAAACGGGGAAAGAGTTGGGCAGTAGGAGCACTGGCTTTGGAAGGAGCAAAGGTGAAGTATGGTGAGCCACAGGGGGCAGCTGAAGGGCCAGAGTGGGGACAATCTGGGGAGAAAGGACTGTTTTGCAGAAATGGGGAATGAGTAGAGGTGGTGGGGAGGTTTGTTTGTTTTAGTAGCAGGGTTTTTTTTTAAAGGAATATTCATCTTAATCTGACAACATGGTCCACAGTGGTCTGGGTGGGCTGAGCCTGCAGGAAGGAGCACTCATCCGGAGTCTTTTGTGTTAGTCTGTGCATGGAATGGTCAGGTCCTTCCCAACCTTGTTTCTCATTACAATCTCTCAGCCATGGCCGTGTGGTCCCTGCCATGCTAGGGGCTCCATCACTGTCAAGTGTCCAGAGTCATCCCAGGGGCCTAGCATTTGTAGTAGGTCTCCAAGGCAACACCTTTATTAATTCATGGATACACCTTAGAACATTTCTGTTGCTCTAAGTCTGTCTTTGCTTCAAATTCCTTTCTTAAAAAGAACATGTGAACACGTCGAGATGTTCACTGTTAGGTGCAGTGTCTCTCATGGCCAGCTGATCTAAAACCTGCACAGACCACATCTTTTACGGTGCGTTTCATGTTGGCGTGTCTGTCATCTGAAATGCCTCCCAGACTATACTGGCAGCTGGCCAGGCTGAGCACCCAAACTGGAGCGCCAACCAGTCTTCATGGCCTTTCCCCTTGGAGTTATCAAAGAAACAAAAAGAGTCTTTTCAGCATGAACAAGAGTTAAAAAGATAACTGAGGAAAGAGCTGATTAATCACAATTTACAATTGTTGGAAAGCCCAGGTCAGAAAAACTCAAGAACAGTCTGGCAATTTCCATGGGAAGAACAATTGTTGCTTTCATGGAATCTACTCCCTCTCCGCTGTCCATGCTCCTTTCTTCTCTCCATTCTTAGGCCGGTGGGATTAGCAAGTCCAGCCTGGTGAGTCATAGACACTGGGTGAGTTCCCTGTCCTCTCCCTTACTTCTTTGCTCACTTTGCCCTTGACCTGGAAGATATCCTTCTACTACACAGCAGTTTTCAGCCACAGTTTTGTGCTGTTTGATCACTTGGCTATTTGCAGGGTGAGTTGCTTTTTAAAAAATACACAGAGAATAACTCATTTATGTTTTTTTTTTTTTTTTTGGTTTAACAAGTGAGAGGTGAAATAAAGGAGCTGTTCCTAAGTACAGAGATTAGAAAACAAAACAACAAAGGAACAACAAAGCCCATACGTCTCACAGCCAACAGCTGCCCAATTAAAGTCATATGCGTTAACAGCAGAAGTGGCCAGTGACAACGCAGTGGAAGGCAGTTCAGGTCACAAATCCAGAACAGGAAATATATTTTCATCTTGTTATTTATGACCCAGCCTTAAAGGAAAACAGATGGTACTACTTTCAGAGCTGTTTTGCTCTTGTTTCAAATGGCTAATTCAAATCAAACTCGGATTCTATTCTTAGTCAAGGCAGCTGCTGCATTGTCTTAGCTGGGCTGTTTTTACCAACAACACCCCTTCCTCTGACGGAGTGGCCAGAGAAGACCACAGCAACATCACTGTCACCATCAGCCCACAGCCCAAAGAGAACTGCATTTGTCTGCAGCAGCCTAAAACCTATTGCTGGATGACACCATTTGGGATAAACTGTGGCATTTTGAGTATAATCCACAACTTCCACTCCCTTCCCTCTTGCATTTAATTCTGTCAAAGGCCTTACTTCCTTTGAAAGCAATGATTTATTCCAATTTTAGACTAGAGTGACCTCTCTCAGGGACTCTTTTCGGGTGGGGAAGATTGCAAAGATGGGAACAGAAGTCAAAAAGGGCTCAGAAAAATAGAATATGAGAGATGCTCCCACAATACAAAGAAAGCAGCAGAGCTTGCTTCAGTGCCCTCTCCCTGGGCGGCCACTGCTGATTCTTTAGTCAAAGGCTCTATTTACGAGACTCACTGATAAGAAGTTGAAGGGTAACCATTTGTTTTTAAAATCAATTTTTTAGAAAGAAAGTAATATATGTACATAATTCTAAAAAATAAAATATTTTCCAAATATTTGTTTCTCCACTGTATGAGGAGTCTCTTGCTTTAATCCTTTCAGCGGACACCCATTCTGTCCTCTTACATACCCAGAAGCAATCGCTTCAAATTCTCCTAGCTGCTAACCTCAGGTATTTACCTCCCTAATTTACCTCTATATGTCTTTTTTCTTTTTTTTTTGAGACAGAGTTTCACTCTGTTGCCCAGGCTAGAGTGCGGTGGTGTCATGATGGCTCACTGCAACTTCAAACTCCTGGGCTCAAGCGATCCTCCTGCCTCAGCCTCCCAAGTAGCTGGGACTATAGGTGCTCCACACACCTGGCTAATTTTTCTATTTTTTGTAGAGACAGGGTCTTATTCCTGCTGAGGCTGGTCTCGAACTCCTGACCTCAAGCGATCCTCCCACCTCAGCCTCCCAAAGTGCTAGGATTACAGAAGTGAGCCACCTCGCCCGGTCTAACTCCATACTTCTAAGAAATATGCATATAGTGTTACTTCTTTATTTAATTTTAGAAAATATCTCTTACTGTTCTTTAATTAGTTGAGAATTTAGCTTGCCTAGAACTCCTCCCCTGACTAACTCATTCATTCAATTGAGCTTTATTACATTTTCAGTTAATTACGGACAGTTTTTACGTTGTTATAAGTAGGTAAATATTTTTTGTCAAGCCATGTAGCAGGGTATTATTAGATTTCCTTTCCTGTGCAACTTTTTTGTTTTTCCTGAAGTTAATAATTGTACAACTTTTGTTTGCTTATTTTTATGTATTTCTTTAAACTTTCTTGAGAATAAAACTTGTCAAATGCTTTGTAAAATCTTTCAAATAATCAAACACATCCAATCATCTGTTTTCAATCTCCCTCTCTTTTTTTTCCCTCTCTCTCCTGGAAACCTTCCTTCTTCCTCTGTCCTCTTACTCTGATCTGTTTGTTGGCTGTGCCTTTTGAACAAGGCTTAATCTAGAACTTTCCAATACTTTTTCTGTGTTAGCTCACTTTCCAAGATTCCATGTTCTGTGATAGCATCTTAAACACAAATACATGAAAGTAAAATTTTTGATTTCTTGCATTCCTGAAACTATTGTTATTTTATCCTCACACTACGCATAGTTAGACATGTCAGAGACAAGGAGAAACTCAAACTACTGAACTTTAAGACATACCAATAGAAACTCTTAAAAATAAAATATAGACCTAAATGTAAAACTCAAAACTATAAAACTTCTAGAAGAAAACATAGAAGGAAATCTTTGTGATCTTGGATTAGTCAAAGATTTCTTAGATAAATCACTAAAAACCTAATCCATTAAAAATTGATTCATAAACTAAATTTTATCAAAATAAAAACTTTTTGGCTCTTTCGTAAGAGTATGAAAAGGCAAGCCACAGTCTGGGAGAAAATATTTGCAAAACATATATCTGATGAAGAACCTTTAGGCAAACTACATAAAGAGCTCTCAAAACTCAACAGTAAGAAAACAAACAACTAGATTTAAAAAATTGGCCAAAGATATGAACAGACAATTTATCAAAAAAGATATATGAATGGCAATTAAGCACATGAAAAGATGTTCAACATCATTAGTCATTAGAGAAATGCAAATAAAAGCCACACTACTTCACACCTATTAGAATGAAAAATTAAATAGACTGACTATATCAAGTATTATCAAAGATGTGGAGGACCTGGGACTCTCATACACAGCTGGCGGGAATGTAAGATGTCAGTTTGTTAAAAAGTTAAACCTATTATATGTTTCAACCATTCCACTAAGTATTTACCCAAGAGAAAAGTAAGTATGTACCCATACAAAGACTCGTATACATGTTCTTACTGATTTTTTCATAATAACAAAGTCCTAGAAACAACCCAAATGTTTATCAGTAGATAAATGAATAAACTATGGTGTATCCATACACCATACACCATCTATACCACTCACTAGTAGAAAGGAGCAAAATACTGCTACACATATAAAGTGAATGGATCTCAAAGTTAGTATACTGAGTGAAAGAAGCCAGACAAAAATGATTATATACTGCATGAGTCCATTTATATAAAATTCTGGATAATACAAACTTATCCATAGTGACAGGAAACCATCAGAGGTGGCTGCCCGGGGTGGGGGTGAGGGGCTGCGGACAGGAGTTATGAAGGGCCCTCTGTCTTGAAGTCATGATGGTCTCGTGGATGTATACATGTGTCAAAGCCTATCAAAACTGTACACTTGGATTGTGTGCAGTTCTTATATCAGTTATACTTTGATAACATTTTTTAAATTTGAAAAGAAGACATCATACTTGTGCATCTGAAATTACACATTTCTAATAGTTTCAACAATGCTTTCAGATCACTGGTATATGTGCATCCATCAGTCTCTATTCAGCCAAGCACTGTCCTGTGTTCCAGGTGAGCAAAAACAGTCCCTAACTCCACTGGCTTTCAGTCTAATGGGAGAAGAGATCATTGTATATATAAAACAGTAACATTATGTAACACTTAAAGAGCCCTTTCTGTGTGATAGACATTTTTTTAAATAGTGTCTCATGTGCTTAATTCATCATCTTACTGATGTGGGTGCTGAGGTGCAGAGGGAGAGTGCCTTGCCTGAGGTCACTCAGTACGTGGCAGAGCTGAGATCCAAAGCCAGGCAGGGCGGCTGCAGGGTTTGTGCTCTCACCCACCTCACCGCTCCGCCTTCACAAGGACAAGCTGAGAGGGGCTGTGAAGTGACGAAGTGACGTTGCACAATGCTGTGGTGCTGTGTTCCGGCAGGGCTCTCCTGGGTGCGGTGGGAGGAGTGGGGAAGAGTCGCTCTGGGCGGTCTGGGGTGAAGGAGGGTAAGTGCCTTCCAGGCAGCGTGTGTGTGGAACTGGTGTCTTTTCTAGTCGCTCTCTCCATTTCTGTTTCTGACTCTTTCTTTCTCTTTCTCTAAAATGGGCTGAGGTGGGGACCCATGCATGCCCATGACTCTTGATAACCACGAGAACACAACTGAGCCCCTAGGGCCTGGAAGCAAACTGTCTCCTTTTCTGGCGGAGTCTCTGAAGGCTCAACCCAAGCGATCCGGGAGCTGTAAATTGGCTGGCAACTGCATTTTACTTTCAACCACCAAGGGCTTTCATACTTTTGTAGATACTTTCGTGAAGCCTTTTGAGGGAGTCCTGCAGCTGCTGAAAGCTATGCCAAAATTCGTGTTTTAATCTGAGGAAGATCCGTGAATGACTGTGCTATGGTAATCCTGCCATTCAAAGCGGCAGTCTGGACTTGAGCTCACTCACATCAAGAGGGGAGATAAACTCGGATTTGCAAGTGCCAAAGGCCAAAGCCACTCCTCCCCGACTGGACAAATCTCTAACCTGAACACATTACAGAATTAAAATTTAGACTAATTGCAAATTAGCGATGGTCATAAAGAGTGCAGGGTGCTATTGCTAAGCCTGTGAGTAGCCCTCTGGTATCATTATAATTGTTTTAAAGGAAAAACCAGATTAGAGCTGCGGCATGACAACATGAAGGACACCCAGCGTTCAGCAAGTTGAGACGCACAGCTCAGGGGCCCCACTAATCTTGAAGTCCCTGAAAAGTATATTGTTAATACTACATGACAGATAAATTATTTCTCGAACCCCAAGAAACGCCTAGAGGGAAATCAAAAAACGCCGTGAGCAGGCAGACCTTTTATGATTTTCCCAGGATACTGCTATGTTTCCAGAAACCGGCTCACAGCCCCACTGAATCACATACGTCACATTACCAGAAATAGTTGCTGACAAAGACTTCATTTAAATGCTGTTGAGATAAAAGCAGGGAGGCCGTGCATAGTTAAAGGCAGGAAAGTAACATATGTGTCCATCGCTACGTTGTCCCAAATGGGTAGTACCCTAATCATTTTTTTCATTCCTTGTTGCTCTGCCAGGGACTGGAAGACATATGTCACTTTTCCACCTTACCAGGGCATTTTCTAGTTTGTTTGGATTTATGTCACAAGCTTAATGAGATTTAAATGGAATTTTTGTATGTGAGTAATACGGAGCATTAGTGCAAAAACTTTCATTGGCTGTGCTGCTGGCATGATTTGCATAAGGGTTTTTAAATATGACAGGAGAATATTGAAGTCCTTATAAATCATAAGGCATGAGCTATACTGGAGCAATAGAGGAAGCAGATCAGATTATCTAAGTAACTGTAGTTTCTGAAAAAAGGTTACTGTGCTGTGTAGACAGGGTGTTTAGGGAGAGACCCCGAGGAAGAAACAGAGTGTAGGCCACTAGCTTGGTTGTGAGCCGGATGTGGCTTTCTTTCTCTTCAAATAACTCACAGGAGCATGGACATCATCTCACTGCTCCGCTGCTGGCCTTGGGGACATTCCAAGGCCCCCTCACCACTTCCTTGTACCCTCTGGGGCTTGGAGGATCTCCATGAGGTCCCCTTCTTTGCTTTGAGTCACCTCACTCTGTCCCTACTCTGGTATTTTACTCCTCCTCCCCTCATCCCAGCCCAGGAAGGAGAGGAGGAGCTTTGATCTCCCCTCAGGGGACTGGAAACTATGCCTTGGAAAGTCACACGTGCCTGTGCTGTCATCCTCCGTCTGTGCTGGGCCGCCCCTCCCCAGAGGCAGTGAGCAGGGGATGCCCCAGCGGACCTGACTGGTGGAAGAGCAGGAAAGGGAGAGGACAGCCTCAGAAACTCCTTGAAAGTGTCCCCAAGGCAGGCTTCCGTCTGCAGCGGCAGCTTAATCAAGTCAGCGTGCATCAGGGTGCGGGGTGTCCCGGGGCAGCTTGCAGGATATCTGTGCCCTCCCCAGCTCTTACGGAAATGAGATTGCGATTTCAATCTCCAGGCCTGCAGAGTCCCCGATATGAAGGAGGATGAAGTCACTGTCTCCCTGGGAAAACAGGAGGAGCATTCAAAGGAAGGCCCCCACCTGTCACTGTTCCTACGGGGCTATGCCGGGCTGGACCTCACACTGCAGGTTTTAGGGGGACACGGAGTACTGCCGTGTGGAACCTAGATCTGAGTCACAGGTGTTAGAGGGAGATGATGGATTTCAATCGGGGTCCGTAACTGAGTTGTGCTGAGACCAAAGGAAAATCAGCTGTACTGAGACTGTATTTAAAATGTTGATATTTTGTCCATCATAGATTTTTTTTGCATACATTTTGATTTATGGCACCCCTGTAAATTTTGCACCGTAGGTGAACCCCTTACTCACTCCACCCTAGTCCAGGCCCTGGATCTAATCTAGCTCCTTAGATTTTCAGATGAGAAAACTGAGGCAGGGAGCACAAAGGGACTTGCCCAGTGTGACATAGATAATTAATGGAAATACGCATTAAAGTTTATGTTCAGCCTGGTGGGTTTTTTTTTTCCTTTCCTGCTTCATCATATTGTTCCCTCACTTGCTAAGTTTTTTTTTTTTTCCTTTAAGATGGAAGAAAAAATTTTCCTGAGGTCTGGGGAAAGTTTCCTTCTCATCAAGTTTAAGGCCTGTAGTGGGAGGTGAGGAGGGAGCAAGGTGAGGGAAGAGACGTGTCGCAGGAGGCAAGAACCTGGTAGCGCAGAGCGCAGAGCGCGCTTCAGAGCGGTCCCGGCGGAGCCCACTTCTCTGTAGCTACGGGTTATCTCTTCTAAGGTAGGTCAAGTAGAATCTTTAAATGGCTGCTTCTTCAGACTTATAGCTATTTTAATTTAACTCCAAGTGCTTAGAGGAACACTTTTATTTAACTTCAGTAGAGTATAGCTTTATTAAAGTCAAATAAGATATAGAAAAAAGATGAACCCAGAGAAAATATGCCAATGGAAATTCTTATTTGAGAAATGTCCAGATATTACATGTCTTTCATTTTAATTTATTTCTTAAGCATTGAATGAAATTGTAGGCCCACCTGAGAAGCAAAATAAGATTAGTCTACCGAACAATAGATAACCAGGTTAAAAAAAAAAAAAAGAGCAAAATTTGCAGAGATAAAAGTTTAATTATGTCCTAGTTGCTTGCTGAGATCTGGAAATCAATGTAGTTATTTCAATATAATTCTTGGTGGGCTATCAAATGACATGAGGGATCTTTGTACCCCTTCTGTTAAAATATAGCCACCATAAAATAATTAACAATAATGGAGTTGACATTAGATTAATGTAGCTAACCTCAGGTTGGTAGTGGAATTGCTTTTTGAATGAAACAGAAAAAAAATAAAAAATTAAGAGCAGACCTCTGTGTGAGTGAAATAGCAAGGAACGTGCCTGAAACTCTGAAGACATGTTATCCTTTGTCTCACTGTGAACTAAAATTCTGTAAAATCTGCTTAAGACTTTCTTTTAGGAAAAATTCATGAAAAATATCTCAAATGAAAAAACCTAGGTGGTTGAAATTGATCACTTTTGTATAATTTAGATCAGAACTAAAATGTTGAATATACCATATTGCAAAAGCTAACCAGCGTAATTTTCCCTTTTTCCAGGGGTTGTGGGGATGGTGGTGGTCATGGGATATTGAGATAGGTTTGAATTCCATTTAGGCCACTTAGCAGTTATATGACTGAGCCTTAGATTTTTCATGCATACAGTTGTGAAAATAGTACCAACAACTTATCTATCTTAAAATGTTTTTGTGTAAATTCCTAAGTTCTCTCTCTCTCTCACTATATATATATATATATATATGTATATTTATTATTTGTTAAATATTTATTAAAAATAAATATTTCGGTAGATATTTAGAAGTTAAAAAATCTGCTGAGCTACTTATTAACTGAACCAATATTCTGGTGTATATCATGCAGTTGGGTTCATAAGACTAAGAGAGCATTTTATTTAAAAAAGAGAAAAAAAAATCTTTGGAAACTTTCCACCTATGCTTGGTATAGCCCAGCAAAGGGTGAGGCAACATCAGTGGGCATTCAGCTTGTGAGCTGGGTCTCAGGATTGAATTTTCTTATTTTAGTCCTATGCAAATACCAATTGTTTCCACTGATAGTATCCTGTTATATGACTTGCAATTCCATACTTTGTTTTCTGAACTTTATGAAGTCAGATTCCACTGTAGCCATTCTGGAGCCAGTGGCTTTAGCTTCAATACCCAAAAAGCTTCCTAAGGATCCAAAAGTGTTGTGGATGTCGTTACTGGAAATTCCTTACTCTGATTCCTTTGCTTGGGAATCCTTTGGACTTCCAGTTCCAACAAATGTCTGAATCTGACTTTTTCCACTTCATTGCTAACTCAGTTAAGTCATTTAAATGTGCATCATTTGACAAAAAAAAGAAGGAAACTTCCATGATGTAAAAAGAAAACGACACCACCAAAAAACCTGGTGCTAGGAATATGGAACCAACAGATACATGGGATACCCTTGAACCATTGGTCCCCTAATTGATTCATGGATTTAACAAATATTTATTGAGAAAAAACTATAATGCTAAGCACTTTGCCAGGTGGTGGATGCAGTTGTGAGTAAAAATCAAAGAGATCATCCCTGCCCTTTTGGAACATTCAGTATCATAAAAAGGATAGATTGTAATCAAAGAATCACATAAATAAACATGAAATAATGACTCTTCTAACTGCTACAAGGGAGAGGCCCATGGTGACTTTAAGAATAAATAATAAAGTGATCTAGACACGGATTCTGACAAAATCTCCCTGAAGAAGCCTGAGATCTAAAAGAAGATTTGTAATTTCAAGTAGGAAGAAAGGCAAAGGAAGGGGGTAGAGAGAGAAGGATTCCAGCCAGAGGATGCAGCAAGTGCCAAGGCCCTGTGGCAGAGGGAACGTGGGATGTTAGAGAGTCTGAGTGTCATCTGGTGTAGCTGGATTCTGCTACAAAATGACCATGTTGGGGCAGAGAGAAGCCAGACCATGTAAGTCTTGGTAGCCATCTGAAGGATTTTTGTCTTGATTCTACGGCTAATGAAAATCATTGAAATGGTTTAATCTACCTTGTGGGGTGTGTGTGTGTGTGTGTGTATGTGTGTGTGAGACAAGATCAGATTCGCATTTGAAAAAGATGACTTGAAATACAAACAGAAGCTTGAAAGTGGGCTTGAGTCAATGCATGGGGCTCCTTTAAAAGGGAATTCTAATTGTTTAACAAAGAGCTGATGGTTGTTGAGGTCAAGGTGAGTGTGGTGGAGGTGGGGAAAGGTGAAAGGCTTTGAAAGAAACTCAGGAAGGCACTTGGCAAGACTCAGTGCAAACATAGGTCATACCTTGGAGTTTTCTTCCGATAGTTTTAAGAAAGCCCATCTTATTTGTACTGATTTTTCATTTTCAAACCTTTCAAAAGAAATTTATTTATTTATGTATTTATGCATACCTGCAAGAGTTAAGGAGGGTGCCAGGCACTGGGGAATTTCATGAAGAGCCCTCATGGGCTCACAGCTGGGTGGTACGGTCACTTTCTTTACAGGGCACTGAATTCTCCTTTCTGTATTAATATTTTTTTATATGTTTGTCTCAAACTACACCTCAGAATGCCAGGGAGACAATTTGGCATTGCAACGTTTGTCATCATGAATTGTGTCAAGTGGCTGAAATGTGTTTCATGTACAGATAACCAACTTTCGACAATATTTTCATTTGTCAGTTTCTCTCTTGCTCTTATCCTCCATTCGATTCAAATGTACCGAAACTTCCCTATGGTTGAAAAAGTGGGGTCCATCTCATCTTTGTCCTTTGAAAATATGGTTTTGATTGCTCGAGTGACATCCATTTCCAGTGGCACTTGGCGCCAGGCCCCCAGCAATGGTGCAGGGATTGGACAGTGCAAGGCAGTAGTTTGGGAAGCGGAACTATAAATGGAAAGGTGTAATATGAAATCCCGACCAAACAGCTTTCAGAATTGAACCTCCAACTGAGCCCCTCTGATGTGTGAAGGATGAATTGTGCTGGCTGTTTTAGGGGGGAAAACCGTCTCTCTAATAGCTACTTCAAAACCTTCCCCCTTTGACCCATGTGGAGTCTTCGTTGTTAAAAACAGAAGGAAGCTAAAAGTAGGGAGAATATAAAATAAAGGATAAAAGGTATTCTCTTAAGCTGCTTGCTAATCACAGTGGAGACTGTAATATCAGTCTATCTGTCTAGTTATTACCTGTATAAATTTAAAGATCTTTATTTCTATTTAGTAGAATAAAAGGTTAAAACCTCAAATTTATCTCTATTGGAAGCAGAAGATTTTCTCATACTACCCTTTCACCTGATCTGTATTTAATTTAGACAGACACATTTAATTCCTTCTTCTTTATCCTGATCTTTAAAATCATAGTTTCAAAAAAAAAAATCACTTCTATTGGGGTTTAATTTCTCTGGGTTCTTGTGCAGAAAAATTCTGTTTTTGATGCATTTTATTTCTCCCACTTGATCTCTCACAAGTAGTCTGCCCCTACTAGTGATTCTAAGAGTCACATGGTGATTGTTGAAATGCTAGATGCCAAGGCCCCAGATGTTCTGATTCATTAGGTTGGGGATGAGGCTGAGGAATCTTTTATTTAACATCCCAGGTGACTCTCTTTCAGGGTGCTTTAGACCCCCTCTTTGAGAAACACTGCTTTAACCCAAAGAGCTGGTTTTAAGAAGTTCCTGAGCTGAAGCGCCATTGGAGCAGTGCATTGTATGCAAATTTTTGTTCCCCCTGTTTCCTGTGTACCATTCATGTACAATATATCCAGGTTGAGATGTCATTCTTTATTTTCAAATACTTTTATCAGAAGAGTTTTCTCTCTCTGCCTCGGGGTACCCTATTATAAGGCACAAAGTAAATCTGAATATTCACTTAATAACTTAAAAATATGAGAACATTAAACCCTGAATTGAGTCTTCAGATCGCTCAGCCCGTTACTAATTTTTGTGCCATAAGTGATGTAGAGTCTCCATTGTTACCCTTTTTATTTGAGAGATCTGTCACAGAGCTGTCACATCCCAGACTTGCATTTTGCCAAACTTTCTTTAAAAATATTTTAAGTGGATGAACATCTCTGTGACAAATTTAGAATGTGTGTATATAATATCCTAAGCCATCATCCAGTATGAATTTAAGTCCCACTAGCCACCATGCGGTGGTCATCAGAGTTTTGTACAACGGTCACTAGCATGAGAAAAAAAAATAATCATCATTTCCTTTTAGAATGTGCTCCTACTGCACCTTGCGCTTGTGACACACCTAAGACTCTCAGATGACATAAATGAAGGTGCCATTTGCAACAGTGTAGGAACACTTTCTATATTCTTGCGATTGTTATCCATGAGAGTTAATTGTTTCCAGGTGCTTCCTGAAGCCCTGATTTAAACAGCCGCATCTGGGTTGTAATTGATTAACTGGAATGGCATCTTCAACCTCTGTATCGTGTGAGCATTTGGGATAAACTGGTACACTTCGCCTACTCACACATGCTCCGGTACCAGGAGCCTTTTAACAGGGGGGCTTTCTAAAATGATTTTCTAAGATAAAGACCCAAATAGTCTGGTAAAACGAGGTGACATGAATGAACTGATTGTCTTAGGACTCCAGAAGAAAGAGTTTCTTGTGGTAGAGGGGGTTCTTGGATGTGCTGTGGTTGAGTTGTTCGACTGCTGTTTGTTTTGTTAGTTAACTGAAAGAGTCTTGGCTCAGGGGTTGCTAAACTTAAACTTCTTGGTGATGATGAGATTTGCCATATTTATGTTGAATTTGAGAAATTGAACTATTAGTCATTCGTGAGTATTTTCATTTTATTACTACAGGTGAGTATATTTGTCAGAATAAGGAACACTAGCTGCTAAATGATCAACCTCCAAATCTTAGTGACTTAGCAAAACCAAGGATCATTCTTTGTTCCTGTAAAAGCTTGGTGAAGGTCGGGCTGCTTTCCTGGGAAGCTCTTCTCTAATAGGTGGCTCGGAAATCCAGGCTCTTTCTAACCTGTGATTCCACCATCTGAAGCACACGGCCTCCGCAGATGCAGAAGAAGAAAGAGCGCTAGCGTGGACAGCCTGTTTTCTGGCCAGGCCTGGAAGGGACCCACGTTCCACTGGCCAGAGCAAAGCCAGAGGCCGAGCCTATCTTCAAGTGAGGCTGGGTGGGAAATGCAGTCTCCTGCATGCTCACTCAGAACCGGTGATACGGGTAGCATCGAGCCAGGCCGCACCTGGGAGAGTCGTGCAGCTTTCATCGTGTCATACCTCTACCGGGTGTGGCTGTGTTGCAACGCGAAACAAAGAAAGTGAGCTTAAAGTAAAAAGCTTGAATTCTGCTTTGGGAAGGAAGGCCTTTAGAGTTTGGTCGACCTGGATTCTAGATCTTGTTCTGCCACTTACTCCTACGTGTTATTGGATAAGCTTATATAATGGGAAAAATATCAGCATCTAGTTCACAGAACTGGTATGAGAATTAAATGCATTAATCGGAAATTGCTTGTATGTGCTCATATATGTTAACAATTATTGTCATTAGTACTATTAAAAGTTGTTTATGTCTCCAGTGATCTGAGGAAGGGGATTTGTTTAGCAGTGGTTTTCAACCCTGACTACGCAGCGGAGTCACTAGTGAGATTGTTTCGAAGTGCACGTGGGGGAGGGAGGGTGACACCCCGATGTGCTGAACGTCGGCAAAGCCACGCAGGTGGAGCTGCTCCCGGTCAGGACTGGAGCCACCGCTCTGCACCCCACACAAGGCGGCTGAGGGGATTCCACGGGCCTGGAGAACAGGTGCATTTGAGGAAGAGCCCGTCCAATATGAGTCTCCACGGTGAGTCAGAAGGCAGAGGATGGAAGGAAACTACAGCATTTCACAGAGGAAAGGGATCCAGAGTTCAGCACTACGGATCACTGACAGCTGTTAGGAGCAGCAGCCTGGACAATTAATGTGAGACAGCTGCAGGAGCCGACCCGCTCACTGCTGGCCATGTTCCCCAGAAATGCTTCTTTTTAGTCCTCTTTCCAGCACTATCTCCTGACCCAGCCTCATCCAGTCTGAAGCCATCTGCAGAGGAGGGATGTAGGTACTTGGAAACAATTAACCACTTTATGAAAGAGGGAAAAACATCTTCCTTTTCCCTGCAGGGTAATAGACATAGTTTGATGTGCTCCGGTTCTCAGCACATCTTCTTGTTCTTCTTGTGAAACATAAAAAAGTTAGGTTTCCAAAGGCCCCCAAGCCCAGTGGTGGCATGCTGAGGGTTTTTATTTTCTTCTTCTTCTTCTCAACTCCACTCAGATAGCAAACCCTGAGAGAATTTCAACATGAAACTAAAAGAAGGTATACATCGGGATAGGATGAGTTATGCTGCAGTAACAAACAATCCCCAAATCTCACTGGCTAATTACAACAGGTTATTTCTTGCTCTTGGTACATGTCACTCAAGGTTGATTGGGAGTCCTGGTCTCTGCTCTTCTCTCTCTAGGACCCAGACTGGAAAGGTCAGTCACCAAAAGGAAGATGGCATAATTTTGGAAAGAGAGTGCTGGGCATGTCTAGTGTGGACAATTAAAGGCTCCAGCATGGAGGGGACAGTGTGTGTCACAGCACATTGGCCTGAGCCAGATGTACAACCACTTCCTCGGCACCCTATGAGGGGTTGGAAAGTTAGGTCTTTTGTGTGCCCAGAATGAGAGGAGAACTGGCTACGGATGAGGAAAACTACTGGCTACTCCAGAGACTCGAATGTCGAAGCGATGTCTGAATTTCAAACACCTGCCTAAGGATTTATAAGTATCTGAGAAAAAACAAACAAACAAACAAACAAGCATGGCCATCACAAGTAAATATGTCAAGGAAAGGCCTCCCACCCCAAATTACACTGGAAAGTTACTCAAACATTAGCCTCTGAAGAGGAATTTCTTTTCAAAAGTTCATGAAATTGAGTAAACAGAGAAATTGGCATTTCTCTATTTTCTTTTATCTATCTAAAATTTGGGTATCCATTTCTTTCCTTTAAGAATAAATGGACACAATTTTTGTTTTAGGTTATTAGATTGTTTCTCTGCTCCATGCGGGTGGGAACAGTTCTGAATTTTTAATTCTTGTGTCCTTACTGCCTACCCAACTGGGCCTAGAGTAGAATAGTCAATGTATTCATATTGATGCATAGGCACGGAATGATGACTAGCATGAAAAACAAATAAGCATTGGTTTTATAACAGCTCAGCATATCTCTGTATCTCCCAAGGGTTTCTGAGGAAGCTGTGAAAATTTCAAAACAAAATTAATTTTAAATAATTTTCATTTAAGAAATAATGGGAGGATTCTTGTGATGTCACACTATCAAATAGTGAAACCAGACATGTTATGGAGTCTTAGTGACGATCACATCCTCAGGGTCCCCTTGAACACTTGGATGAATATGTATTACATCTTTGGCAAGAGTGCTGTCAGTTAGACTCCCGAATGTGTGCGGGCATGTTACTAAACAAGATATCATATTAGGTCCCAATCACGTAGTATTTTCCAGGTTGTCACTTTTCTTACTTGGAAATATTTTTGGGATTGTCTGTTGGTGGCCATCTATCTTATTACTTATTTGTAAAGTTCTATCTAAAAGAATGCGTTTTTCAAGGAGAAGAGAATGAGAAGTTTTCTTAAGTGTTTCAGTATGAAAATCATGTCTCAAAATCAAGATACTTGAATATGGGTTAGTTGTGACTCAGTTTAGCATTCAGCTTGTGAGCCAAATTAAACAAATGAAATAATTTTAATGTAGGTAAGGTTTCTTTTTGAATTCAGTTCTTCTTGCCTTTCAGTATCTTTTAAGAATATCACTGTTCTTCTTATATGCCTTTTGCATTTCATAATACTCCTCTCTCTTCATGTAAGATCTTGCTTTTGAAATGTACTCACAGGTCCCCTGGCACCTATGCAGCCTAATGACTCCTTTCTCTCTGCCCTAAGCATTGGAGTTGTCATGGCCATTGTTTAAATATTAGGGACAATTACCCAGTGTCTCCAAATGTGGTTGGTGTTGCTTTTCCTGTCTGCTCCGGCCCAGACAGTACAATAATGCTGAATAGGATCTCCATTAGTCCTCGCATCCATTGACACGGAGAGAATAGACTGCACAGAAGCCAACTCTTTTTTACCTTGTCATTGTTCCCTGACCATAGGCTTTCTCAGGGTTAGAAATAACTGGTTCTTTAAAAGAGAATTTCTGCATTAACCAAATATACTCTAAATGTCTGTAACAAATACTGCGTTCCTAACCATCATAGAGCTGAAAGGAAAAAGAACACTGCAAACATACTGACACAATTAAGAAATGTTCATTCCTTACTTTATGCTGGGAATGATGTATTTTGTGCACCATATAGTTGGTGAGACTCAATATTCTCAGGCCTACTCTTTAGTTAGCTACCAACTCTTAGAAGCCAACGGAAAAATCACAGGCTTTGATGTGTAAAATAACTGCGAGAAAGGGTGTAGAGCCTTATAAAATACCTGCGTTTAATCTGGACCAGCCGAGAGCAAGACTTGAAATCTTCTTACTGAGGAAAATGAACGAAAGCACACTTGCCTTTTGAGGCACGAAATAAAAGAAACCTATAAAATTTGTGTGGCACAGTGTCCCAGAAATCAATTATGTAATTTTGTACAATCATATCAGGTAGAGTATCAACCCATTACTGAAACTCAGAGCTTTCAAACCTAATGGAGACTATTTGACATTCCTCGGCGAGCTGCCAAAGGCCCATTTCCAATTTCGACGTGACAATTATTGACACAGACATGTACAGGCAGGGAAGGGTTTTCAAGGAAATAACGTCAATAATTTTCTACTGTGTTTTAAGCTAAAAATCAGTAGAAGGTGAGTGACTAGAATCCTTATGGAATCCATATCTACAAATCCCTTGGGTCTTGGAAAAGAAATCTTTACTCTGCAGAACAGTGATGGCAGTCATGGAGGAAGCGAATATCCACACAGAATCCAATTAGGTTAGAAATAGAGAGTTGGGCCGTACATGCTGGAATTGTTCATAATTTTACTAATATACTATCCGCAGGTATTGAAGATTGGATGGAGCAAGTTGCTCCTTGCACCATCCATTCTGCATATCATGGCCAGGTTGATCTTCTATAACTGATCTCATCAAGCTACCCGCCTGCTTGCAAGCTCACGATGGCGGCCTTCTGCTAACTCCTCAGCCTGCATCCTGGCCTTCAGGTCTGTTTCTTTGTGCAATTTTACCATTCACTGCTCCCAGCAAATTCCTCTAAAAATGCAGACTGTTCTCCTAAATTCCTCTTATATCTGATGAGCTTAATCCTCCTTCTATGCCAATTCTCATGCTGTCCCCTCGTTCAGAAATACCCTCTCCACTCAATTTACCATTTTCATTCTGGGTGTTCTTTGAGGCTGTGCTTGAATCTAGCTGCTTCATATTATTTGTACGAGTGCTTGCTTACCGAGGGTCCACCAAGGCCAAGGAATGTAAGGATGATTTACATGGTGCATCTATGTTTTGGGTACATTTGTCTTTCTCTGATAGGTGCATAAATAAATTCGTGCGTGCAATAAACAGGGAGTTGTTTTCTGCCCACAGATAAAATATGCTGCTTATTGTGCAATTAAATCACTTTTTTCTATTCCATAGAGAAAAATGTAATAAACACGTGCAGTAGGGACTACTGTTCCCACGTTACAGGTGAAGAGAGTGATGTTCAGAGGGATTGAGTTTTTTGTGCAAATTCATTTTGGTGATCAAATAGACATTCAAACACAGGCCTCTGGAGTCTAGGACCCATGTGAAGTTGGGCGGCTTCCTGTTTCCAGCATCCAGTGATTTCTCTTTTTCTGAAGCTTCCCGATACTTAAGTGATAGTAATGATGGCAACCAAACAATGATGGTGACAGCTAATGCTGGCCGACAGCTGACTCAACTCCTGGCCTTCTGCTGCAGTCTTTGCATCTGTTATCCCAGTGGGCTCTCACAGCAATCCCAAGAGGTGCTGCCTACTTTTCAGATGAAAGTGAGGCCCAGAGAAGGTAACTAGTTTGCCCAAAGACAGACAGCTGGTAAGGAAAAGAACTGAGATTCACACTCGGGTCTTCCCGACTCCAGAGCTTGCTCTCTTGACCCCTCTGCTCCCACATAACCTTGGTGCCAGGTGTTCCTTCGTGGTCCTGCCTCCCCAGCTGGGCTCCTCAAGGCCGGGGACACCATCCCCTACTTCCTCTATGTCCCCCCGTCAATATCATATGATGGAAATCTGCTTCTGGACATACGTTATCTTCCTCTTGAGGCTGGATCTGGATAACCGGGCTTGACTTAAGGGGGCCATAATGTCCCTACATGGTCCTAGACTAAAGAAGCTGCACAGTTTTCTTTGGTCCAGACCCAGGGTCCAAGCATCTTTTTGTGCTTCTGTTATGGGAAAGGACGCAAGGGGTGTAGAGCAACAGGGGTTGACAGGGTGCCTTTTTGTGTCTTAGAGACACGGGAGAGCTGGCCTCAGCTGAAAATGGTGAGGAAAATGTACACGACAGTCATCTGTAAGTCAGGCTTTGATGGATATCATGCCATGCTTCGTGCCAGCCCTGTGCTAGGAAGCTAGGCCCTTCAGAGGCAGGACCAGCAGTGTTCAGAGCAATGGGTCTTTGTAAAATACCTCCTCAAAATGGTCAGGAAATAAAGCAACATTGCTTTTTTCTTGGACTTTGCATAAGGATAAGTCAGATGAAGTCTGTTTCTGCCTATTATGGAAAACTGTTGTAGGGCACGTGGTGGGGACCACCCAGACAGTGCCCTTGAAGACCTTGTTCTCTGGGGCGATTTGGTTCCTTATGCAGAGATCCATACAATCAATTCATTTCTTCATGCGATGACAGGCTTTTGGGTATTAGATGAGATACTCTGTTACTCTTTGAGATGGTAACAGGGGAGAACTGTATCACTCATCTATTTTACTTTTTATTGTGGCCTCTAGGAAAACTAGAGCTCAATTTTATGCTCCATTCAACAATTACACTTAGCCTAAGTTTTCGGTACATCCACCTTTCATAGATACCTAAATAAGTCGACATGGACAATGAGCAGGACGTTTTCTGCCCACGGTATGCTTCTTATTGTGCAGTTAAATGACCATTTTTCCCTTGAAGAAAAACAGCTTGAGATTTGCTCCCTCACGCGACATGCTCTTTCACCTACAATTTCTAGGAGAAAACACCAAGGACATTCTTGGAAAAGTTTTGCTGAATTATGCTTTTACTCCTGTTGCATACTTTGTAAAATTTAAGACAAGAGTAAATTAAATCTAGTGATCCATGTGTGGTAGGGGTTCCAGGCTGAGGCTAACTTGGGCTTCAGAGCTCTTCAGACCTGCCCCATGGGTTGGGGTGCGGGTGGGTGCTGCTAGAGGCTGATTTCCTGGAGCAGTTGTGGTTTGGCAGAGAATACCTGGACTCAAGAGAAAGTGGGAGGATGTCTCTGTCTAAAATTGGCCCTTATTTTGGCCCAGTGGATTTATTTCCTCTTAAACTGGAGTTTAAAGAGCTGTTTTGAATGAGAGACTTTATGATACACAAGGATGCAGATGGTGTTGGTGCCTGATAGACAAGTGGTACCTGGAGGTGGAAGGAGAAGGATGGACACTGCGCAACCCTGGTTCCTTGAAGACCAGGGACCTCAAACTCAGACAGTGTAGACACAGGCAGAGTCAGGAGAGAGAGCTCTTCCGAGAGGCAGCAGACTCTGTCAGAGAGGATCTGTGGTCATGATTGCAGACAGCCCTCAAAGGACACTTGAGTATTGAGCACAAACAAGGGAGGTAGTGAGTCCGGCAGTAAGACTCTGGAGAAACTACGACCAGAGGAAGACTTTGAGGGGGCAGGAGGTTCTGCATTAGAGAAATGCATATGTTTGAATCAATATACAGCTATTTGTTGATTCTTGTTTTTTATTAATAATGTGACTTTATTAACACCCACTGGCTGCTGAGGCTTGGGGACACCAAGATGACCCTCACGTTGCACCAGACCATGAGGGGCTAGTGACTGCAGGGGCGCGTCTCACTCTTTCTCTCTCATTCTCTCTAAGGCTTGCACGGCTCTAGTGATGTGAGCACAGGTAGGTCGCTGGGCCTATTTTCTAACCTGTAAAATAAGAGATCTGGACCAGATGGTCTCTAAGAACATTTCCAGCTCTAAAATTCTATGATTTCATTATTTGATACGAACTAGGATTCCAGAAATAAATAGAGATGAAATAAAGGGACCATGTTAGTCAGTTTGGGTTGTTATTTATATAACAGAGTACCATGGAATGGCCGGCCTAAGCAACATACATGCATTTCTCAGAGCTCTGGGAAGACCACGAAGTCCAAGATCAAGGCGCCGGCAGATTCAGTGTCTGGCTGGGACCCTCTTTCTGGTTTGAAGATGGCTGTCTTGTCGCGGTATCCTCACATGGCCGACAGAAAAAAATCATCTCTCTTGTGTCTCTTCTGATAAAGGCACTGACCCCACCGTGCGGGCTCCACCCTCATGACCCGATAACCCCCCAAAGGCCCCACCCCCTGATACCATAACATGGGGGTTGAGATTTCAACATGGAACTCGGGGGGACACAAGCATTTATTCCATAAGAGGGAACAACCAAAGGAGACGGGAGGTGAGGCTACCCTCCTGGTGTGTGGGTGCAGAGGATGGACGGAGGTTGGGTCCTCCACTCACTGCTCCTGCCCTTCATCTTTGGACGGGTTCCTTAGCCGCGCTGCACCCGAGCTCAGGTCCTGAATGCTAATCCTTGCCTCCAACACTTCTTGCTAGTATTACGTGTGTGCGCGAGTGTGCGTGTGCAAACCTCCAGGTGCGGAGAGCACGGCGTGGGTGTGCAGGGAGTGGTGTGTGTGCTCACGACTGACAACCACATGGCAGCCACCCAGACCCCACAGGCCTCTAGGATCTGGTGATGCTGGAGCCTCTTGGCTGTCAGAATGAGAATGGAAAGGCACAGGCCTGATTTTAGTCAGAAGATGAGGGTTTGGGAATTTCTGCTGCCATTTATTGGAGAAGGTAAAAAATAGTTCAGGGTCTTATTTTGTCATCTGTGAAAGGAAGCACTTGGATTACATACAGTCATCAACATTTTTTCTAATTCTTGTGATTCTAAGGTCTGTAAGCTATTAACACCTTCGAGGGTAGAAGCTTTTTATTTTTTTGAAATTTATTCTTTGTGCTTCCGCTATCTCTTGCACACAGTAGGTGCTAGTAAATGCTGAATTAATCGCCAGTGAGATGGCTCCAGTAATTTAATTCTCTCGTCCTCAAGAGAGGAAGCAAACCTCACCTAGAACCAAGGGACACAAAACCTTAATTCGCTGAGTGCTGAGCTATCTGCGTCATGCTGTTTCAAAGATTCAGGCTTGTGGCCTCAACTGATAACAAATTCTTTCCATTAAGAAATTGCTCTCTCTGGTGAGCCTGACTTCTGAAGCAATGCGGACACAGCAGACGTCGGCAGAGTGATTGGGTCTGCTCATAAAATGATTGCACCCACGTTGGGCCATCACAAGAGCCCGGTACGCCCCAGGGGTAACAGTGGAACACAGACAAGACCCACAGCTGGGCTTTAGAAGCTGGAGATCAGTCCAGCTGGACATCTCCTGTGCACACCTCATCCCTCCAATTCCAGGGTCAGAGACCTCTAGATCTGCTGCCTGGTGACTTTTTAGTAACTGTTCACCTGTAAGCACCTAGCTGAAGCCTGAGGGGAACCTCACTGCTCAGAACATTCCCGTCTGTGCTTGAGCGATAGTTCACAGCCCAGCAGACACACAAAATGCCACTCTGTGCCTCGCTGGCACATAAGCGTGAGTTGGAAGTGGCAAAGCCCAAGACCCTTGCTTCTTGTCACCTGCTTTGGGGGAATGTGTCTGTCAGGTTCCAGGTAGAGAGGAGCACCGGAGAGGCATGGGGGGTGTGTTGGAGAGAGAAGGGGCTATGGGGAGAGGTGCAAGAGAGGAGGGAGAAAGGGCAGGTCTTTGTAGCATCCTTTCCTTTATTTCTGGATGGTGTTCTTCCTACCTTTTCTGCTCTAGAGCAACGTCTCAAGGCTGCTTATATCTGTCTGTCTAGGTTTTTCCTTCTCTTTTGAGATTGCAGAGAGGAAGGAGGCTTCCCCCCTCCCTATCCTAAGTCTAGTTACTCCATTTTCTCCTGGTGCAGGATACCCAGCCTGTCTTGAAGGCTGGGCTTTGCCAGGGACCTCTTGGAATTTAGTAAGTTTCCATCATGGGAATGTACAGATACTGTAGAACCAGAGAAGTTACGGGTTTCTGGTTGGTTGTTTTTATTTTTATTTTTTTTATTTTTAATATCATTGGGGAAAAGTGCACCTTCAAGATTTCATCCAAAGCAAAGAATTGTTGCTATTGACTTTTATCCACTTCCTAAGCACTGCATTTCTTTCAGGCTTCATCAAAGGCATAATCCTTCATTCAGAATCTTTTTCATCACTTTAAATAGTCCTCTCGCCTTTGTTGAAGTTTTCTGCCTTTAGAGAGACGAGGTCAAATCTGCTCCAACAGTGGAAATAAAATGGGGGAGGAGAACTAGCTGTAACCTTTGTGCTCAAAACCTGAAGATGGTGTGCGATTTTTTTTTTTTTTTTTAAAGAGAGCTACTGCTTGTCTATTCTGATCTCTTAAGTTGCATCTGAAAAAAAAAATACTATTTTTTAAACAGAAAATGTTAAGGAAAAAGTCTGTGCTAACATATATATTTCAACAAAGTTTTTAGAGAGAAGAAATGATCCCCAAATTGTTTGAGAGAGTCAGCCTGGTTCTATTATATCTGTGTAGCAGCAGGGTATAACAAAGCTAAGGATTTAAGGCAATTTTGACACCTTAAAGCAGAACTGCACAGGCTTTTAAACCCAAAGAGGATTCAGCCTGCTCACTTATTACTTTCCACATCTTCAAAAGGACAATGTCTCTTTTTTAATCTTTTGGCTTTGCTGTGAAACCATGGGAAGTTATTGACTTTACAGGCACTTTAAGTATACAATCAGGCAGAAAAGGGACATTGGTGCACTCAGGGGCTGCGAGTTCAAATTCTCATCTCTTTGTGGCACTCTCCTCCCTGCTCAGACAGAATTGAAAAGGGCAGAGCAAACAGCAAGGGGCCGCCATGCGTTTTGATGGGGGCCTCTCATTGAATCACCGGCACCTGAAGCCGTTTGGCTGAAGACAGGCTCATTTCTGGTTTCTGTTGTTATTTTTTAATCTGACAGCTCCCAGGGTTCCCTTGGACCGTGTGCTTGGAAATGCCATGCTTCCCTGTAGCCCCTGAGAGCTGAAATAATGAACAAGCAATTAAATCTCATGCTTGAGGGCCTGCGCTGATTGCTTGCAGGAGAGGGGCACAGCCCAGTCTTGCACGGCGTGAGGGGCGCGGGGCCTGGCTGAGTTTCGCTCGGAGGAGCAGCCTCCAGCCACCAGCCTGTGTCAGGGGCAGGCTGCAGAAGGGCTTGGGCACGAGAGGAAAGGGACTTGATGGGACACAAATGTCCACTGAGTCATCTGTATTGGGAATGGTGCTGGTTTATGCTGTCCTCGTAAGGTATTGTCAGGATTGTTATTTGTTAGCAAAACACAATAGGCGGTGACTCTACTTTTTCTTCTTTTTAAATATCCTCTGATGAATGAATGAATGAATGAATGTTTACTAAGAGCATGGTTTTCGCTGTGAGACTAACTTTTGTCTTCCTGGCTTTCCTAGGCAAGCTGTCTAGTTTTGAAGAGAAGGTGTCGCGGACAGTGGCAACGTCCCCAACATCACACAAGCAGTAAGTGGTAGAGCCAGAAATCGATGCTGGCAGTTTGACTGGGGAACTGGCGCTGTTAACCACTCTGCTAGCCTACCTTGATATTAATTAAAAAACTGATTCATAATTTAATAAATAACGCCATTAATAATTCAGTAGACACATATTGAAATTTTCCTGGGGCTTGCCACTGGGAATTCAAGGGGAAGCAAGGTGTACCTAGTTTCTGCCCTACTGGAAGGTACACTCCAGCACAGGAGACTGCCACTGACGAGAAGAACCGTATTATCACACAACAGCAAACATGCTGAGTGCCATGAAAGAAAATCGTGCGGCAAGATGAGAATGTCTAAAAGAGAATGTCCAAAATCATTTAAGGGATCATAGAGTAGCATCCTAGTGAAGTGAACTTGGACTGAGGTCCTAAGGGCGGCTAAGGGGGAGGAAAGAGGCCTGGTGGTACAGGGGCGGGAAAACCACGCGAGGCAAGGCTGGCGGGGACCCAGGGCCAGGTCACATGGGGTCGTATAGTTCTCCTTAAGGATTTTATTTCTGACCCAAAGAGCAACGGCTGAGCTGTGTAAGGACACAAGCAGGGGAATGACACTGTGGCATTTGCACCTTGGGAAGGGCATGCTGCTGCGGCTGGGAGTGAGTGTGATGGGATGGTTTAGGACCGTGGACCCCAAATCCCAGGTTGCACAGAGTGGTACCCGTCCATCGCCTGTTAGGAACCGGGCTGCACAGCAGGAGGTGAGTGGCGGGTGAGCTGGGGAAGCTTCATCTGTATTTACGGCCACTCCCCATCACTCGCATCACCACCTGAGCTCCGCCTCCTGTCAGATCAGCAGGGGCATTAGATTCTCACAGGAGCAAAACCTCTACTCTAAACTGTGCATTCAAGGGATCGAGGTTGCTCGTTCCTTATGAGAATCTAATGCCTGATGATCTGAGGTGGAGCTGAGGCGGAGATGCCAGCGCTGGGGAGCGGCTGCAAGTGTAATAAATGTAGTGCACTCGAATCGTCCAGAAACCATCCCCCCACCCCGGTCCATGGAAACATTGTCTTCTGTGAAACTGATCTCTGGTCCAAAAAGGCTGAGGACTGCTGGTTTAGGAGACTGATAAACGTAACCCACACCAGGGCGGTCGAACGAGGACGTAGGTCTGAAGGCGTATTTCTGAGCTCTTTGGGAGGCAGAATGGACCGGATGTGCAGTGGCTGGGGTTGGGGATGGTGAGGGTCAGGGGTGACTCCTTGGCTCCTGGGTCACACAGCTGGATGAAGGGTGGTGCCATTGCTGAGGGGGAGAACACAGGAGGACTACTAGATTTAGGAGAGAATTTGAATTTCATCTAGACTTGTTGAGTGGGAGATACCCCCACAGGAGGTACTGTGTAAACAAATTCAAATGAAGGATTGGAGGCATCTGAAAGTTGAAGCTGCCAGCGTGATGCGCCGTCTGAGAAAGAGGCTCTAAATTGAAAATGAAGACGTGAGAACCCCGGTGTGAATAGGCCGCGGAGCCAAGCATTAAGAGGGGCCAGCGGGCCGGGCGCGGTGGCTCACGCCTGTAATCCTAGCACTCTGGGAGGCCGAGGCGGGTGGATTGTTTGAGCTCAGGAGTTCGAAACCAGCCTGAGCAAGAGCGAGACCACGTCTCTACTAAAAATAGAAAGAAATTAATTGGACAACTAAAAATATATATAGAAAAAACTAGCTGGGCATGGTGGCGCATGCCTGTAGTCCCAGCTACTTGGGAGGCTGAGGCAGGAGGATCGCTTGAGCCCAGGAGTTTGAGGTTGCTGTGAGCTAAGATGACGCCACGGCACTCTAGCCCGGGAAACACAGTGAGACTCTGTCTCAAAAAAAAAAAAAAAGAGGGGCCAGCGCAGCAGAAAACCCCTGGAGAGTGGGGCAGCTCGGGGTAGGAGAGGCTGTTTCAGGAGAAGGGCTGGGGGGCGGGGGTGAGGATGCGACTGAGCCCACCAAGATGATGATTGTCCCTCGTCCTCATCATCCTTGAAAACACTAGCCAGGCAGGAATTGTTACTATCTTCATTTAATAGATCCAGGAACTGAAGCTCAAAGAATTTGAATAATTTGCCTGCAATCACACCATAAATAAGAGGTGGGGCAGGATTGGAAACTGGCTCTCTGGGTCCAGGTCCCTTGCTCTGTCCTTGTCCTCTCTGTGGCTTTATTTCTGTTAGTTTTTTTTTTCTAGAAAAGCAGCAACATAATAGTATTTTGGTTTGTTACAGAATCATGATGAGAAAAAGAGTGACAACTGACATTTAATGTGAGGCTTATAAAATGATGAAAGGTTTTGAATACCATATGATAAACAGAGCTTTTAAAACCCACGTATCTGACCTCTTATTAGGCTGTTTATTTCAAAACTGGCAGGGCAGCTGAAACAATCGCTCAGAGACTGCATATATCTTCTGCCTCACTTACTTTCAGAGACAAGTAAAGATGGTTTTTCTGAAGTTAGTCCATGTAATTCAAAACCACATGGGTAAAAGAGAGGCCAGGCACTGAGGATGCATGAGGAATGTCACGTTAGGGACTAAGAGAGTGAAAGTGAACTGAGGATTTCCATTTTTCCCATCTTTACGAAGATCAGAAATTGAGGCAAAAGGACAAAATGAAAGTCTATTAATTTCAGAGCATACCGCATGGAAAAATCACCTTCCTCATATCATCTGTGGATTAAGAAAACTCAAAGGTGGGTTGGACTATAGGGGTTTTAAGCAGTCTGATTTTTGTGGTAGTATTGATAATGAGAAGCTGAGGAGTCGAGGTTCTTTGTCGGGGAGGTTGGTAGAAAGAAAAATATTTAAACACTTCAGTAAAACTAAATCCTGAACACACATGGAACTCGAAGAGTAAAGAGAAAGAGACAGGGTCCCCCGCTGGGTGACTTGGCTCTTTCACAGGTCCTGTCATGCCCTGGGCTTGACTGTATCTCTCCCTGCCCTTCCACCGTGTTCTCTGATGGTCTTAGGAGCAAGGACTGTGTCTTACTCAGCTTTCTATCTTGGTGCTTGGTTTAGTGCCGCCACCATAGTAGATGTTTGTTAGGTAAACATTTGTGAGCAGACTGAACAAAAGTGAACAAATGCCAGGAAAGGTGAAAATTAGCAAGAAAGAAGGTCAAGGAAAGGGAATGAAGAAGGCTTTGGTCTATGTGCTCAGAGAAAGAGAATTTGGGAGGATCCCAGAATTGTATTATTGGTGGCTTTAATATGAGTCTAAGACCTGGAGAACTCTGGCAGAAAGATACCACATTCCTCAAGATTAAAAGGAGGAGAGGGCAACTTAAGAGTAGTTCAGGCGGGAGGAGAAATCCCGTCACGGCCCCAACATGGTGGGGTTGGCAGTGCCGGGAGGGAGACCCGAGCAGCGCGAATGCATGAACCTACCCGCAGGAGGCAGAGCCTGTCCACAGCCTGATTTAACTAGTTAGGTTGAGTTCATTCAGTTTGAGAGACAGATTTTATAACTTCATACATTTTTGTCCTGAGGTTTCCATAGGTGGCAGAAAGGTTGTTCCGTGTTTTAAAGCTGATGGAGTGTGGGGCAGTAAAATAAAAACAGCCTGGTGGTAGGAGACAGCAAGGGGCTGAGGGCAAAGGCCCTTATTCCAAGGGCGAGATCTTTGGAGATGGCCTCTCCTCCACCCCATTTCCTTGCACTGGGGCCTGGGGAGGAGAAGGTCTTACTCCTCAGCAGCCAGAGAGATTAAAAGTAAATCTGTTCAGTGGCGGAGGTAAGAAGAAAAATCAGGCCTTGATGTCCAATCTCTTGATGCGCAGTCTGATTGCTTGTTGGTAACAATGACTGTCTCCTATTGATCCAGTGGAGGCAAGTATGGGGACTGTACCATGTGTTCTTGAAGGTTTAATTTTCTCTGTGACCTCACAGATGTTCTTGAAGGTGGGCCTCCCACTGTCCCAAAGTTCAGAGACTGCTGAAGGATCATTACTTTTTCCTCTTTCTTGTGGGTCAGGAAGCTCTCTGATTAAGAAAATTGTCTAGGCGAGGTGGCTCACACCTGTAATCCCAGCACTTTGGGAGGCTTAGGCAGGAGGATCACTTGAGGCTATGAGTTCAAGACCAGCCTGGGCAGCATAGTGAGACCCCATCTCTAAAAAATATATATTTTTTAAATTTAGCTATGTGTTGTGGTGCGCACTTGTAATCCTAGCTACTTGGGAGGCTGAGGCAAGAGGATGGCTTGAGCCCAGGAGTTCGAGGCTGCAGTGAGCTATGATCATACTACTGCATTCCAGCCTGGGTGGCAGAGTGGGACTCCATCTCTACCCCCCCCAAAAAAAACCCCTTTACCTGTCATGGGGCATTAATTAATTAACTAATTAATCAAATTAATTAATTAAAGAGGTATCATTGTAATTTACTATATTCCATATAAGTTAGATTGTTGAAGGCTTTGCTTTTTTTGGATTTCTTGATGGTATTTGCAGCTTCATGGTATAATATGATAGGTTAAAAATCAGTCAGATAGGGAAAGATGAAGATCAAAATGGGAATAGTTTAAACTTATGAACATCAAAGTAGTGGAAATATGTGCTTTTATCTGAATTTCTTGCTATGAGGCTTTGGGAAGTGTTGCTATAGATAACATTTTAATGGATTTTTGATTCCAAGTTTTCAATATTACAAAAGGATGGCTTTTAGATTTTTCTTCAGTGCAGAGGAAGAAAATGAAAGGCAGAGCTCCGTTCTCCTCACTAATTGAGAAGTGAAGGACCGGAGAAAGAGCCAGGCAGCGTCAGCAAAGGGGTTTGCAGCTATTTGTACCTGTCTGACCCTGGCAAGGGTCTTAATCTCCCTAAGTCTATAAAATGGGAATATCTGCAAGGGGCTTGGTGGTGAGGAGACGAGATACTGCATGTAGCGCACCTGGCACCGTGCCCAGCCCAGTGCATAGACGTGCTTCATAAGTGCTGACTGTTATTTTTATTTTTCACAGTATTGTAAGTTGTTATTAGAATATAATGTAACTTCTCTTCCTGTCCATTTGACCCAGAAGTTTACCCCTAAACACTTTCATCCTTCCCTTTGTGTGTGATTTCCCCTCTAGTTTTACTGACACTGGTTGAATATATAGATGGATCTGATAAAAGGTTCTCAGACACTGCATGTTACCCGATAAAAAAAAAAGGGGACTACACCTTTGGGTAGCTTAGAGTTCACTGGAGATTAAACATATTAAAACCTTTTAAAAGGCATTCATGCTCTTAAGGAATTTATCCCCTGATAATTTTCTTATTCAAGATGTACTTTTAGGCTCCAACTATGTCTATAATTTGCATTTATCTTTAAAGAGACTTTTTTTTATTCTCCTGAATAAATTTTTAAAGAGCTTCTCAGTGATGCATCAGCCAAAATGTCCTATCTTGTTGCAGTTATGTTTTGTGTAAGAATTCCTGGACTACTCAGATTTCTTTATCCCATGTCACTGATAGATTTGCTGTTGGTCACCTACACATTGTGTGACAATTCTTGGGAAATAGGCCTTTGCTACAGAAAGCCTTGACAACAATTTGGGACATATTTTGGAAAGATACTTTATTTTTCCCTGGTACAAATTTAGTTTGTCCAAGTTGATGATCAAGGCTTGTGCATTGTTTTTAGCTTTCAGCAGCTTCCAGTCTCGGTTCCACCAGCAGGTTCCTGAGTAGGCTGGTGCACACCTGTTCATCCCTCGATTTTCTTTTCATCAGTATTTAAAGCAGCTTTTAAGATTTCAGAGATGAGAGTGGGTAGACCACAGTGGGCATTGGGGGTTGGAAAATTCCAAGTTTCTGATTTGCCGCGTGTGGTTATTTGCTCTCTCTCTGCGTGTCTTGGTTTCCCAGTGATTAAAACTTGGGATAAATGTTGCTACTTACCCACCTGTCAAGGATGGTGTGAGAATGAGTAATAATATCTGAGCCATATTTTTGCTCCTTAGTAGAAAAGTGCTATATAAATACAAAGTGTTATTTCATTAAAAATACTTGTATGATAACAGCATATGTTAAATTCAATTTCCTTGACCAATTTTATAAATATGTTTTGGTGTTACAATATGGTTGTTTTTATGGTGAGTATGTGTGTATCCTACACTCTGTGTTCTCTTTTTCTGTCTGGGTGGTGTAACATATCAAATGTTTAAGAAAAATAAAGACACCGTTCTAGAGAAACCATGAAGGAACTACTAAATGTTATTCATTTTTTGGATTTCAAATAGATGTTAGTGAGATAGCTACTGAATATAGAGGATATGCACTGTACACCCCTAAAATAGCACATTATAAATATACAATTGGGGTAAACAATATATTTTTCTTATTAATCCTTAGTTCTATGTTGATGATTTGCAGCCGACGTGACGGAGGCATTACATGGCTACATCTGAGATCCTGGGTTTCTGTGATCAGAGACGATGCTCGTTGGCATCATACACGTGGAATCCATGCTCAGCCTGGGGAAAGGACATCCTTTCTTGCCTAAGATCACCCATCAGGAAACATCTCCTTTGGCTGAAGAGGTAGATTTGAACTCCTTACATCATGACTACATGCCAAGAGAACACCAGGGTAGCAGATAGATGGAGACATAGCACAATTACAGTACAGTGTGGTCGCCGTTTGACACTTAATTTGTTACAATGCGGAATAGACTTTCAGGAAATCACAATAAGGGCTTTCTGTAGCCTCTTTCTCCTACCCACATTTTTCTCAGCAAATCACTTGAGTTTCTAACTCACAGATGAGAGATACCTCCATCTGCACCTCTCACCAAATTATTTGCAACTCTACCAATATTCTTTAACTTTTTAGTTTGGAATAATTTTAGAATTACTAGAGTTACTAAGACAGTACAAAGTGTTCCTATATACCATTCCCCCAGTTTCCCCTAATGTTTGCATCTTATATCGTATGTTTATCAAAACTAAGACATTAGCATTGGTAAAATACTGTCAACTGAACTACCGACTTTATTTAGATTTATCGTGTTTTCCCACGAGTGTGCTTTTCCTGTTCCAGGATCCCGTTCAGGACACCATACTACACTTAGTCATCTTGTCTCCTTAGTTTCCTCCAAGCTGTGATAGCTTCTCTGTCTTTTCTTGTCTTTCGTGACTTTAAACATTTTGCAGAGTTGTGGTCAGGTGTTTTGTAGCATGCCCTTCGACATGGGTTTAACTGACGTTTTCTCATTAATATGTTGAGGTTGTGGATTTGGGGGAAGAAGATGTGCCCTTCTTGTGTCATGTCAGTGGGCACATAACAGCAACGTCACTAGCTACAGGGAACATTGACTGTGATCACTTGGGTAGGGTGATGTCTGTTAGGTTTCTCCACTGATTGTAACTGCACAACTGTTCCCCTCTGGAGTCTATTCATGAGAAGCAGGTCATGAAGTCCAGCCAACATGTGAGGAAAGGAGCATTAAACTCCACCTTCTAGAGAGGGGAGCATCAAAGAATTCGTGGTCATGTTTTAGAACCTCAACCGTAATTAGTAAACTTTGGCAGAGATTGAGATGTGATGTAAATATCCTGCTTCTTCTCAAAGTTCAACCACTAATCTTAGCAATTATCTATCGGTCTTGCCTGCAGCAAAGATTACTGCTGTGTTCTAATAGTGATTATTTCTCTGATTCCTTCTACACTTACTAATTGGAATTCTTCTGAAAGGAGGATCAGTCCTTTCTCTTTTGCTTATTTACTCATTTGATTATTTATTTATATCAGTATGGGCTCATGGATACTTATTTTATTCCTTAAGTGATTCTTTACTATTGAAGGAATACTTTTGAAGGAATAATATTGAATCACCTTGTTTAGGTGATTGCGATTTATTACATTGCTCAAATTACATTAGCTGTGGCCACTGGGAGCTTTCTCAGATTGGTTGTTCTTGGGTCCTTTGACATCTTAAAAAAAAATTTTTTTTTTTTTTTTGAGCACTTCCTTACCTTCTGGCACTAAGAGATGTTCCAGGATCATCTTGTATTTTCCTCGCCTTGGCCCCAGGATCATAGAGAGGCTCATGTGTGGAAAGTGGGGTCTTCCGACCAGCAGCCATGCAGGTGAGCCTCCTTGACATTAGCCACTGGAGCCCCTGCCCAAGCTCTGAGGCGACCTCCATCCCTGCAGACAGCCTCACTGCAAACTCATGAGACATCCCGAGCCAGAACCATGCAATTAAGTGGCTCCTAAATTCCTGACCCAAAGCAACTGTCAGATAAAAAGTGTTTGTTGTTTTAAGCCACTCCATTTTGGGGTAACTTATTACCCAGCAATAGAGAACCAAGGCAGAGTTTGGTGTTTGGAAGTGGGGTGCTTCTGTAACAAATACCTCAAAGGTGGATGTGGCTTTGGAACTGGACGGTGGGCAGAGACTGGAAAGACTTTTAGAAGAGAGTTAATGAAAGTTTAAAGAGTCTTGAGGAAATTGTTCATAGAAATGTGAGGGCCTCTGAGGCTATGGTGAGGCATACAGGAAGATGAGGAAGACCTGATTGGAAACTGCTTGTTGCGTAGCGGTAGGAAGTTTAGCAAAGTTACCACCAGTGTTAACTCGAACGTAAAAAGTATGCTAATGAACGGGGTGGTCAACGGCAAAGGAGATCTCAAACACTGAAGATGCCTTCTGGCTGCTTCTTGCCGCTCACTCTAAAATGCAAGAGGAGACACAGAGGTGGAGAGAAAGACTATTAATCAGAAAGGAGGCAGGACTTGATGGTTTTGAAAATCCCCTGCCTCTTCAGGTGGGAAACGATGCTGGAATTAAGGAATGACATCCAGGCAAGTATCAATCTGGGACACTGTCAAGAAGACATGGTCTAGGAAGGCAGCCGCGGCCTCACAGCCAGCTGCAGTGGACAGAAGGGCGGTACCTACCTTCTGCCTTCTAATCTCGTGCAAGCTCATCTGATCGTTAGATCTAAATTTGGATCCCGAACATTAGCTGCAAGCAAGTGAGGGGAATAGTTACCGGTTGTGCAACTGTGTGCTTTTAGCTGTGTGCTGAAAGGCTGTTGCTAGGAAAGAAGGGAAAACATATTTTGGGGACAGTTAGCAGTCTCTTTGAAGCCCCAAATCCCCTCACATTCTGAGGAAGAGCTGCCAGACACATCCTTGCGGGACTTAAGAAGTGAAGACACGGATCCTTCTGTCCTCGCCTCCAGTGAGCCATCCAGCCTCGATAGGCAGAAAAGAGAGTTCAAAGAGACAATGGATGGGATTAGCATAGGGTCCACAGACTTGGGTGAAATATTTGGCTCTCTTCTTCCTTTCCCATAGGGAACAAAGGGGTATCCCCAAACCGATTGTGAGGGGCTCCAAGAGAGTTGCTCACAGGCTTGGGGGATCTGTAAGAAGGTGACTCTGGCACATGGTTCCCCTGGTACATCCAAGTAGAGGAGTGAGAATGTTCTTGAAGGAGCATAATATCTGTACCCTGAGTCTGAGAGGGTACGTGAACATGGAGACTGGTGTTTGCTTCCTGCCTGAAGCAGACTGAAGCCCGGAGGATGGTGGGGTCTGCCTGTGGTCACAGAGCAGGCGCTGGGGCAGCAGTGGGAGGGGCCTGTCCTCTCAGTGTCTGAATGGCCAAAGCTGTGTCCTGAATGGCCTGCAGAAGGGAGTAGGGTCAGCCACCCTGCTGAGCCCTCCCTGAAGTGGGCAGTAATGGCCCGTGGGCTGTATCACAGGTACTGGGGCCTGAGGGAGGCTGACAAAAATTCAGGGGGAGTCCATGACCAGGTCATGGAGATGTGCAGCTTAGAGATTCCTCTGCGGTCATCAAGGAGCCCCTGAATGGGCTCTGCGAATGGGCCAGCGTTGGGACTCCTGCCACGGAGGAGGACAGGAGAGCCAGCCAGCACCTGCCAAGAGAGAGACACCCACAGCTCCAGCTAAGTGACAAGACTTCTGATTTCTCTGTCTCCACCCATTTTCTGACCTGCTCTGCAAGAGAAGAGGATAGCAAGAGCCAGGAGAGAAAGTGCTAGAACAGACCCTACCCTCTGCCTTGCTGCCCTGAGCCTGAACTTGGGGTGAGAAGAAGCTTTGAGTTGGATATGATACTGAACTTCTGCTTTATACTGAACTTCAAAATGTTATTTATTTAATTTTGTTACCAGATAATACATTCATATGGTTCAAAAACCAAAGGTATTTGGTGAAACATCTCCCTCTTACCACTGTCCTTCATCAAGACTAAAACTTCCGATACTCGAAAATTATTTTGAATGGTCATAATAAGACTATTGTTGTAAGTAAAAGTCACCCTACAGCTATGGAGTTTGTGTGAGATGTCAATGGTGATGAAGGGAGAGATTCTGCCTAGTAGGTTTGAAGGCTGTGAGAAAATCAACCCATTTTCGGGTGTGCCAGCGGAGATCAGCCCGTTCAGGAAAGGAGCCACATGGTTTTTGTTTTACTTCGTGTCTGGTCACCCTCCAGCTGCTCTCCTGTGTGGTCTGATTGGGATAGAACAAGCAGGGCTCTTAATGTCATTGATGGGGACATCTCATTTCCTTACTGCAGCCTAAGTCTGTGTTTGTAATGAGCTTTGAAGTCAATGAAAATCCCCCCTCCTTTTTTTTTAAACACCTGAACTTCTTTTATGGTGGATCTTCCTATACTTTAGTATGCGACTGATTATTTTCACATAAATGCCAGGCTGTTAAAACGCGTCATGTGGGTTTAGGCTCTTCATTCCAGCCTATTATGATTTTCTTGGCCTCCTGACTGATGCTCACCAGATTGGTTATCCTGCCAGCTTAATGTTCTCTGCCGATCAGATAAACACTCTCAATTACTTAGGATATGCAGGTTCAGGTGCTCAGACCGAGACTCAGCGTAACAGAGGCTTAAGCAAGAAGGAAGTTTACTTCTCTTTCTTAAGTGTGTGCATGTAAGTCCTCCAGGACTGCTAGGAAGGCTCCTTGGGGTCAGAAAGAAGGCCTTCTCTCTTATCTCTGAGGGCCAACTTGGCTCACAGCGTGTTCACGGTCTAGTTGATAAGTAGCGGCAAACGGCGAAGGGGGCACCCTTTCATTCTAAGGACCTGACCCCCAGAACACGGCACACCTGTTTGCATCTGCAGAACTTTGCACAGAACTTAGTCACATGGCTATACTGACTTGCAAAGAAGTCTGAGAAAAGTAGTCTTTTTTTCTGTACATTCATCTGCTCAGCTAAAAAATTCTATTATCTGAAATGGGAAAATAGTTACTGGCAGGCAATGAGCAATCTTTGCCATACATGATTTCTGCGTTTGCGGGGTGCAATTAGTGAGAGTCTTAACTAGCCACTGTTATGGGCATAACTGTGGGTCTTAATCTTCTTGTTTATGATGTTTCCTTGATTAACACTCTCGGGTTATGGATTCCAATGAGCCACAAATCCACTCAATGCCAAATCACGTTAAGTCCACATTTCTCTTTCTTTCCCTGAAGGATCACATCACAGCCCTTTTCCAGATATCCTACTGAAATCTAGATATTTCAGGGTATCCATCCACTACCCCATCAATACAGGAAAGGAAGTTAGCTCAGCTTGACTCAATCTGTGTAAACCTAGCTTTTCTTTAGTAACTACGGCTCTGTATTCTAAGAGCTCACCAACCACCTGTTTAACAATCCTGTCCAAAATTTTGTCAAGGGAATTCATTTTAACTGTACCCACCTGTAATTTTTGGAATTCATGCTGTTCCCATTTTTGAAAGTCAGATGGACTATTTTGAAAGTGTTTATTTCCAACTCATAGGTATCTGTACTATTTTATTACTTCTCAAAGAATATAGACAGTCCTGATAAGCGAATTCTTTTAATACCGTGGCATTTTAATTTGCTCAGCCTGCCATAACATAGCAACATAAAATATCACAGACTGGGTGGCTTAAACAACAGAAATTTATTTCCCACAGTTCTGAAGGCTGGAAGTCCATGATCGAAGTTTCAGCAGGTTTGGTTTCTGTTGAGATCTCTCTCCTTGGGCTTGCAGACTGTATTTCTGCAGTGTCCTCATATGGTTTTGTCTCTGTGCGTGCACACCCTTGTGTCTCTGTGTGTCCAAAGTCCTCTTCTTTTTTTTTTTTTTTGAGACAGAGTCTCACTCTTTTCCCTGGGCTAGAGTGAGTGCCGTGGCATCAGCCTAGCTCACAGCAACCTCAAACTCCTGGGCTCAAATGATTCTTCTGCCTCAGCCTCCCGAGTAGCTGGGATTACAGGCATGCGTCACCATGCCTGGCTAATTTTTTCTATATATTTTTAGTTGTCTGATTAATTTCTTTCTATTTTTAGTAGAGATGGGGTCTCGCTTTGCTCAGGCTGGTTTAGAACTACTGAACTCAAAGAATCCTCCCGCCTCGGCCTCCCAGAGAGCTAGGATTACAGGCGTGAGCCACCGCGCCCGGCCCAAAGTCCTCTTCTTATAAGAAGATGAGTAAAATTGGTTTGGGATCCAGCCCAATGGCCTCATTTTAACTTAACCCCCCTTTTAAAGGCCCTATCTCCAAATGCAGTCACATTCTCCGGTACTGGCGGTTAGGCCTTTAACATATGAGTTTTAGAGGGACACAATTCAGCCATAATGGGTGGTATAATATTTTCTGGGATTAAAGTCATAATTTAATTTAAAAAAATCACGTACCTTCTCATTTCAGAAAATTGGAGAGAGTTTGGAAAGCAGTACAATGGCCGATGGCCTCGCTCACTTGTAAGTTTCTTTAGAGGTGCTTCCTTGATTAACACTCTAGGGTTACGGATTTCAATGAGCCACAAATCCACTCAATGCCAGGTCTCACTCTAGACGTACTGAATTGGAATATGTATTTAACAAGGCTCCCAAGCTGATTTGTGTGCCTACTAAAGTTTGAGAATTTCTGGGCTATCACCACAGGTGATAGCCTCTTATTCCCAAGCAGTTCCCGAGGGAGACATATGTAAGGAACAATGGCAAAGAAATTCAATGACAAAACCTGTTGAGGAGAAAGAGAGCCCCCTGGCACCCTGGACTGAGTGTGAGGACAGAGGCAGAAACACCATATTCTTCCTACAGCCAAATGTCAATCTTAGATATAACCTTTCTTGTCAACCATAAGTGAGGAAGAGATAGAAAAACAAAGTGATAAGATTGATACGACTGGTCTTGGGTCAGGTTGCGGGTCCTGATGTGTGGGTGCAGTATGTTAAGGAACAGGGAGAGATTTGGGGCAGAATAGAGTGCCGTCGTGTGATGGGTGTGGAGGAGAGGCAGGCTCTCCTGCGTCCGTCCTGGTTTTGATCTCAGCTGCCTTCTTTCCCCACCTCTCCCTCAGCGACATTCTTAGCCTCAATTTCCAGTTGAAAACGCACCAAAAAGGTTCAGGGTCAGGTTCTGTGATCTAAGAACAGGAAGAGCAAAATTTCTCCTAAAACCAGAGAGCCTGCTATGCCCTGGTCCATTTGGGTGAAATTTGAGCTTTCTCCATCCCACTTTCTTTACTCCTCCTCCTGTAACACACCTTTTTATATGTATCCCTCAGATTTCAGCTTCCACGTCCCTCCTGAGACTGAATTAGAAGCTTTTCTCACACAACACTTTCCAAGCTTTGCAGTAATGGCCAACGTACTCATCTCTCTTTCCCACCACACTCTGTGATGACCTGGGCTTTGTGAACCATCAAACCCATGAAATGTTAAACAGCTTAGAAAATTAGGTTTCTACAGTTTTAAATATGATACGTGATAAATTTTATAGAAGATGTACCTGTATTATTGTTGCAATAAAATTGCACAGTGATGGAAACATCCCTAAATATCTGTTTTCAAAATGTTTAACCCATAGATTGAGTTTTAAAGATCAGTTTCTTTTTTCTTTTTTAAACTTAATTGGTTTTTTCTTTTAAATTCAAATAGTATTAGGGGGTACAGATGGTTTTTGTTACATGGCTGAATTGCATAGCAGGGAAGTCTAGGCTTTTAACATACCCATCATCTGAGTAGTGTGCATTGTACCTAATAGGTAACTTTTTATCCTGCATCCCTCTCTCTTCCTTCGCTTTCTGAATCTCCAATGTCCATTCAATCACTCTGTATGATCATCATGTGTACCCAATGCTTAGCTCCCACTTACAAGTGAGAACATGCAGTATTTGGTTCTTTGTCCCTGGGTTACTTCACTTAGAAGAATGGCCTCCAGTTTCATCCAAGTTGCTGCAAAAGTCATTATTTCATTCTTTTTGATGGCTGAGTAGTATTCCATGGTGTGTGTATGTGTGTGTATGTGTATGTATATGTGTGTATTCCACATTTTCTTTATCCAGTTATCAGGTGGTGGGTACTTAGTTTGGTGTGTATGTGTGTGTATGTGTATGTGTATGTGTGTATTCCACATTTTCTTAATCCAGTTATCAGGTGGTGGGTACTTAGTTTGGTTCAGAATCTGCAATTGTGAATTGTGCTGCAATCAACAAATGGGTGCAGGTGTCTTTTTTATAAAGAGAGTTCTTTTTCAACTATTGTTAAAAAACTATCTTAAGGGGCAGATCGAATGTGATCTTTTCCTTTGGAAACATTTATTTTAGTAGCAAACTACTTAGAAGTCATTTTCATCATAGAGAAGGTCAGCAAACTGCAAACACATCATTTAGCAAAAGGAAATGTGTAGCTCATCTGTAGATTTGACAATTATTTTAAGTAGCTTGTCGTAGCTAAACAATGAATCTCTTTGTAGAACAACAGATTTTCATCGTCTCTCACCTATTTTATTATGAAATATTGTAAATTTTTTACTATATTTTAAAGGTCTTATTTTAGTAACATTAACCACGTTGATGACATTCTGTAGCACTTCATGCATATCTGGCTTCAATGTTTTTGCTGCAATGCTCTTTCTATAAATGATATGGTGAATGTACTTTATATGGTATTATCTCTATAAGCTTAATTTGGGACATTTTTAAGGGTCTGTTTGTGGTAGCTGAGGGCAACTCCTCTCTGTTGTGTTACTACCATTGTAAGTGACCCCTGTCTACTGACATAAAGACCTTGTAAGGATGCCAGTGTCAGTTTGCATATTAAGTATTAGTCAAGATTAATTTCTCTTTCAGTTTTAGCTAAAATTGACATAGAAGTTTAAAAATGTTAATCTCATCCACTGGTGGTTTGATCCCACTGTCATATACTGAAGTCCCAAATAGACTTGAATTTATTTCTTGCCTGTCTCTGTTATTAAAATTATCTATAATTCTATCACTACATTTAGTATCACAGTGTCTTAATTATTTTGACTTTAAAATAAGCTATAAAGAGACAGAAATCATGAGGGAAAAAAGACAGGGATAGGTCCAAGGGAATTAATGTGAGAATATTAGATATTCCATATTACTAAACAAATACTAAAAGAAAATATCTGTTAGCTAAGGGAAGACTTAATCTTGAGATTCAAAAGGCTTACAGTTCCAAGGAGGATAGAGGAGAAAAAAAGATATCCAAGCACATCTTTGCAAAATTCAAGAATGTAGATGGTAAAGAATAAGAAGGCCCATAGGCTTCCAGGCAGAAAGAACGCATTGGCTATGGAGTAGATTTTTATTGTTTGTTTTTATTTATTGCATTAAGAAAATATTTTATTCTATTACAGGGAAAAACTACTACTTTCACATGATCTTGAATCTAGAAATTTTGATGAAATTTCTTATTGGTTGTAATGATGTTTTTGCAAATTTTCTTGGATTTTCTATGTAGATGATTGCATTATCTATAAGTAATGAAAATTATAATTTTTCCTTTCTAGTTCTTACATATTTAATTTATTTTTGTTTATTATTGTTTTTGTAGTAATAAGTTACCAGTACTCTGTACAATAAAAATGGTGATATTATTTCAGGGTATTATGAGGGTACAAACATTATGGTTACACTTTATGTCTTTGCCTCACCCAAGCGAGGGTTAGAGGCATGCCCTTCCCCTCTACAATGCTCCCCATGTCCTTTAGTTTCAGGTTTACCCCCCCTTCCCCCTAATCCCTGGAGAGTATTACTGCCATGTGAGCACCCTAGTGTTCATCAGTTAGTACCAATTTGATGGCGAGTACAAGTGGAGCGCATTCTTCCAATCTTGTGGTACCTCACTTTGGATAATGGGCTTAAGTTTAATCCAGGAAAGTATAAGAGGTGCTAGATCACTGTTGTTTCTTATGATTGAGTAGTATTCCATATACCAAATTTTAATAATCCACTCATGAATTGACAGGCACTTGGGTTGTTTCCACATCCTTGCAATAGTGAATTGTGCTGCCATAAACATTCGGGTGCAGATGTCTTTATCACAGAATGTTTTGTGCTCTTTTGGGTAGATGCCTAATAGTGCTATTGCTGGATCGAATGGTATTTCTATTTTTAGCTCTGAGTTATCTCCAAATTCTTTTCCACAGAGGTTGCACTAATTTGCAGTCCCACCAGCAGTGTAAGAGTGTTCCTGTCTCTCCACATCCTCGCCAGCATTTGTTGTTTGGGGATTTTTTGATAGAGGCCAACCTCACTGGGGTTAGGTGATATCTCATTGTGGTTTTGATTTGCATTTCTCTAATGATTAGAGATGTTGAGCATTTTTTTATATATTTGCTGGCCATTGTTTTGTCTTCTTTTGAAAAGTTTCTGTTCATTTCCTTTGCCCATTTGTTGATGGGGTTGTTTGATTTTTTCTTGTTGATTTTTTTGAGTTCTAGATAGATTCTAGTTTTCAGCCCTTTATCAGATGTGTAGAGAGCAAATTCCGTAGGCTGTTTGCGTTAATAATAGTTTCCTTGGCTATGCAAAAGCTTTTTAATTTCATCAGATCCCATTTATTTATTTTTGTTGCTGTGGTGATTGCTTTGGGGGTCTTCTTCAAGAATTCCTTGCCTAGGCCAATGTCTGAAAGGGCCTTCCCAACATCTTCTTTTAGTATTCTTAAGGTTTCCTGCCTTAGGTTTAAGTCTGATATCCATCTTGAATTGATTAACAGAGGATGTTTTTAAAGTGTCACCATTTTCTGTAAGATTTGCTGTAGGTTTTGGGTAGAAATCCTTGAGACTTAAAAAAAGCTATCTTCTATTTTTAGAATATTAAGAGTATTCATTATTAATGAGCTGTTGAATTTGATTAAATTATGTTTTTCATTCATTCAGATGGTCATCTAGTTTTTCTTCCTTAATCTGGTAATGAGTGAATTGTTGTTTTCTAATAGCAAATTATCCTTGCATTTCTAAGATAAATTTTACTTGGTTATGCTGGGTTTTTGTCATATTTTATTATTTTAAAGTATTTTTTGCTATACTAATGGATTATGTTTTCTAATATTTTATGATTTTATGTCTATTTTAATGATATTAAGCTATAATTTTCCTTTCCTGAACTGTTCTTGTCATGTTTTAATATTGAGAAAAATTTCTCCCTTTTTCTATTTTTGAAATTGTTTCATCTATTACATAAAATTATTTCTTCATTGGATATTTCTTAACTTATCTGGGTTTTGTTATCTATGCTTGGGGGACGATACCAAAAGTAAATTTACATAATGGTTTATGAGCCATTATAAATATAAAGTAACTTTCAGTGATTCGTATTTTCCTAGGAAATTGTACATCTTGACTAAGTTTTCAAATTTATTGGCATGAAATTGTTGACAATATTCTGTTAGGCTTTAAAAATCACAGATATACTTATAGTTCTAGCCTATTGTTTTCCCCTAGAATTGTTATTTCTGTATCCTCTTTTATCCTTATCAGTGTTGACTTTTTGTGCTATAATTAATTTCTTAGAAATGCTTGTCTCTCAATTGTTCTGTACATATTCCAATCAATCTTATTAATTTTAAATCTTATATCTCTTATTTCCTTTCATCTTATCTTTGGATTTACTGATTTTATCTCAGATTCGTGACCTGAATCTTAGTTCATTTATTTTTAATAAATTATAAAATTTATCTTCATTTTAAAAAACATGCCTAAGCCATACGTTTTCTAAGTCACATTTTAGCTCTACTTCATAGGATTTCATATTATAGTAGTTTTAATGATGTTTTATTCCAAATATGTTATTTTTATTGTGAATATTCTCTTTGACTAATAAATTATTTCATAATTCATGGGGGAAAAGAGACCAGGATAAATCCATATATATGGGCATATATAATTTTAGTCATCTCTTTATTGTTTGATTTGAAATTAAGTTGCGTTGTCATCAGAGAATGTAATCTCAACAGTATCAGTTCTCTTATATTTATCATAAAATCCTTTGTGATCTAGTAGACAGAACATGCTTTTGCAAATATTTTGTGTTTGCTCTTAGATTAAGGTTGTTTATTTGTCATTCAAATATTTAGCCTCAGTAATAGTTTCTTGGCTAGATCTTTCTGTTTGATAGACGTGTATTACAATTTTGCATTGTAATCCTTCAATTTTTACTTTATATATTTTGAAGCTATGTGCATAGGCGCATCCAAGTTCATGATTTTCATACTTTATTGCTAGATAATTTTCCTTTGTTTTTCTGTAGTGTAGCTCTTTATTTCTATTATTTTGCCTTAAAGTCTATTGTATTTGGTAATAATTTGCTATATTGACTTTTTATTGCTTTCCATATTTGCCTGCAATATTTCTTGGTAACGTTATTTTAAATCTCTCTGCTGGGTGTTTTTTTATTTTTTTAGTATTTCTTGAAACCATGTATAGCTGAATTAAAGTCCATCTCATAATCCCTATTTTTTAATGGATAAGTTTAATTTATTTACATTTTTTGTGATTACTGATAGATTTGTATTTATTGCCAACATCTAATTGAGCCTCTCTGGTTTACTATAATATTTCTTAGCCTCCTTCCCCTTTCTTCCTCTCTTCTACTGGACTAATAGAGTTTTCTTTATTTCTCTATTTTTCCCCTTACTGGTTTAGAAGTTATAAATTAAATCTCTAATAGTTTTAGTAACCTTAAATTTTAAAAGTACATGTGTAACTACATATTTTCCAAATAAATCTAAGATTTATTCATTATTTTTTCATTCCTTGGAGCATAAAATGTTTACATGTGTATTAACCTCTTTTTTAATTCCCAAACTTTCTTTTTATTGCTGTCTATAACTTCAGTTTCACCATTTCTTTTTAAAAAAGAAACTCATCCATGCTCCTTAGTTTACTTTTCTTCTTGTTGAAATATTTCTTTTAATAGTCCTTTTAAAGAGGTGGTTAACTCCCTTTATCTTTGTATGTCTGAGAATATCTTTATTTTGCCTCATTTATGAATGATGTATAAACTAAGTCTAACTTCTAAGTTGACAGTTATTTTCTCTGAGCACTTCAAAGATATTACTCCAGTGTAAACTGGATTTCCTTGTTTTCCATGAAAGTATACAGCTAGCCTAATTTGCCATTCTTTTATAGCTTTGTCTTTGTTTTGTTTCCAGTGAGCACATGCCACAGATTTATTTAATTCATGAGTGAGGACACCAACAGGATGGTGAACTGGTTCTAAGAAGAATAGGAGAGGCAGAAGTATTTATACTCACTGAAAGAAAGAATGCTAGAACACATACAAAACTGGTTAATGTCAATTATAGGCAATATGGCTCTTACCTGTGAGACGAACTCTGCTCTACCAGACAGAAATCATTTGACACGGACCTTTATCCACAGGGCAAAATTCATTTGCATTGCCATAGTGCAAAAATCATTTGCATAGTTACTACTTTTGTACAAATTGAAGTGTATCCTTAGAGGTTTGTAAAATTCCCTAATTAATAGTAAATGAGTAGTTAAAGTTACATACTCCTAGAAAATCAGATAATCCTTGGGTAGTCCTGTTAGTTAAAGCTCTAGATTTGACTTTGAAAGGACATGAGTCATCCTTTTGTCTATTTCCAAGTTGTGGATTTTTTTCTTCATAGTCCCTCCTTGTGTTTATAAATTATCTCCAAGGGATTACTCTTGGTTCAAAAAAGGTTGATCTGTCTCATTGTGTTTTGGCTGCTCTCATAGGTTCAGCATTCAGTACTAATTAACATGTATAAGCTATTGTATGATCATCAAATCTAGAGTCATATGGCATCAAACAATTATTAAGGCCAAAAAAAAAAAAGCTCTGTTGAAGAATTTGTAAGAAATCTAGCATTGGATTTTCAATAATCTCTGTTCTCCCTAGATTAAATGAAACATTGCTTATATTCATTCAATTATGTGGCTAAGATGCCAAACCCAAGAAATTTATCTCCATTAAATTTTGCTGTAGTACCTTCAAATTTGTATGAATTCCTCTCTCTGCAGTGTCTGCCAAATGTCTTAAGGTTTCTGGCCTGACAGGAGGTGACCTGTCTTACTACCTGTAGGGCTAGGACCTTGCAAACCACAGAACAGACAGGATAGCAGTTTCCTGGGAAAACTCTGTAGGCATTGGTTCCACCCATGAAGTACAACCCTTGATCCTTAGTAGTGGGCGTCTCATAGCTGATTAAATGAGATTTATTCTGAAATATGACATTCCATGTATAGTCTTGATTACACATTCAATTTGTTCAATTACATTCCGATAGAAAATATCATCAAATTTTATGAACCAAATGCAAATAATCACATGGCCATTCAAAGAAACTCAACAGAAGTACTTGTTTCTGAATTTTGAGGAGTCAGGGAGAACAAGATACAAAAACATAGCAATTAAAGTAAGGTTAGGCATAGATCAAGAAGATGAACCAACAATTTCATTTTGGGCTATATACCTTAAAGAATTGAAAACAGACTCAAAAAGATACTTATGTGCAAATGTTCATTGCAGAATTATTCACAGTAGCCAAAAGGTGGGAACAACCCAAGTGTCCGTGAATGGATGAACAAAATGTGGTATATACATACAACGGAATATTATTTAGCCTTAAAAGGGGAGGAAATTCTGATACATCCTATTAAATACGACATGGATGAACCTTGAAGGCATTATGCTAAGTGAAATAAGCCAGACACAAACAGTCAAATATTGTATGATTCTACTTATATTAAATGACTAAAATAGGCCAGTCCACAGAGAAAGAAAGTAGCTTAGAGGTTACTAGGGGCTGGGGGCAAAGCAAGGAGATTGGAGAAATATTACTTAATGACTACAGAGTTTCTAGTTGGAGGAAGAAAAAGTTTTAGAAACAGATATGGTGTTGTTTGCACAGTACCATGCTACCGAATTGTATATTTAAAAATGCTTAAAATGGTAAATGTTATGCTATATATATATTACCACAATTAAAACAAAAAGAAAAAGAATAGATCAAAAAGACAAAGAAAGGGCTTTCTCATGTAGCCATCAGAAAATAGAACATGAAAAACTCTACCAACCTTATTCCAAAATCAATAGTCACAATTTGTTGTCCCTCTTAAGTTTATTCAATATTAACTCACGCTTGTTCCGTTGGATCTCGAGTCCTCAAACAGCCTTCATGAAATTATCTGCTACTGAATTCAGAAGCATCCTGGAAATCCTGAATCTCTCCGACAATTATCTGAGAGATGTCACCTCTAAAGTTGAGTCCTTGAAATATCAATTGTTAAAAATACCTGGCAGAATCCTTTCATGAGACTCAGGCTGTTCTTCCTGTTGCAGACCAGATTTCTGGCCTGTGGCTTCAAGGAGAGCTTTTAGGCAAGCATGAGAGGAAAGCAGAAGCTGCCGGTTGATGACAGAGTAGTCACAATGGCAGAATGGAGAAGAGAAAAATTCTCTATTAGAGTACGATTACATACCTCTTGTAAGGCTTTGATGAATGTTCACCTGTAGAGTAAGATAAAATATACTCTATACTGATCAAATCGGGGAAAAGACATATTCCTGAAGCCTTGAGCACATAAAATTTCAGTGATACTCTTCCAGTGTCGTACTGCGCGTTTATTTGCTGCTGCTTCTGTACATGAAGGGATGAAATCAGCAGATCTTGGCACATAAATACCTGTGACTACTCTGTGCCAATTACTCCACGTTACATTGCAATGCTTCATTGCCCCAACAAAGTTATCATTTGTGGCTTTAGTTTGCTCTGTCAAATTTACTCTGTCAACCACAAATTAATTTCCTCTTTATTGGACTTATGGATGATCAAAGTTTTTAAAATCAGCACATATATTTTATTACATTGGAAGCTGGTATATGTCTCTCCTTTTGATGAATGGTGCAGACCTGTATAACCTGTGTTAAAAAATAAGATCGAAAATACCACCCTTCACCCCTCTCAAGCTGATGCTCTCCAGAAAGCTGACCCATTCATTAAAAATTGTTAGTGTGAGTTATGTGGGTATCTTATGCTGTGTTTTATGCCAGAGAACTCTGATATTAGACAAATGGTATGTGGTTTCTGATCAATGGTAATACCTACAGTGACCCAAGGCAGCAAAATACACCAGTCCCTGCACAATCTCCTTAGGAGATGAACGAAACCATTCCCTAAATTTCATGCTATTTTCCCTTTCTTTGTCTAGTGGCTCCTGCTTTCTGCTGTTACTTCCTGATGGTCTGTGTGTGGCAAGAAGTTCTAAAATAACCACCCAGAGCATGGCTCTGGGAAACGTGGGCATATATGAAAAGGATAACAGAGTCAGAGGCTAGATGAACAACATAAATCAAGAATAAATAGTTGAATGTCATCAAAGAAGTGTGAATTCAAACAAAAACGAGCTCTTATTTTCATCTCTTCATATAGCACAAATGACTGCTATAAAACTGCCAGGAGCAGTTTCCTGCGACTAGGGTAAAATCTAGATCTTAAAATTGTTGGCAATAAAAAGAATTACCGTTTGGTGAGTCTTAAGAATTTCTGCATGCTAAGGTGGCAGCTGGAGTTTGTCCCCATCAGGCTGTCCCTGTGTTCTGGAAGTGATTGCTTTGGTGTGTTGAGACAGGTAAGGCTCCCCAAGTTCTTAGGAGCAGCACCGTAATCTGAACGCAGATGCTTTAGATTGATATATTAAGTTAAATGCACGTAATAGAAAACTTGTCTCATTTTGGGGGAAATTGGATCTCTGTAAAGATTTTTATAAGAATATTTTCCTTTGGCTGAGCACAAGAAAGAGGAGTTGGGTCTGGACTGAAAACCTGGGGGCATGGCTGAGGGGCCTCCTTTCTGTGGGAATTAAGCTGTCTGCTGAGATATAGTAATACCTTACTGGGCTAAGGAGAGACAGGCCACAAGCGCTTCCAAAAGAGACATGGCCAGAAGACTCGAGGAGCAAAGAATTTAAAGAATTAGTTAAAACATTTTTTTTTCCTCCCATATTCTATTCTTCTCTTATTGACTCCCAGGTTTTATTAATAGTAAAGTTATTAATAGTTATATGCTACATTCATTTTTGCTGTGCCTTAGGGAATTAAAGGTCAAGCCTGTATCTACACGTGGAATGATGCAGATTGGGTGAGCTCTAGCTGTGTGAGAAAGAAATGACCAGCTGGCAGCAATGACACTCAGAGCAGTAGTCTGGAATGGGAGGGACCGTCAACTCCTGGGATGAACTCATGAGTACCATAAGAGAACCCTGAGAAGTCTCAGAAAAATCAAAGGCAATGAACTCAGTAGAACCGTGGTCTCCAACCCCCAGGCCGTGGACTGGTACCAGTCCGTGGACTGTTAGGAACTGGGCTACACACCAGGAGCTGAGTGGCAGGTGAGAGATCAAAGGTTCATCTGTATTTACAGCCACTCCCCATCACCGGCATCACCGCATAAGCTCCGCCTCCTGTCAGATCAGCAGTGGCATTAGATTCTGATAGGAGCCCAAACCCTACTGTAAACTGCGCATGCGAAGGATCTAAGTTGAGCACTCCTGATGATCTGAGGTGGAGCTGAGGCGGTGATGCTAGCGCTGGGGAGCAGCTGCAAATACAGATTATCATTAGCGGAGAGATTTGACTGCACAATAAATGTGATGCACTTGAATCATCCCCAAATCATCCACCTGACCCCCACCCCGATCTGTGGAAAAATTGTCTTCCATGAAACCGGTCCCTGGTGCCAAAAAAGTTGGGGACCACTGCAGAAGATAAGGACTATATGTTGTCCACACAGGATGAGGGCTGAGACTTTGCTCACTGAGTATAGAAGGGAAGGATAAAAGTTTTAATTGGTTATATTTAATGTAGGTAAATTGTTGATTGAAATATTTATTAGCATAATCCTTTGGGGAAACAATCAAGAAATATGTATTCCCATTCATACACCGTGGCCCAGGAATCCTATATTTTATCAGTGGTTGTCTTCCCAGGTAATGATAAGAAGTGATTTATTTTCTACTTCTTATTTTAGAAAATGAAGGATGAGCACATTATAATTGGACAAAATACATTTTATTCTTCGAAAAAATATAGGCTTAAAATTCCTGAGTGCCAAACCAGAAGAATTATCCCAAATCCAAACAGACCTGGATCTGTCAGCCTTGGTTCCACAGTGTAGGGTGTCAGGCAGGTGCCCACCCTGCCCACCTGACCAGGGTGTGATGAGGGGCAATTAAGGAATGAAAGTGAAAGTTCCACTCTGAAATCCTCACCTCCGATTTCAGTGGAAATTCTGTCTTTTTTATCTTCACCTACTTCCTCTCATTCGAATTCTTTTCTAATTCCTTCCCAGTTCAGTCCACGTCACCACTGTCCAGAACAGCCCTGGCCCCTGGAATCTGCAGCGCCCCTGCCACCCCTGGCAGCGGTGCAGCAAACAGGTCCTCACCCCACCGATTTTCTGGAAAGCTTTAGAATGATTATTATCACTATGTCTTTTTATTATTTTAACTCTGGTATCACCAGGTATGTCCTTTAAGTTTTCAAAATATGAGACATAAAATTAGAAAGTAAAAATACCCTATAACTTACCCACACCTACACTGGTGCCCAAAAGTAACTATTTTAACATTTTGTTGATGATCTATATAGAAATATAGACCTGGGTATATCCTAGAAACAAATTATAATAGATATAATGTTTATTACATTATGCTTATTTTATGTAAGTTAATATATAATTAAGCATAATTTATAATTTATGTAAATATTTATAATTATATAAACATAATTGGTACAAATATATAATTAATTATTATGTTTTGATGTATAAGTAATATAATAGTATAACATTTATACTATAATAATATAGGTACAAATGATTATGTAATATTTATGGAATAAATATTAATAAATATTATCATTAGCATTAAATATATTTCTAAAATATTGAATCATACTATACATGGTATTTTGTCACTTTCTCCCCACTTAACATAACTTGGAAAACTTTCCATATAAGCATTATATTCCTGATTTTCATCAGAGCCATATTTTGAATGGACCATTTGTATCTCCTTGTTTTGATTTGCACTTTATTTTGTGAGTGAGAGAAACTTTTCCTACACTTAAAAACATTTTTTCCCCTATTTGAGTTCTTCTTCTGAGAATTGCCTGCTGGTTTTTCTATTGGGATATTTATTCAGTTTCTTATTGATTTTTAGAAGGTCTTTGGATATTAACCCCATGGTCCCTTGTATGTTTTTATAAATCATCCTTTTCCTAGTCTGTCATTTTTCGATTGATTTTATTAGTGGCGATTGTTCTTTATAAGCAGAACTTTTTAGAAACATTATGTGGTCCAGTTCATCAGTCTTTACTTTGAAAAAGAGTCACTGAGGAGAGATGGTCCCTGCTCTGCTTCTGGGTGTGGTCACGTCCCAACACGACTCCAGCGCTGACACTACCAGGTTGTGATCATCACCCACAAAGGTCCCCCTTTGGGCCCTTCCTGTCAATACATCTCTCCAAGACAACCATTTTTCTGATTGTTTTTAGTTTTATATCGTATTTCCTCTTCAGAACTTTATATCAGTGGGATCATAAAGCTTGGGGTATGCATGTCCATCTTCTTGTATTCAGCACAATGTCTGTGAGATTCATCGTGGCATCATGGCATTATGGCCACCAGTCTGTTACCTGTTCCTGCTGAGCATATTCCATTGTGTGTATAAACCACAATGTGTTTATCCATTCATTCTCCTGTTGATGGACATTTGGGTGGTTTCCAGTTTGGGGCTATCATGAAGAGAGTTACTATACACATTCTTCTACAAGTCTTTTTGTAGCTGAATATTTTTATTTCATGTGGGTAAATGCATAGGAATAGAATTACTAGGCTATTGGGTTGAGTAGTTTAATTTAATAAGAAACCGGCAATGATTTACCAATGCGTTGTACCATGGTATACTTCTGCCAACAATGTGAGTTTCATTCTGCATCCTCATTGGTATTTGGAAATGACAATCTTTTTAATGTTAGCTAGTCTTGTGGGTGTGTAGTGGTTTTAGTTTGCATTTGTCTAATAACTAAGGCTATTGAGCACTTTGTAAGATGTCTGTTCTTGCCCATTTTTGAGTTTTCTTTTTATTATTGAGTTATTCTTTATATTTCTGTATACAAGACTTTTATCAGATATATGATTTGTAAGTATTTTCTCTTACTCTTAACCTATTTATTTTGTTAATGGTGAATTTTGTGAGCAAAATTTTTTAATCTGATGAAGTCAGTTTATAAATTTTCACCAGTGAAACCAACTGGGCCTGGAATTTCCTATGTGGGAAAATTTTGATAACAAATTGAAATTCCTAAATAGAGTATATTTAGATTTTCTGTTTCATCTTGTTTTAATTTATATATAATGTTTTGCCAAGACATTTGTTAGTTTATGTTGTCAAATTTATCAACATAAAGTTGTTCACAGTATTCCCTTATTAGCTTATAAATGTCTGTAGGATATGGAGGGATATCCCCTTTTCTAATCCTAATTTTAATAATTTGTATTTTCTCTTTTTTACCTCAGTCTTGCTAGAGTTATCCATCTTATTAATATTTTCAAAGAACCAACTTTTGACTGTTAATTTTCCCTATTGTTTATCTGCTTTCTATTTCATGATTTTTGGTCTTATTTTTCTTGATCATTCTTCTTAGGAATTTATCAGTTTTATTAATTTTTTTCAAAGAACCAATTTCTGAATTTGTTAAATCCCTCTGTTGTTTATTTTCTATTTCATTGACTTGCACTTATTTTATTATTTCCTTTCTTCTAACTCTTTCAATTTAATTTTTCTAGTAACTTCTTATACTAGAAAGTAATTTTTGCCATTCTTCTTTTTAAATATAACTGTATAAAGCTAAATTTCTCTGTAATCACTGCCTTAGTTATATCCCACGAATGTTGATATGTTGTTTTTTTAATTATATTTCAGTTTAAATATTTTCTAATTTCTCTCATAATACTTTTTTACTCCTGGATTATTCAGAAGCATATTGTTTAACTTTTAAATAATCAGGGCTTTGTAGATATTATTTATTTCTAAAACTCAATTCCGTTTTGGTCAGAGAACATATTCTATACTTAAATCTTCAAAATATATTATTAATAGAACTTATTTTATGATTAAGTGTCATAAAAAATTTAAAAAGCAGTATGTTCAGTGTGTACTTAAAATAATGTGTATTTTATAATTGTTGAATACATTTTTCTATCCGTATGAATTAGGTCAATTTGGTTGGTAGTATTGTTCATATCTTCTATATTCCTACTGAATTGTTCCTAGCTCTTTCTCTGAATTACTGAGAAAAATGGTATTAAAAATCTCTGTCAGTGTGAATTTCCCTATTTTCCTTTTAGTTCTTTCAAATTTTTCTTCATGTACCTTGAAGCTCCATTGCTAGGTTCATGCACATTTACCGTTATTTTTCCTTATAATTAAGCCTTATATTATTAAGAAATGTTCTGTTAAAAAAATCTGTGACAATTTTCCTTGTCCTGATGTCTATCACATCTGATATTAAAGTGCCCTCTCCAGTTTTTTTATGTTTATTGTTTGGTTGGTATGTCTTTTTCCATTTTTAAATTTTCAACCTACATGTCCCTTTTTATTAAAATAGCACCTCTTATAAACAGCATCTAGTTGGGAATAGCTTTTTTCCTTATCCAGCTCAACAATCTTTGCCTTTTATTTGAAGTGTTTGGTCCATTTAACATCTGAAATGATTATTGACATGGATATATTTGTCTACTCTTTTGCTATTTTTCCCCTATTTATCTTGTCTTTCTTGTTACCATCTATCTTTATGAGCTCTCTTTTGTGCTAATGAAATAATTTTTATTCTTCCTTTTTTATTCCACTATCGGATTTTTAGGTAGACTTTACTTTTTAGTGGTATTTCCTTTTTTTTCCACCAGAATGAGTTTGCCTTTTCTGAAGCTATTTTTGTTGTTTTTCTAGGAATTACAACATGCATCCTTACTTTATCACTGTCTTTTGAATATTTTATCCTTTATAGAAGGTATAGACTTGCCACAGTATAGTTCTATTTATTCCTCAAATTTTGTATTCTTGTTGTTATATATATACATATATAGCCTCCACAGATTTTAAAACCTTAATTAATATTATAATTATATATTTGTTTTAAAGAGTTATGTGATTTTAAAGATATTAAGGGAAAGATAAAATGTCTTTTACATATACTTTCACAGTTAACAGTTCCAGTGTTCTTCATTGCTTTCTGTGGATCTGAATTTCTATCTGGTATTATTTTTACTTCAGCCTGAAGAACTTGTTTTAGAATTTTCTTAGTGCAGATTTGCTTCTAAAAAATCCTCTGTTTTAATTATCTGAAAATATATTTATTTTACCTTTATTTTTGGATTATATTTTCTATGGATATAAAATTGTGGGATGACTTTTGTTTTTCTTTTACTTTAAAGATGCCATTCCATTTTTTAAATGGATTCTATTGTTTCTGATGGGACATTAGCATTTATATATATTATAGTTCCTTTGTATATAATATGTGATTATTCTCTGGCTACTTTTAGGGTTTTCCTTTTATCTTTGGTTTTCAGCACTTTGACTATGATGTGCCTAGGTTTTGTTCTCTGTATTTTTCCTGTTTACATTTTGCTAGTTTTTTGAAAGTGTATGCTGATTTTTTTTTCCACTAAATTTAGGAAATTCTCTGCTATTATTTCTTTGAATTTTTGTTCTGCTTCATTTTCTCTATTTTTTCTCTTAATATTCTCTTACACGTTATTGACCTTCTGTTCATTTTGTTTCAATCTTTTCTCTCCATGTCTTTACACTGGATACATCTTATTGATCTGTCTTAAAGTTCATTGACTTTTTCCTTTGCTGCTCCCACTCTGCTCTGAAGCCCATCCAGTCATTTCAAATATTGTACATTTCATTTATTAAATTTTCATTTGATTCTTTTTTATAGTATTTCTTTGCTGAATTTCCCCTTCTTTTATTCATTATAACCATATTTTCCTTTAAGACTTTAAACATATTTATAATAGCTGTTTTAAAATCTTATCTGCAGTTCCCTATATCTGGGTCATTTTTGGACCTGTTACCAATAACCAAATTTTCTCCCCCTTATGGGTCACATTTTCCTGTTTCTACTAATTTTTGAGTATGGCCTGGGCATTGTAGATGATGTGTTATAGGGATTTTAGGGTTCTATTGTGTTGCTCTAAAAGTTGTTAAAGTTTTTTTCTGGCAGACATTAAATCCTGTCAAACTATTTTGATCCTGTCAGTATGGCTTTTATTCTCTGTGAAGACTGGTCTGTTTCAATTTGGGGCCAAATTCTAAGTCATGCATCTTACTCTATCTAGTAAACAGTTACTGTCAATTGAATGTGCACTGTCCTCGGTGGGATCTCTTGAATGTAGCTGGAATGGAACTCCAATGTCTCCTAACACTGCCCAACTTCAAATATTATTGTGGAGCAGACCCTGGAGCAGGCCGTCTCTGCTTGACCTTACAGAAACACACCCTGTTGCATGATCTGTCCAATTCTCAGGACAGGGTTCTAGTGAATTCCCGTGGGACTCATCGCTTTCCTCCACAGAACTCTCTTTTCTCATGTGCTTTGCTCTGAAAATTCCAGCTACCTCAGCAGTCTGGAACTCTAATATCAGCCTCCTCAATTTGGCAAGACTGCTGCTGTGCTTAGCTTTCCCTTTCTGATCTGTGGCAGAAAAATACCATTAAGTGGAAAATCAGGGCAATTGTGAAGCAGCTGTTAAGTTTATCTCATATGTTTTCCTTCTCTCAAGGATTATATCCTGTACTGCCTATTTTTCAACATCTGAAAACAGTTGACTCATATTTTGTCCAGTTTTATAATTTTTTGGGAAGGCAAGTCCAGTCATCAGTTACACCATCATGGCAGGAAGGATTAGTTTACATATATGGTTTAAAAGATAATTTTGATTATTTTACTGGACATCCAACTAGCTCTTTCTTCCTTTATTAAGGTTAGCATCGGTGTGTGTGTTAATTTTTTCATATTTTTTCTCTGCCCATATAATCTATCTCTTTCTCCTTCTCATGCATATACATTATCTGTCATATAGTTTGCAAGTTATTGTTTGTTTTATAAAAATAAATATATATAATTATTTGTATATGTATATATGTTTATGGGAATATGTAATTATGAATAATATATATGTTTATTTTATATCAATATGAATATAATTTTCACAGTCTGTTTTCTTATTTAATAATAAATCCCTGTAAGTCAATTTACATAGATCTAAATCATTATGTCTAGGCTGGGCGTGGTGGCTCACACCTGTAATCCTAGCACCCTGGGAGGCCGAGGCGGGAGGATTGCTTTGAGCTCAGGAGTTCAAGACCAGCCTGAGCAACAGCAAGACCCGATCTCTACTAAAAATAGGACAGAAAAATGAGCTGGGTGTGGTGGCACATGCCTGTAGTCCCAGCTATTCAGGAGGCTGAGGCAGAAGGCTCTCTTGAGCCCAGGAGTCTGAGGTTGCAGTGAGCTATGATGACACCACTGCAGTCTAGCTGGGTGACAGAGCAAAACTCTGGTTCAAAGAAAAAAAAATATAAATCATTATGTCTAATGGTATGGATATGTCAAAGCTTATTCTACCAATTAATCTTTAAGAGAGATGACTTATGGCGATGCTTCAAATGATTCTTTAATAGGGAAATTTAATGATAGTTTATATACTCTTTAAAATTTGTTATATAGGTTTGTGTAATTTCTCTAGTTTTATAACAGATAGAATTTCATTCTCTATTTTCAGTTCTTTTTTATTCTTTTCTGTGAATTTCTGGAAGAGGAGTTATGCAAATTTGCTTTCTCTAGGCCTTTCTCAGAAGTCCAAACACAATATTTTTAATAAATCCTTGTCTGACAAATGAGTTAACAATTAATAAGTAAATATAACAAAAGTTTTAGTGGTTAAAAGGACTGAAACCATATTTGTATTCTCTTAGCTACTGTTTTTCAATTTTCTGGTTATAAAGTAGTACACATTCATTGCAGTAAGCATGTAAATGAGCAAGAGAATATTTTAAAAAGAACCATTTGTAGTCGTATTGCCTAGTGATCATCACTCCATAATTTCTGATCTTTTAATCTATGTATATATTATATATCCAGATATATGTATATCCATCATATGTATAATTCTGTATCTTGCTTTCACAGTAATGTAGCTTGAAAATTTTACTTTAATTAAATAGCCTTTCAAAAGATTCTTTTTAATGAGTACATAAACTTCCATCTGTGATATACCTTGGCTTACCCAGTTCCTTGGTCTTGAATACGCAGGTGTGTCTGCTTTTTCACTATTTTAAACAACAATGAAAGGAACATCCTTATGCATAAACCTTTGTCTATGTCCTGTAGTACTTCTCCTTAACCACAGTTATGAAGTTCTGCAAAATGGCATCGCACTGAGGAACCCAGGGCATCGCATTTGGATTTAAGTCTTGCCTGAGCCCCAAATGTGAGGTGATTTTAGTTTATAATTTTCAACGTATTTAGAGCAAGTTGAAAAAAGAAGCATTATAGCATACTTTTAAAAATCTTCATTCCATTGGAAGCCTGTGGGTTCCCTGAGAAGGAGTTTGACTGTTCCTGGCTAGCCTAGCATTTCATCCCAACCTGTCACCGGTTTCTATGAAGTGAAGTTTCTATTACTTCCTGGATTGCTCTAGTCTATCAGAGGTCACCATCTCCAATTTAGCCTAGATGTGGATGGGAAAATACCCTGTACAGCCCTAGCATCCAAAGAACTTTGATGTCAAATTCAATTACTGGAGAAGGAGACCTTTTTTTTTTCAAAGGTCTCTGAATCCATTAAAAAAGCTGCTCAGATTCCTAGCACTTGTGCTTATGGTGAATGTATCTTCCACGCAGGCCTTCTGACAGCTTTTTTGTAATTTCACATTGTCAACTGCTTTTGTAGTTGGAGTTTCATTTATTGAAAAAATACCTCAAATGGAAGTAGAGACAGTTATGTCTTTAACATATGTCTGAGTGTGTCTGAGTGAGAAGAATATTGTAGATACATAATGACCCAGGATGATTTCATTTCACGTAGCTTTCTTCTTCTCATATTCCTAAACATGTTGATTTCCCAAATATAAGGTATTATTTCTGGATTGCTGTGGCCACAATTTCCATTAACTCCCTTGTGTGCTTCAAAGGAATGAAAATATTCTCGAAGTCTATTTTCATTTTATTTAAAAATTCTCTTTTGTGGAAATTCCCTAAATTTCCTTTTGTTCAATTTGGAGAGCTTTTTATTTTCTGTGATTAAGGAATAAATGAATTCATTTTGCATTGAGGAAAATGGTACAAAATAGATATTTTTTTCTACCTGAGAAATTTGTTTTTATAATTCCATTTCAGTGAAACTACCTAACAGTCATGAAAGATTAGCAGTGTTTTCTCTCTCTGCAATACAGCCTTCTAATTTGTCTGGAACACAAATGAATCAAGAAATGCAGCTTTGCAGACTATTTTGAGTATTACAGTATATTGCTTTAACTCTTGGGTCAGCCTGGGGTGCATAAACCTGCCATTTAAGTTGTTAAGAACTATTTCCAGAAAAGATACACTTTATATTATGGATTGAGCTTCTCTCTGATCCTTTTAAGTTCAAATTTCATAATTAGAACACGATGAACAATAGAATTCTCACAGAAGAATAAAGACATCTTCTTGGTTTCTTTTCTATTGCCTTTGAACATGGAATAAATGACATATTCTGTAGCCTTGTTAAATCTTCTTTCTTATACTTTGTTATATTTCTGACTATAAGAAAAAGGGAACTACTGGGATGGTGTTACCTCCAGACAAAACTTCGAAAGTTCATATGAAACAGTACTAACTAGTGGCACCCATTAAGAGCTATTTTGGAAAATAATATGCCAATAGGTTTGGCATATGATTCTTTAAGAACAGCTGCCTGTTGTTATTCCATTTATTTTTTTAATGTCTGATTTTACTTTTATTTAAAAAATCTATAACCATCACTCACGTTAAAGTCAAAATTTTCTTGTGGTTCTCATGAACTGAATCTTCCATTCTGATCTGTGTAATTCTGCCTATAATGCTGACCCACCCAATGGAAGAGTTTCATTTGAGGCATATAACATTGAGTTAAACTGGAACCCACAATTGGAGTGGCGAGTTACTCCATATGTGGCTAAACTGAAACTAATGCCAAATTATCTGGGGAGCCAACTGATTTCCCCAGATATGAATCAGTTGAACATTCACATACAGATTGTTTTGTGAACATGACTTTTCATTTTTTCAGAGACAAATACATGGAAGCCTGTTTGCTGAGTCCTGTGGTAAGCACATTTTAGGTTTTTATGAAACTGCCAAACCATTTTCTAGAGTGGCTCTACCATTTGCCTTCCTACCATTCATGGATGAGGGATCCAGTTTCTCTGCATCTTTGCCAGCATTTGGTATTGTCACTGTTTTATTTTAACTACCCAATAGTTATATAAAGATACCTTATCACAGTCTTAATATATACTTCCTTAATGCCTGGTGAGGTTGAACATCGTCTTGTGTTTATTTAGCATCTATATTCCTCTTTGGTGAAATGTCTTTTCATGTGATTTTCCCCTTTTCTTATTACATTTTTTTTTTACTATTGATGTTTTTCCTTATTTTAAAATATTTGTCAAATAAAGGTTGAATATATTCAAGATGTACGATGTGATGATTTGGTGTATATATATATATATATATATACACACATATATATATATTGTATAATGATTGCCACAATCGAATTAATAAACACATCCATCACCACTCATGTTGTGTATTAGATCCTCAGAACTTATTGACCTTATAACTGAATGTTTATGCCCTTTGACTATTGCCTGATTTCCTCCATTTCCTAGTCCCAGACAACCACCATTCTATTCTTTGCTTCTGTGAGGTCCACTGTTTTAGATTCCACTTATGAGTATGATTATATAGCATTTGTCTTTCTGTTGTCTGGCTTATTTCACTTAGCATAATGGTCTCCATGTTTGCCCATGTTGTTGTGAATAGCATGATTTCTTCATTTTTTATGGCTAAATAATATTTCATTGTATGTATGTACCATAATTTCTTTATTCATCCATCTGTGGGCATTAAGCTGTTTTCATATCTTAGCTATTGTGACTAATGCTGCAAGGAACATGGGGTACAGAGATAGCTTCAAGATACTGATTTCATTTTCTTTGGATATAGACCCAGAAGTGGGATTGCTGGATCATATGGTAGTTGTAATTTTGTGAAGAACTTCATACTGTTTTCCATAATTGGCTATAACAATTTATATTCCCACCAATAGTGTATGAGGATTTCCTTTTCTCCATACTTTTACCATTTACTTGTCCTTTTTGATAGCCTTCCTAACATGTATGAGGTGATATCTCACTGTGGTTTTGATTTACATTTCTCTGATGATTAGTAATGTTGAGTACTTTTTCATATACTCAGTGTTAATTTGTATGTCTTCTTTGGAAAAATGTCTATTTGGGTCCTTTTACCATTTTTTAATTGGACTATTTGTATTTTTGTTATTGAGTTGTGTGAGTTCCTTATATATTTTGGATATAAACCCCTTATCAGATACGTGGTTTGCAAATATTTTCTCCCATTCCATAGATTGCCTTTTTATTTTGTTGATTATTTCCTTTGCTGTGCTGAAGCTTATTCATTTGATGGAATCCCATATGTCTATTTTTGCCCTTTGCCTGTGCTTTTATTGTCATATCCAAAAGGAAAGTCTCTTAAATAAATACTCTTGGAAAAACTGAATATCCACATGAAAAGAATGAAATTGGACCCTTGCCTTACACCATATACAAAAATTAACTCAAAGTGAATTAAAAACTTGAATGAAAAGTCTAAAACAAAAAAAATATTATTGAATTTTGAGAGTTTTTACATAGTATAGATATAATTCCTTTGTCACTCACATGGATTACAAATATTTATATACTTTTCTTGTCTGTAACTTGTTTTTTCATGCTCTTAAAGGGGTCTTTCCCATAGCAAAAGTTTTTAATATTGATTAATTCCAATTTGTAGAATTTTTTTCTCTTTTATGGATCATGTTTTTGGTATTATGTTTAAGAAGTCTTAATCAAGCCTTTGGTTCCAAATATTTTATCTTGTTTTCTCCTGAAAGTTTTACAGTTTTACATTTAAATTTATGATCTAGGGGGACTTCAAGGGGGCTGACCAGAGGCATCTGGCACTCGCCTTCTCCACAAAGAGGACGAAAGTAGCAAGTAGATAATCACACCTCAAATAGATCATCTAAGAGAGTTCAACAGAGAAGTCCCAGGAAATATATAAAGCAAGGAAGGAGAGAGGGAAGTGAGGTAGCCTGCTTACCAGGGATTAGCTGGGAACCTGGAGAGACTCCCCATTGTGGGGAAAGGGTAAATGGTTCACATTTCCACGGTAGACTCCTGAAAATCATAGCCACAGGAGAGATCCTCATCCCTTGTGGGTCCCAAGACTAACATGGGGAACTGCTGCCCAGAGACCACACAATGGCATTGCTCCAGAGAAGGAACTCTTGTTGTGTCCCACACACCCCTGATTCCTAAGCAACTACAGCAAGGCACCATTTTGAGGGCCCAGTCCCCAGCAGACTGCATCCTGCCCTGGTTCCCAACAGACCCTGCATCTCACATCCTTGGAGCTGGCACTGAATATCTCCCCGCCCCCAACCTGGGGGGCGTACGGGCAGTCATGAAGAAATCTACCTGGCCTGCATCTGCAGTCACTGTCAGCTGTGACTGCTGTGGGGCCAAAGTGCGAACCACTGATGACTGTACATTTTTACACACCCCTAGGACAAACTCTGCTGCCCACAGCCACTGCTGCTCTGGGCTGCTGCTGCAGGACCAAAGCATGAGCAAAACGCACACCCCAGCTGCCTGCCTATAGCTGCTCCCATTGAAAGTAACACTGCCCCTGTAGCAGGGCCAGATTTTACCCCCACCTGAGGATTCCTCTGGTGGCCTAGGAATTATTCCATCCCTGCCTACCACAGCCAGTGCCTACATGCACTAGCAGAGGCCTGAGGACAGATTTTCCCCTCCCAGCTAGACCCCTCAGCCAGTATCTGAGCCTGCTATCCGTGGCCTGGGGTTCACCCAGCCCTGTCCACCGCCATTGGCACCTAAGTACAACTCATGGGGGCATAAGATCAGGCCCACCCAATGTTCTGCCCCCACCATAACTGACAACCACCCACATATACTACTTGCATATGTGGGGATTGGCCTGCCTAGCTTGTAGCGACCAATGCTAGCACCAACACAAGCTGTTTGGGACCCAGAGGTTTGTCTCACCACTGCTATTGACATCACCCATGCTGCTGCCCTGGGGCCTGAGAACCCATCTACCTGCTCAGCCCATTGCTGCCATTCCCAGCACTTGAGCAAGTTGCCTGGAAGCCCAAGAATTGGCCTGCCTGGACCCACTAACACCAGTGCCAGTGTACACCATCCTAGGGCCCAAGGAAAGGCACTCACAGCCCACCACCACTGCCAGCACTGGGGCCTGAAAGAATGGTCCACCTGGCATCCCAGTCCCCAGTAAAATTTCATGACAGTCTCCACTAGCAACTATACCCTAAGCCAGTGAGGAAATCACAGACACTACTGACCCTGTTTGTAGCTGAAGAAATCATAGGAAACTACACTACTATTTGCACCTAGAATCAAAGCCAAAGTGCCCTTCCAAACCAACGCCATGGATACCTCTTCAGGAACAACTTCTCTTCTATGAAAGCAGATTTAAAAAAATTGGGAGAAGTGACTGTTATAGCTGATGCACAGATATCAACAAAAAGACAAAAGGAAGAAAATATGACCCTTTGAAAGGAACACAATAATTTTTCAGCAACAGATTCCAATCAAAAAGAAATTTACGAAATCCCAGGAAAAGAATTTAAAATATTGATTTTAAAGAAGCTGAGTGAGATACAAGAGAATACTGAAAAACAATACAAAGACATCAGAAAAACAATTCAGGAAATGAATGAGAAATTCACCAAAGAGAGAGATATTGTAAAACAAAATCAAACAAATAATCCCCAGAAATTCTGGAACTGAAGAATTCATTGAATGAAATACAAAATATATTTGAAAGCTTCAACAATAGACTAGATCAAGCAGAAGAGAGAATCTTAGAACTTGAAGACAGGTCTTTTGCAGTAACCCAGGTACACAAAAATACAGAAAAAGGAATAAAAAAGAATGGGCAATGACTATATGATATACGGGACCCCATAAAGTGAGCAAATACTTGAGTTTTTGGAGTTCCAGAGGCAAAGAAAAAATGAAAGGTTTAAAATACATATTTAATACAATAATGGATGAAAATTTCCCCAATCTAATGAGAGATTTATATATCCAGATATACAAAGCTGAGAAGTCAAAAGTCAAATGTCAAAACAACAGCAAAAACAAAACAAACAAGCCAATTAGAAAATGACCAAAGACATGAAGAGCTATTTTACTGAAAAGGATATATGGATGGCAAATATGCACATAAAACAATGTTCGGCATCACTACATGGTAGGGAAATTCAGATTAAAACCACAACATCACAATGAGACATCACTACACACATATCAAATTGGCTAAAATAAAGATTAGTGACAGTACTATATGCTGGTAAGGAGGTGGAGAAAATGTTTTTCTCATACATTGCCAGTTGGAATGCATAATGGTACAATTTCTCTGAATATTAGTCTGGCAGTCTCTTAAAAAACTAAACATGTACGTAACCATATTACCTAGAGACTGCACTCCCAGGCATTTTTCCCAGAAGAGGAAAAAACATTCCTCCACACAAAAGCCTGTACACAAATATTCAAAGCAGCTTTGATTATATATATTAAAACCTAGAAAAAAACAGTGTCCTTCAAGAAGTGAAGAATTAAGCAAACTGTGCTACCACCCTACTGTGGAATATTATATAGTAACAAAAATGGACATGAAATAATATATAAAAATAAATACATTTATGATCAGTTTTTAGTTTTTGTATAAGGTGTAAGACTTAGGTTGAAGCTTATTAGTTATCTAATGATAGCCAATTGTTCTAGCACCACTTGTTGAAAACAACATCTGTCCTCCATTTAATTACTTTTTTTATCTTTGCCAAAAATCAGTTGGCTGTACTTATGTCATCTTTCTCAGATTTCTATTTTTTCCATTGATCTATATGTTTATTTATAAGCCAGTTTCATATGGTGTTGATTATTGTCACTAAATAATGAATCTTGAAATTAGACAGAGTGACTTAATTTTTCTTTAAAATTTTTTTAGATATTATAATTTTTTGGCCTTTTTATATAAATTTTAGAATAATCTTTTCTATATTTATAAGAATGTTGGTGGGAATTTTATAGAAATTATGTTAATGTGTGTGTCAATTTAAGGGAAATTTACATCTATATTATGTTGAGTTTCCCAATTAATGAACATGGTCTATCTCTCCATTTATTTAGATTATCTTTAATTTATTTCATCAAAATTTTGTGATTTTCAGCATACAGATCCTATACAGATTTTGTTAGATTTATGACTAGGGGTTCTATTTTTTGATTGATTATAGTTGTTATTGCATTTTAAAATAAACTTTATTTTTTAGAACAGTTTTAGATTTGTTATAACAACTTTAAATCAACTAAAACTGTTAGAAAAAATTATGAAGATGTTATAGAGTTTTAATATACTCCAAACCCAGTTTTCTCTATTATTAACATCCTGTGTGATTGTGGTACATTTGATACCATTAATGGAGCCAATATAGTTACATTATTATAAGCTAAAATGTATACTTTGTTCAAATTTCCTTAGTTTTCACCTAATGCCTTTTTTTCTGTTTCAGAATCCCATCTAGGTTAACACATTACATTTGCTCATCAAAATACAAAGTCTTTTCAGATACATATGGAACATTTACCAACATTGAACATATGCTGGGCTATAAAACAAGTCACAGAATATTTTAAAGTATTTAAAGCATCTGTTTTCTAATCAGAATGAAAGTAATCTAGAAATCAATAGCAAAGAGAAAAATAATGTTTGCAAATTTAAATATACATTTCTTAAAAATACTATTTGTATTTTGTGGCTTCTGGGTATAGTGTTCTATATATTTCAATTACATAAAATTTGTTAATTATACTGTTCAAATTCTACATTTTTACTGGTATTTTTACTGTTTGCTAATGAGAAAGTTATTACTGTTACAGTTTGGGTTCTCTTCAAATCATACATTGGGAAAAATACTTGGGCTCAGGAAATTTGAATGGTAATCCTAGGAATGACAAGAGGAGATTAGGAGAAAGTGAGACAAGAAAGAGGAAAAACATCAATAAAGGGCACATTATTGAGCTGGTTACCATTCTTACAAACTAGGGTTTAATGACATTTGGAATCTTCTAAAAATAATGTGTAGTTCATGCCTCAGAATTTTCCCACTGTTTAACAGAATGGTACAAAAAATTGTCTACTAACTCCATCTTCTCTTAGTTGAGGGCTGTACTCAGAGGCATTAACTCTTCTATATTTCTAGATTGTATGTATACATGAAGATGAGTGCTCCCAAGATTTTAGAGCCCTCAGGCAGGAAAGCAAAGTTGTGTAGGCATTTGATACGGGATGCACAGGAAACTATTTGTCTAACTGCATATGAAATAAAATAGGCTAATAATGTATTACAATTTCTTATTAAGCTGGAAGTTTATTTTCTTTTTTTTACAACCTGTTTTTCATCACATATTTTAAAGCTATAGTTTTAGATACATTCAAATTTAGTATTGTTACATCTTCCTTGTAAATTGACCTTATTAACATTATGAACTGTTCCTCTTTTTCTCTAGTCACTTGTCTTAAAGTCTACTTTGCCTGATATTAGTGCAGGTGTCACAGCTTTCTTTTAGTTAGTATTTGCATAATATATATTTTTTTATTATCTTACTTTTAATCCTTGGGTGTCCTTATATTTAAAGTGGTCTCTTGTAAGCAGCATATCGATTTTTTAAATTTTAATTGGAGTTTTTATTCTATTTATATCTAATGTAATTACTGGTATATTTGGTTTTAAATCTACTATAATACTCTCTTTTCATATATCTCGTCTGTTGTTTATTTCCTTTTCTTTACTTGTTTACTTTTTGGTTAACCAAGTATTTATTTGTTATTGTATTTTCCCCATTTCTTATTATCATTTCTTTATGATAGGTGTCCTTGATTTATTAGACTCTAACATAAACCAATAGTTTTTCACTTCTTATGTAGTGCAGGGAGGGACTTTAGAACACTTGAACTGTGCCTACCACCTCCACTTCCCCTCTCCCTGCCATCTGTAGTGAATTGATTTTTTTAAATGTACATATATTTAAATTTATTAATACTATTATAATTATTTTGTGCAGTCAATATTCATTTAAATTCATCCAGATATTTAGCCTTTTGTTGTTCTTTATTCCTCCTGGGTTTCTGTGAAATCATCAGAGATTATTATTTCTGCCATATATATTTTTATGACAGCTCTGCAAGTGAGGAAAAGTATCAATATTTGTTTATTTGAAAATTTCCTTACTTTGAAATTATTTTTGACAGATGTTTACACTGGGTATAGAAATACAGGTTGCAATGATTTTATTTCACATCTTTAAAGGTATCATTCTGTAGTCTTTGACTTCCACTCTTTCTGTCAGAATTTATCTGTTACTGTTAATGTTGCTCTTTCGTGCTGTGTCTTTTCTTCTCTAGATAACGAAGAATTTTTTTCTTGTAGTTGGTATTTAGCAGTTTTTTCTTGATTTGCCTATGAATAATTTTCTGTATTTTTATCTTGCTCGAGTTCACAACAGGACTTAAATCATTGGCTTGATTCTTTTTTAATTATTGCTGAAAAATTCCTGGTTATTATCTCTGTAATATTTACTTTTACTTCATCTTCTCTCTCTTTCCTTTTAAACTCAAATTACTTAGAAAATCACTTAGACAATTTGGGTATAGAAGGGAAGGCATATTAGTTCTTTGTCCTCTATATCTCTTGCACTCTTTTCTGTGTTATACAACCTTATTTCGTTCTGTGACATTTTCTAGACATTTTCTTTGTAGATATTTTCTTCTAGATATAGTGTCTAAGTATTTTCTATTCACCTGTTTTCCAGTTCATTTATTGTTTATTTATTTTATAAATCAGCTATGAAACTCACCTATTGATTTAAGTTAAATATATATAAATATTAATATCTGCTCTAGAATTTGCATTTGGTTAATTTTCAGAGATTTCAATTCTCTATTGATGTTCTCCTTCTTTCAATTGTTTTTGTAAAAATAATATTAAACAGTTATTTTAAAGTTTATTACTGATAACTCTTAATGTCTAAATATCTATCTGCCTCTTTCTTGTCTGGATTTCTCTTAGTCCTGTTTTATTATTTGCAGGGTAATTGTTTATTGAATGGTGGATACTGGGTATAAAAAATTGTAGAGGTTCTAGGTAATGATGTTTCTCTCTATGAAATGTTTATGTTTGGGCTTCTTAAGTGTTTAGAGTAGGGTCAGATCACATTAATCCAATCAGGAGTTTATCTTCAGGTGCAGAACAGAGACAAGATCAAACATTCTTTCACCTACCCCAGGTCATCTACATAATTGATGTTTCCTTCACTTGTTTTTTTTCTTCTAAGATTTGCCTTATCTTAAGTAAAATGTAGATTTCCTAAGCCTCACAAGAATGTAACCATTTTGCCTCACTGCCTACCCACCTGTTCCTTTTTTTCTTTCTGAAGAGGCCTATCCCCTTTAAATGCTGAAAGTTCCCAAATTCCCCTTTGGAAAAAAACTGCCACAGATTTGTCTGTTGTTTGTATTTTTGCCAGGCACATCCTCGGACTTTGCCTTACTAAGCCTCCATTGACTGAGATCTTTGCCCCAGTCACTGATGTTGGGTTGTCATTTGTGACATTCGTTTTTTTGCTTCTTGATCAGCAAACCTTACCAATGGTTTGTTAATTTTATTAGACTTTTCAAATAAGTTTTCCTTTTTGTTGATCCCCTAGATAAATTTTGTTTCTATTTTATTAAATGGTTTTTACATTTTTATTTCCTCCTTTCAGGTTTCTTTTGGTTTTACTTACTGGTTAGTTTTCTAATTTCTTAATCTGAATGCTCAGTTTATTACTTTTTTCTAATGTTTCCTTTATTAATAGATGAGGCTAATATTTCTTTCCATGTACAGCTTTAGCAGCATTCTACAAGTTTTACATGGAAGAGTTTTGTTGTTTTTGTTGTTGTTGTATTTTAGATATTCTATAAATTCTGCATTATGACTTTTTGATAAACCTATGAATAACTTAATATTTTAAAATTCTAAATGTATAGTGTTTGATTTCTAATTTTAATTAACAATGATCAGAGATTATCTGCATGATATTAAGTTTTTACAAATATAAAAATGAATAAGCATATATACTCATACTATGTTTTAGTGAGTGAATGCAAAGAAAAATTTTTGAAGTTTATATACCAAAATTGTTAATAGTAGTTATCCCAAGTGTTAGAATTTAAAAAGTGTTTTCTTTCTTTAAATTTTTGTATCTTCTGCATCTGAAATGTGAATATGTATTATTTTTTACTAGAAAAACAAAGATATTTACATATATTGGGGATAAAAAAGAGTTCACATTGTGAACTAAAATAAAACCTTAAGGCTCCCCCCATCCACAGGCTGACTGAATGGAACCCCTCTTGGTCAAGGGGGTATCCCAAAACTAAATTGCCTGCCAGGAGCAGTTAGGTCAGACATGCCTCATCACACACCCCCCCCCCCTTCCTGGGGACATCCTTTGTAACCCATTAACAGGCCTAAGGGTATGCAAGACAAACCTTCGGGTCCTCAATTTACACAACAAATCTATGTCCGGTGGCTTGTCTCTGATAAACAGCTCATTATCTTAAAACATTCCAAGGCTTTAGACAAAGCTTCATGTCTTTAACCAATTACAAGTCAAAGAATCTTTAAACTCACCCATAACCTGTAAGTCCCCCCTTCGAGATGGCCCACCTTTTCTAGGCAAACCAACGTATACCTCCCACGTATTGATTTATGACTTCCCTTGTAACCCCTGTCTCCCTGAAATGTGTAAAACCAAACTGTAACCCAGCCACACCAAGTCCAGTTGCTCAAGGCTTCTTGGGCATGGCTCTTGGTCAGGGTCCTCAAATTTTGCTCAGAATAAATTTCTTTAAAATTATTTTACAGAGTTTGGCTTTTTTTTTCCCATTAACGGGATGAATATATACTACCTGCATATAAGAACCCATTTCTAACCATCTGCAGATTTTAGAGTTTAGCATTTACTTATTGAAATACTTAAGAAAAACACAAAAGTGTTTAAAATACCATTAATTCCCTTAGCATGAATTTTAATGCAAATATGTGATTAGATATTATAAGTTTCTGTTGTAAGCTAAAAATAAAATCCTAAGCCCCCTGCTGACTGAGTTTCTGGCCATGAATCTGACACACCTTGTTATACCTCCTCCCTTTTGGAGTTTAGACTAATTGCAGACAGAACCTAAGGCCATTCCAGACAAAGGTTAAGTCACACCTGCTGGCCATCAATTTGCTTAACAGATCACTTTAAGTATATTGTGGCTTGTTCTCTGATTAGAAGACCCCCTTATCGTAACTCAAACATTCCTTTCTACTGACTCCAAGACTTTAGACAAAGCTTTATTTCTTTAAATAATTACAAATCAAACAATCTCTGAAACCACCTGTAACCTATAAGCCATCCCCTGGTTTTAGACATGCCACCTTTTCAGGCCAAACCAATGTATACTTTCCATGTATTGATTTATGATTTTACCTACGATTCCTGTCTCCCCAACATGTATAAAACCAAACTGTAACCCAGCTGCCTCAGGACCACTCATTCAGGGTTTCCTAGATTTGTGAATCTCTGGGCTGGCAGTCACATATATTTGGCTCAGAATAAATCTCTTTAAATTATTTCATGGAGTCGGGGTTTTTTTTCATTAATGCTGTATATTTGAAAAGAATTATGAATTCTCTAATTATGAGTACCTGGGAGTTTCCTTTATTTCTTTTGAGTTCTTTATTTTGTTGTTAAACTTTGTTTTATTTTATCCACTCCTTCAACATGTTTGTAGTTGAGAGATGGGGTTGGACCTACAATGTCATATTATGAAATCTGGAGGTTTATGTTCGTTTTTTGTTTTTTTTTTTTTTAGTTTGTTAAGATATCTGAATTTGTATCAGATTATTATATCCTTGAGAACAGAAGTCAGGTTTTATTTTTTTATCTCTGTATTTTTAGACACAGAACCTAGCATATTGAACAACCTTTTAAAATGTTTCATGAATGGGTGAATTTTAAAATAGACATTTCAAAAATTAAGAAAGGAGATAGCTACAAAAATACTGTCTTTAATTAACTTCTCCTCGAACTTAAAGTACATTCCTTGTCTTGGACACTGGTACATCTTTAGCACATTGCTTGGCACATGGTAATGACTGGATCAATATTTGCTGGAGGAATGAATGGCCACTTGTTTTTGTTAAATGTTGTCATTTAAACCAGATGCACTTCCACCCTTCTTTTTTGAAGGGGGATCACAGGCTATCAAAACTCTAGAAAATCAGCACTTGCTTTCTAATTGGCATCATAATCTGTAAATCAGAATCACATCAGGTACGCTTCTTTTTCACTATTCTCATCTCTCCTGCAACACGCTGCCTTACCTCTCCCAAATCAGTTAGTAGGAAGAATCCTTTCAACTTGGCTCAAATGGACCAGAAAGGGTTGTATATTCTTTTTTCAGTGTAATGCATTGGAAATAAATACGAACCAACCATGTATCTCCAGCTTTCCTTTGTCCCATCCCCCACAACACAGACTATCTTGGGACTCTGCCCAGCAGCTCAGAGAGGGGCCCATGTGGCCCCTCTGGTTCTTTTCAGTACCCACTTTAATCTCAGTTTATACTTTCACGGGCTCTTGAACTTCTTGTTTTCCAAGTTTTGCTTTAGGCCCATGTCTACAAAAAAATATTTTTATGAATCGATGTAAGACCCTAGAATTTTCCCTGCATTAACAATTCCTTGCTCTTTGATTTTGGCAATGTGCTGACAAAGACAATTTTTGTGTTTTAGTAGCGTTTGCTTCAGGCAGATTGGTACTGGATGCACATGACCTCTCTAGTTGAGTGACACATGGGTAGAACAAAGAAATACTATACTTTGTGTCAGTGGTGCTTGTATTTGATGAATGTAGTCTCTTTTATTTTTGTTTCTGACTCTCAAATGTCACATTTTGTGGACTTTCATTGTGACTAATGATTTCCTCTAATATTTTCATATTTCCCTATAATACAGATCTATGTTCATGTACAAATTGAAGACTGACTGTAATGTCTTCAAGTCCATGCCCAGGTGATTAGCAGAATTTTGGTATTTCAATGAGTAAATTTCCCTGGAAGGGGTATAAGAGAGACCCGGCCGACATTAACTCTGCAGTGGGTTAGAAATGTGTTTTGATATACTTACAGCATATATCCATTTGAGTTTCCTTTTATGCCAGCAAATGCAAACAGTTTTTTAGTAAAAATAGTTCATTATTATTTTTAAAATTAAGAAAATACAGAAAATATAAAGGAGGAAAAATAAGAAGACTTTTTAAATTTTAACACTTGGAGATAACTATTAATATTTTGGCATACATTTGTCCAGATTATGTTTCTTTCTTAGGTTAGCATTCACTCACTAAAATACACACAAACATACATACATATATATTCATAGACATAATATTTACAAAAAACGTGATCATAATATGCACAGAGTTTAACCTATTTTTTCCACTGAGATCTTTCATACAAATCTGAACCAATGTGTCTCTTTATCAGCAATTATTTTACCATATAGCTCATTTACAATCAAAACACATTTTTCTCCTAAGGCTTTTTTGTGTTTGTTATATACTATTTTGTAGCACCTCTTTGCTAAGGGAGTACAGATACAGTTTGTAAATCTTTTAAATGAAAACTTCCAAAAAGAGTAATGGAAATCTGAAGATAAGTGAGAAAGAAAACAAGTGTGTAGAAATCAAGAAAAAAGGAAGAGACCATATGTAGCATGGGAAGTTGGGGAGGGATACATCATATTCTTTGAGAATCACAGGATCTCAGTTCCTTGGGTTCTCAAATAACAACAAAAAAAGTTAGCTGATTTAACTCTGTTACACCATAAGGCAGTAACACATTCTTCTCTTCACAGATGATCCCCCAATGCTGGAGGCATTCCTCCCTGTTACTGGCCTCCAAATGTAGGTTTTTCCAAGTTCTTGATGTTCATCACAGAAAAGAATTTCAAGACACACTATGTAAGCCAAGCAAGCAAAGGCTTTATTGAAAGTGAGAGTACCTTCTCAGGGAGGAGAGCAGGTAAGCTCAAAACGAACAGCTGCCCCGAGAGGAAGTTGTTTTAGATCTTTTCTAGTTTTATTAATTGAAGGGAGGAATATTCAAGGCCAGAAGGTTGGCTTTTACTAAGACTTTGGGTAGTAATCCCTAGAATTGGGTTCCCTCTCATTTTCATAATTTATATGATTGCCTCAGAACTGTCATGGCGATTTCAAGAACAGAGAAAATTTAAAACCACAATGTAAATGATATTATAATTAGCTAAAGTTCATGTAAGATGGCAGAGATAGCTGACAAGATGATCAAGGCCGGTTTTTGCCTGTGGTTATCAGCCCCTCTAGTGAGCTTCTCCGTGAGGATTGTTTACTTTAACACCTGCACCTGATCTTCAAGCCCCTGTGTTAGTCTCAGCCCTGTCTCTTACTCTCCTACTCTGACATGTCCACACGTGCAATGGCTTGAGTCTGCCCCTTCTGGCCTTCCTACCCTCTTATTTCTTTCCATGACTGCTGAAGGACACTAATATAATGCTAATTTACATGACTTTCAAGTTGTTCTAAATATTTTCTTAACCCTTCAAAGGTTGGAACTCCTTGGTAACCTATGAATCTTAAAACCAATGTTCTCATAAAAAGAACTTATCAAGGCAATTTAGCTACCTCACTACAAATAAAATGGAAAATTATCAGTGAAAGTAATTTGAATGTAGGCTTTATGCTGAGAAATAAAGTAAAGTAAAATTGCCACAGCATATCTTAGAGGGTCCTGAACACAACAAACTCTCTTAAAAAGATAATAAAGCTGCTGGAGCAGGAAGCAATGATGTCACAAAAATCTGCTTGAGCAGAGAAATAACTCGATATTCTGCAAGAACACAGGGGTAAGGGGGAAGTGTCATAATTCTGTAACACTGAGCATATCACAGGAGAGTTCTGAATCTACATTTCTCAACAGTGAAGTATTAAATAGAAAATAGATATGCTTCTGTTCTCTTTACAGGGAATGACTCATTCCACAACTATACCAAGAGAAGGGCTCTGGAAAACCCTGGTGTGCCCTGGAAGGAGCTGTATAAACTCACAAAACAGTAGAAACTCTCTTAATTGACAAGCACAGAAATGACTCACCAAATTAACCAATGCTTTTAACTCTTTTTGTAAGACACACTGACTGAGGCCCTCATGTACAGTGGGCTACTTTTCATATACTCACCACATCCCTGCAGATCTAAAAGTCCCTTTGGTTTATGCTAGTTGAATCTATTATTGTAATAATATATCTTAATTGAACTATGTGATATGCTAAAACGTAACCGTGAAAAGAGTTGCTATGTCTATGAAAGCAAAGTTAAATATTAAGTAAAGATTTGATAAAGTTATTGAACTGTTCCTCTTGTTTTTGGTGTCAGTGAGATGACTCCAAGATGTCAGGAAAATCGTGAGAGATCACTCCTCCCCTCATACTGTTCCCCAAGTGTACTCACATTCTGTCAACTTTAAAGAAACTGAAATTGAAAGTTATAGACATTGCATTATGAGTGTAATTTATACAAAAACAAACAAAAAATGGCATGAAACTCTAATCACTGGTTACTCATCTGAAAGGAAAGATTAACTATTGACCAATGAAAAGATTGATGAATGAATATTTTTAATTAAAATAAAATATTTAAATTACATATATTCATATACATTTCGCATATATTTTTCACACATATTATATATATGTAATTTTATAACTGATTAATTTAATGGACTATTTTGATCAATGACTATGGTATTCTACGGTATTTCATTGTGTTTCCTGTGTGGTTCTCCTGTGAAATAGACAGATTTTTCAGAGCATGCCTAAGGCCGATGGCTCTGCTTGGTACAAAAAGGAATTGCGAGCCTTCAGTTTATATTCACACTATTTATGTAGGCCTTGCCATATTTGCAGGAGTGAAGTTTCAGTGTTTAAAAATGCCATGTCAATATATGCTTACAAGAAAAGAAGAAAAAAACCATTTCAGAAATGAAGACTAAATTACACAGAACAAAATACAATAGTCATGGTTGAGGAATGATTCGGGACATAAAGGTTAGAACTGAAGCAATTAGAGAAAAAAAAAGAAATTTAAAAAATGGACATAGAAAAAATGATATAGAGGAGAGGCAGAGGAAATTTAACATTTCTATAATCACAATTCCCAAAGAAGAAAATGAACATACTGGAACAGAACAAATATTTAAACTACGATTCATGACACCTTTCTTGAAATAAGATTAATATGTATATATAAAAAAGCGAACATTGACCCCAAACTGTTAACAGTGACATATTACAATGTTTGATTTTGAAGATAAAGCTAGTATCTTTATGACAGTCAGAAAAAAAGAAGTTCTTTTGAGACAAAGAAAATCACGTCATGCTAGGGTTTGAACGTTTGTCCCCTCCCAAATTGATGTTGAAATTTAATTCCCATTGTAACCGTATTAAGAGGTGGGACTTTTAAGAGGTGATTAGGCCATGAGGACTCTGAACTCATGAGTGGATTAATGCTGTTATCATGGGGTGGTTTCCTTATTACAGGAGTGAGTGCCTTATAAAAGGACAAGTTCAATCCCCCTTCATCTTTATCACTTGCCATGTGATGCCTTCTGCCACATCATGGTACAGCAAGAAGGCTCTGACTGGATGCTGGCACCTTGATCTTGGACTTCCCAACCTCCAGAACTGTGAGAAATAAATTTCTGTTCATTATAAATTACCCAGTTGGTGGTATTCTGTTAAAGCAACACGAAATGGGCTAGGGCAGATTGCATCAGGCTTCTCAACAGCAACACCCTACAGTCAAAGCCATGAAACGACCTACAAGATGCCCAAGGAGACAGAAAGATGAGCCCAGGATTTTATATCCAGCCAAGTTTCTGCTGAGTTATAAAGGATACTGACAAACAGTGTTGAACACATCTTGCTGATGAATCTACTAGAGAATGAGCTTTGACCAACCAAGAGAAGATTGGGAAGGTTTTAGGAAACAGACTAATGGTGAATATTAAATATATCTATCTTTACAAGTCACATTAAATGAAAGTTGTAGATGAGCATAACAAAATAATATGTACATTCCATATGCTTTGAAAATGCTGGTGAATAGACCAACAAAAATGGAAATCGGAAGCAAAGGTAGAAAGCGTAAGATCATCGCTTGCCTCGTAGGTAATAGCTTGGAGTCAAAAGTTATGCTTTAAAGCTGACATATCAGGTAGTAAAAGTTTTATCTTATTGAATAGTACAAATAGAAGAGGCAATAATTATATTGTTTAAAATTAGGTGGTGAAAGAAAAGGAAGAGCTTACAAACTGCTGTTTGTAATAGAAAACTAGTATAAAATGTCTAAAGCAAAGAAGGAATTAAGGACGTTTTATAAAAATTAAATATAAAAGTAACTGAGAACAAAACAAATTACTTTATAAATATTAGAATAATAACTGACAATAGCAGACAAAATAGCAAATAAAACAGACCATATTGTGAAAATTCTATATACACATTCATGTGTATGTATACATGTGTGAACACAGTATAAATTAACATTACAGATACATGCGTATCTGGTACATGAATAACTAAAAATAAACTCACTTGCCTATTAAAAGAAATTTGAGACCAGATTACAAAGTAGATACAACTCTTTGCTGTATATAAGAGAAACAACTAAAAGTGATTAAGAAAAGTTAGACAAAAGGGTGAATAAAGTTATACGAGAAAAATGCAAACAAAAGGAAATGGAAGTCACAATCTTATTATCAAACAAGGAAGAGTTCAGGGCAAAGAGCATTAATAATGACAGATAGGAAACTTTATAATGCCCAAGGCTGTAATTCACACAAGATGCAATAATTAAGAATATCTGTATAGCAAATGACATCGGGAACCTTCATGACGCAGAAACCACAGCAGATACGAAAAACTTACTAATAACTGGAGGCTGTGACTAACCTCTCTCAGTGCAAGACTTATCAAATAGCTTAAAAAAACAAGGATAGAGAAGACCTAAACAACATAATTAGTTAGCTCCTCTGGGTATATATCAAATGAGCCCCCCTTCCCAGCTTTTTAAGTGCCCATAGATCTTTCACACAAATTGATCACATATTAATTACACCACAAAGAAAATCTCAGTAAATTCCAGTGAAGTAGAAATAACACAGCAAAATTATCTGAAAATAATGCAATGAAATTACAGTTCAATATAGAATAAGGCCTTTTCACTTGGAAAAAAAAAATAAAACTGTTAAACAATTCTTGGGTCAAAGAAGAAATAAATGTAAGCCAAAATACAGAATTTAATAGTGAAGAAAACATGTCAGAATTTTGGAATATAACTAAATCATTGCTAAGGAAAAAAGTCATAGCCTGAAATATCTATATCAATAAAAAATGAAACAATAAAACAAACTAATTAAATATATGACAAAAAGTTGGAGAAAAGAGAGCAAGGGGATGTAAGTAATAGAGATAAAAGCATACATTTTTGCTTCGATGTCTATAATAAGGACAGATTGGAAGCAGCTCCAGTACAGAGAACAAAGTGAACATCTGACTGTACGTCCACACACTGTGGCATCGGGCAGGTGCAAAAAGTGAACGAGGATGATCTGTAGGTATCAATGTAGAATGATATTGTTAATTGATAAAGGTAAGGTGCAGAATGGTGTGATACGAAAGAGGAGAAAAGAAAAACACACTTTCCCGTACTAGTTTTTGCATAAAGAAGCCTTGGAGGGACCAAGGAGAAACCAACACAAATGATTTCTTGCAGGGGTAACGGTGACAGCACGGGGTGAACGAGGGGTTGTTCTCACTCTACACATTTTTAAACGTTTCAATTTGAGGACCTTTTTAATATAGTAAAAGCACAATAAAAATATGAACAAAATGAGAGCAGATGAGAGAAATGTTTTTCGAAATATCTAGGCTGAGACATAAAGAAGAGATAGTTAAGAGGCTGATGGATAGCGTGGATGCCACTAACCCTTGGGCGGGTGGTTGCAGATGGGAGAGACACAAATGTGATGAAAGGAACCAACTGCTCTCTTGACAAGTTGAGCAGAATATTCTGTGGACTTGGGCTCCTGGAGGGGACAACAGGCTTCTATCACCCTCACCTGCCCATGGTCTCACCGCAGAAAGGGAAGGACCCAAGGTGGGTTCTTTGCCTTCATCTTTCGGGGCCTGACAGAGAGCAGGCCCCCAATGGGGCTCGAGCTGGGGCTGGAAGTTTGCTGAACATTTGTTATGTGAACGTGCACATGCAAAGCGTGGATGAATACGTGGTACATGTTCACCCACAGACCTAGGCACGTGCCTCAGGAAGAAATGAATGTTAACACAGACTGGCAGTTTTTCTGTTTGAGAGATTAGAATCTCTTTTCCTCACATAGTAGGAACGCAAAATAGCAAGGAACTCATAAAGCTCTTGAAATTTATTTTTACAGTTAAAATTTTGAGAAGAGTCTTAACAGATTTAGTGTAAAAATAAAAGGCTTCCCTAGGACTGCAACTAGAAATGCCAAGTCTTAATCCAGAGCAAAGTTTTTACAAATGAGCTGGCAGGTCTTTAAAGAGGTCTTGTCAAAACAGAAACCATCCAGAACAATCAAACAAGCAAACAAACAAAAACCCTGTCTGCCTTACTGCGCATGCCTCTGGCGTGGCAATGAAGAGAAACAGCCACATGGCACAGTTAGAAAACAGACCTCCCAGGCAGGGCTGTGCATCTTTCTCATCTCCTCCTCTCCCCCCTTGCCTCTAAGAAGAGAGGCTTTAGTAAGACTATAAACGGAGTAATCATTTTGTGGACTTACATCTTATTCTAGACCTTGCTTGTTTGTTGAATCACTCGCAAAACAGCTCGTGTGGAAATGAGTCCTGTGCAAGACCGCAGGCATAGCTTACGCGATATACCACATTCCCTCACCATTTGCTTCTGCAAGCCCAGAAACCTGGTCCCTGGACTGGACCCGCTGTGTTTTGAGAGAGAAAGAACAGAAGAAATAAGTGTCAGTCAAAAGGGTTTGTTTTTGGGTGTGGAAAGTAAAAAACAATGACTCCACAAGTTTTAATAAACTTGTTTTGGGGCTACAGGTTGCCATTAAAATTTTTCTTAAATCCTTTCTAGGATAAATCATAAATATGAGCTTAAAATTCTTAATAGCGTCTCTCACGTTCTCTCGAAGCACCTCCAAACAAACATAGCAAACAGAGCGGCAATGGAAATGTATTTCAGTTAAGAGTGGTATAGTGTCGCAGGGTGGGATTGGCGTTCCCTGACTCAACCTGCTGTCACTTTTAAACTATCATCTCTCTCTCTCTCTCTGTCTCTCAACTGAACAGCACAACTCTTTGTTCTCGTTTCACTTTTTTGGAATCTGTCCTTTGAGAAAGCAATTTCCCCTCCTTGCTGTGCCTGCTGCCTCAGCTTCCCCGCATGCCCTTCCCCTCCTCGGGCTGGGTCTACCCTGCAGCCCAGACGTGACAGCAATGGGCGCCAGAGGAAGGCTTCGCCGAGGGCCCAGGCGCCTCAAGCCTGCAGAGTCCTACTCACACATGAAAGCTTGAGAAATCTCTTCTTCCTGTCTCCTCTTGTTAAGTGCCTATTGTCAAACATCTGACTCCTTGATTTGTCACCTCCAGCATTCACGTGAAAACCTCACCCGTGTAATGAGGAGGAGCCTTCCTACCTGGTGTTTCTTCCTCCTGATGGTTCCCTCTCAACTCAGCTCTGTTTGTTTCCCTGTATCCCTGGAGCCTTTGGGGGACACAGATTATCAAAACTCTAACCCTCCTCATGCACTTAAAAAGGGAAAAACCTAGTAGCTACAAACAAACTAGGGAAACCTGGGAATTAAAAACAAATCGACTGACAAGTGGCAGTTCAGCTGGGATGTGAAAAAAAGAGGAAAAAAAAGGTTCAGTCTCTTAATTCGACGAGCCCAGTTGAGGTTATTTTGAAAGTCCTTGACTTCCCTGGCTGTAACAGCAGTATAGACCAAACTAAATTATGATTCCCTTCTTGCTGAGTTTTTCTTATTGAAGTTTCTAGATCTGGACTCTTTGATGGTAAAGCAGCAGCTACAGATAACATTCTTGCCTCCTTAGCAAGGTGGTGGCATTCATTATGAGACGATTTTTTTTTTCTGAATAAACTCTAACACCTTCATCCTCCTGGAGCAAAGGTTAGCATAGCTGAGATGTGAAAAATTCTGAGAGAAAATTCTGAAGTTTTTTCTTTTTGGAATTTGTGTTAATTATAGGGCCAGACACAGTGCCGGCTCAGTCCCTTTCTATGGGCTCTATACCTCTGCTCTCTAATCCCCTTCTGAATACAGGCCATGAGGAGAATTTATGTCCTAGAATGATTCATGCATAAGATAAAAAGTGTCCTTTCATTTTTGTTTTGACCCCCTCCCAAATCCACTATCTACGGTTCTACCACAGGCATCTTTTCATTCAGGAATCCGGCTACTGCCCTTCCCCTGCGCGTAACCTTCAAAGGCTCTGCATCACCTGTAGCAAAGAGGGCAAGATCTCATCTTGCATTCTGGGGCACTGGGATCGACAGCACCCGTGCTAACAGGATTCTGAGGCTGCGTCTGAGTTCCATGGAAATGCTGTGATCGATTAGCTGTGTCTGCCACGGACCTAGGAAGGGGTGGTGATGTGTATGTCATGCTTAGAGGATTCGATCGAACTTTGCCAGGCCATACGTGCCCCTCCATGCAATAGTCCACTGTCCAGTAGGACAGAATTTCTTCTAGTTTCCTAAGAGGACATATTTGTCTCCAGGCTTTTGCACTTACTATCCCTCTACCTGGATCATCCTCTTTCCAACTTCTTTCCCCAATTTAGTTTTATTTGAATTTCAAGATTGGGTGAAGAGTCATCTTCCTAGAGAAATCGTTTTTTTGCTTTCTTTGCTTGTGGACCAGGTACTGTGCCTATGTGCTGCTGTCGTAAACTGTTGCTGCATCTATTGTTGTTCGTAACCCACTGTATTATAGTTACCTGTGCAGGTGTTGCTTCCGCCAAGAGACTACAATGTCTCTAAAGTATATTTAAGTTTCTCATTATTTTACCTAACATAGTGCTTGAGCTTTTAGCCAGCATATAGTAATTGTTTACTAAAGAAAATGAATGAGTGAATGAAGAAATGGCACATTTCCTACAGGTGTGAAAAATAAAACAGAACTCACTGGTTTGTGCATTTTATAATAATCAATAAGCAAATGTAAAAAAAAATTATGAAAAAACCCAAACAGTAATGATGGATAATTTAGAGATTTTTTGTTTTTATTTGTTGCCATGCACTCTTTCAGTAAGTACTGCACGGGAGAGGAAAGTATCTTTTCTCATCCATCACGAGGTTTATGGCTGAAACTTCAGTAACAATAGACAGATTAATAAGAGAAAAACATTCACATTTACTTAAAAAGTTTTATAGGAGCCTTTATAAGGTAATGAAGACCCAAAGAAACAAGCAAATGCTTAGACTTGATGAAGAGTGGACAGTCATGGAGAAATATGATCGGAAGACAAAAAAATATGATCTAATGATAATAAACTGGAGGGAACTTAGCAAGGCCTGTTTGTTCATATTCTTCTCTGTGTCTCCCTGTGTCTTCAGAGATAAGGATCTTCCTCTCCTCTGTGGATAGGAAGGGCACCTCTTATGACCTGCTTCATGGAAAAAGGGTGAGGGGAAAGTAAGAGGGACTCCTCCCTCTGCTATTTTCTCAAATACCAGGGTGCCATATTTTGCGGTACTGTGCCCTGAACTCTATAATTGATTTACATTTACTTAGAGTTAAATTCAAGGTTGTTTTTTGCAATGCTCCTAGACTGTTTTGGTGAAAACCTGATATCTTTTGCCTGCTTTACTGTTTCTCAAAATAACATTCAAATCTGTATCTATGCAGATTGATACACATATGTAAAAACAAAAATATATATAGTTTGTTTACCACATGTCCTTACCTTTGTAGCACATGGAATAAAATCTGAATTTCCAGAGCTCTTTACTATATTCATTCATTCATCAAATATTTACTGAGCATCTACTATGTTTGATGAGCTGGGAATCTAGTAGCACAAGAAACAAACACAACACACAACCTGGTACAGCTCATAGCCTAATTTTCCCTGTCTCTGAATTTTCCTCCAGTTTGGGTGGGTTGACTAGCTTCCAGTTACCTTGGACCTATCACACTGAGAGAGTGAGTCCGAGCAAGGTTACACCCTGAGAGTAAACACCCCCTTCCTCTTGAGAGCTGAAGCAGCCAGAGGAGGGGCATCTCTGTGGCAGGTCAGTCCAAGTGGACGTATGAAGATTCTGGACTAACCCACACCCCACTGAGGTTCACTTGCTCTGGGAGTGACATTAGCAATTATTTAGACCTGTTCTGCTCCCGCCTCGAGGCTTCTGAATGACGTCAGAGGAAATTGCTCCCGTGTGTCCGATGACAGGACTTGGGCTCTTGAGAAAAAGAAAGAGAAGGTTGGAAGTGGACAAATTTCAGCTAAACCAAATTATTTAAATTTAAATGAAATTGTCCAGAAAACTAGTTTCAAATGAAGTTGAAAGGCATAGATATTTATTTTCCTAAATAAAAAGTAGCTGCTTATTTAAGGATTGAATAGATACCACTGTTTTTCTCTTCTGAAAGGCATTAGAGTAGTTTTGAAGTTGTGATTATCTTAATAAAAGGAATGCCTCAGATCGAGAGAGAGATTGTCATCTTTAGAACTGCTCTCGCCCCAATTTAGTCTTGAGCACTTGCTTTAAAGCAGGGGAGTGAGTTCGTGACTGCAGTTAACCCCTGTCATTCTGGGATAATAACTTTAGTATTTATTTGTATTTTTATAATTCATCTTCAAAATAACTTTGCAAACAAAGTCCTTATGCTTTTTGATGCAGGAAGAAATGAAGGATGAGAAGGTGTGTGTTTGTCCAAAGTGGCCCAGTTGAGGAAGGGGGTCTTTGCCAGGGCTTCAAGTCCTGGGTGCCTTCTAGGACCCCTGCTGCCCTACAAGGCGTGCACTGGCTCAGCTCCCAGGACTCACTCTGTCCCCTGTTCTCTTCTCCCAGGAATTCCACTGGGGACCAGGAGGGTGGGAAAGGATGGGAAAAGAATATGCTTAGAATGAGAGAGCCATGTTGAGGATACAGCAAGCGAAGGAAAAATTAGAGAGCGGTGGGAGATGGAGATGGAAAGACAGGTTGGGTCCAAAATGTTAAAGTGCCCCAAATGCTGGGCAAAGGAGATTTTCTCACTTCACTATGCAAGGAGGAACCATTAAGGGTTTCTGGACAAGATGAAATAACATAGGAAAATTAATGTAGTGTGTAATGGATTAGATAAAATAGCAGATTTAGAGGCAGGGAGAAGAGTTAGGTGAGCCAATACAATAGTCCAAGCAAGAAGTACTGCTTAACGTGAACTTGGAAAACAGTGATATAAACAAGGTTGTGATTTAGTATCAGATAAACAAATTTTTACTAATCACGTAAATTCTAGCACTGTGCTAAAGGCCTGAGGAATGAGATAGAGGTATTTAAATGGCCTACAGTCTCGTGGTGGGAAACCAGCGTGGGCACAAGGATGCGGAAGTCTTGTAGCTATTACATAAAGCGATGGAAAGGTGCCCATTTGGTATGTGCTCTGTGACTGAACTTGGGTTGCAGGTAACACTTGAGGCAGGGGCAATGGAAGTATAGTTGGCAGGACCTGAGGGCGAGTCAGATTTGGGTGGAGAAAGAAAGCAGAGAACGCTGGCGGTGTTCAACATACATGACTAAGGAAGGTGATGCGCAAAGAACAACTAAAAGGCAGCGGAGCTCTTTAGGGGAAGATGCATTTGTTTTGAGGGAGAATTCCATTTTAAAATTCCAACCAGTTATCCTGGTAGATATGTCTAATAGCCTGTTAGTCACACAGAATTGGGGTTTGAGGAAGAGTCCAGAGCCGACACTATTGATCCAGGCCCTGCTCTCACAGGGGTGACCGTCGGAGCTAGGATCATCACCATGGATACAGAAGCAATGACTGGATTGCATTTGTTTGTGTAACAGGATTGATGAAGGGAGAGTCGATCTTCTAAATTTGAGGCTGTGAAAATTTGAATCAGGTGAATTTTTTAAAGTTGAAGCAGATTTACAACTGACCTTATATTAAAAAAAAAAAAACAACAACAACAAGAAAAACCTGGAACTCTCTCCACACCACTTTATGTTGGCTCTGAAGCCTCATGGAGCTTTTGGCTGAGAAACCATATAGAATGCTCTAGAATGAAAAGCCACAGGAAAAAAAAGTCAGAGTAAAGTTTTTAAACCAAATTATAGGAAAACAGGAGTTTGGAAGTTGTTAAGCTAGAATCATATCAGGTGGCACATATATTAGTGTTCAGAGGTTGCACCAAAATTCATGGTTAGAACTGGAAAAGGTTAGTCCAGAGACTGGTTTCTGGCCGGGGAAGGACCTGTGTAATGGGATGTACTCTTCGAGGGCACGTTCAAATTCAGTCTCCTAGAGCGGCACAGGAGTACGTCTCCACCGTGTGAGAGACAGCACTGGATCTTCGCCTTCATCATACTCCGGTTTTTAGGTGAGCTCCTGCCTGCCAGAGTGCCATGCCCAAATCTGAATTTATTCATTTTTCTATCCATTACTTAATTAACTTATTATTCACTTCATTCATGCCTCCTTCATTCCTTCATTCGTCCAATGTTCATTGAGCTTCTGCAAAGTAGTACATGCTGTTCCAGGCACCCTGGGGGCACAAGTGTGAAAATATGTGTCTTGTTCACAGTTTGCTGTGGAGACAGATGTGAATGTACCTAGTCATTATACAAACAATGGGTTTAATGCTTTGTAGGAGGAATATATGTCCAATCCCATGGGTCCACTCAGGAGAACATGTTTGGAGAAGGTTTCATATAAGAGGTAACCTTTTAACCTTGGCTAAAAGAGTGAGTAGGAGTTTGTTAAGTTGGCAGCCAGGGTGAGCCTGGGGTAGAGCCCTTTCGGTGCAGGAAACAACATATGCAAAGAATATGGATGTTTGCGAGTGGCTCTGTTCAGGGAATGCTGAGCAGGGTTCACGGTAGACTTGTTGGAAGGTGAGGCTGGAAAATCAAGCAAGGGTCAGATAAGGAAGGTTCCATTCTATCCTGCGGAAGTCAGGGTTCCTTTTATTTAAACTTGAACCCATTGATCAGAGACCTTCCTAATTCCAGGATAATAATTCTAATGGTTACCATTGATTATTAATTGATAAAAATTAACAACCAGTAGTGTTTGAATCGATATTTATCTTTGGCACTTATAACCCCCCATTGTAATTTGACATGGAAAATAACTTTAAAAGCAACCATCCTGCTATTCGCTAGCTCATTACTGTTAGTATTGATTTGAGTCCAGAGTAGTGGCAGAAAATGGCACAAAGTGAATCTGGTCTCTGAGCTTCATTTCAACAAGGATGATATATGTTTAAAGCTTCCTTCTTAAAAAACAACAACGACAATGCTTTTACTTTCCTGGGATATTAAAATACCTATCAATACACTTGGCCATAAACGTGACTTTAATTTTTTTTTTCTGAAAAAAAATTAAGGTAAGGAATAATATGGATAACAATCTTAAGGACCAAGAGATTTATTTTGTTTTTATTAATTTCATTAATGGGTGTGCCCAAGTCTCTTCTTAAGAACTAAGAAATTATTTAGGATGGAATACTTTACTTATTTCAAAACAAAATGCCAGTTGCGCTTGGTATAAGAGTACAGTGATTCCAGGACCCATCGAAGATTTTCAGTCTGAGCTCTGTGGCTGTGGTTTATCTTGTTCAGTTTTTAGACTCTCCACAAAAACATTTCTATAAAGAAAAATATCCTCAGCTAAGGAACATGGAGGAACGCCAGGCACTTAGCTGATCTTTGTAAATTGGCAGGCTTAGAAAAACATCTTCCAACTGATTTTCAGACACAGCATTAGCAATCAACAAATATTTTCTGAGCATTGCACATACACATGAAGAATTTCTTTGAAATAAGATGCTAGAAAAATAGGATGTGCTCTTAAGGGTAATGTTGGACCCTACCGCTTGGAGACATAATGTGCCTATTCCTACTCTTTGATACAGCTTTGTGAAAATGGCAAATGAAACTTTAGGGGAGAAATGGTATAAATCAAATGAATGCCCCTTTGTGTCTGCTCAAAGAGAAAGATACAATTTAAACTATAAGTCAGTATTAAAGTTTCCATCATGTGTGGGCACCTGCTTGTGCGCCTGTGTGGGGGTGTGTGTGCACGTGCCTGTTTGGAAACTGAGGATGAAGGTAGTTGGAAGGTTGGATTAAAAACAATGTCGGCGAATAGCCTCGAAAAGAATAAAATGCTTAGGAGTAAATTTAACCAAGGAGGTTAAATATCTGTACACTGGAAGCTATAAAACATTGATAACAGAAATTGAAGAAGACAAAAATATCCCATGTCCATGGATTGGAATAATTAATATCGTTTAAATGTCCATACTACGTAAAGTGATCTACAGATTCAGTGCAATCTCTATCAAAATTCCAATGGCATTTTTTCATAGAAATAGTAAAAATAATCCTAAAATTCATATAGAATTATAAAAATTCTCAAAAGTCAAAGCAATCTGGAGTAGTAAGAACAAAGCTAGAGGCATCACTCTTCTTGATTTCAAGCTATATTACAAAGTTATAGCAATCAAAACAGTATAGTGCTAATATAAAAACAGGCACATAGACCAATGGAACAAAATAGAGAGCCTAGAAATAAACCCACACATAAACAGTCAACTAGTCTTTGACAAAGGTGCCAAGAATACACAACGGGGAAAGGATAGTCTGTTTAAGAAATGGCAGTGGGAAAACTGGATATCCACATGCAAAAGAATGAAATTGGACCCTTCTCTTAAATTATACACACACAAAAAAACTCAAAATGGATTAAAGATGTAAACATAAGACCTGAAACCATAAAATTCCTAGGATAAAACATAGAGAAAAAGCTCCTTGACATTGGTCTTAGTGATGGTATTCTTGGGTATGACCCCAAAAGCATAGAAAACAAAAGTAAAAGGAGACAATTGCAACTGCCACAAACTTAAAAGTTTCTGCACAGAAAAAAGTCAACATAATGAACAAGCAATCTACAAAATGGAAGAAAATATTTGCAAGCCATGTATCTGATAAGAGATTAATATCCAAAATATATAAGGAACACATACTACTCAACAGCAACAGAATACCCCCAAGAAACAACAAAAACAGCCCCAAAACCAAAAAATAAATAATTTAGTTTAAAAATGGGCAAAGGACCTGAATAGACAATTTTCCGGAGGAAACATACAAATGGACAATAGGTAAATGAAAAGGTGTTCAACATCATTAATCATCAGGGAAATGAAAATCTAACCACATTAAAATATAGCATCACCTCCCACATGTTAGGATGGCTAACATCAAACATATAAGAGACAGCAAGTGCTGGCAAGATGCAGAGAAAAGAGAATCCTTGTACACTGTTGGTGGAAATGTAACTTGGTACAGCCATTGTGAAAAACAGTATAGAGGCTCCTCAAAAAGTTAAAAATAAAACTATCATATGATCCTACTACTGGGTATATAGCCAAAGGAAATGAAATCAGAATCTTGAAGAGATATCTACACTGTCATGTTCATTGTAGAATTATTCATAATATCCAAGGTATGGAAACAACATTAGTGTCTATGGATGGATAAATAAAGAAAATGCGGTATAGACATATACGGTAGAACATTATGTAACCATAAAAAAGAAGCTAATCCTGCCATTTGCAACAATATAGATGAACCTGGAGGATGATATGCTAAGTGAATAAGCCAGATAAAGAAAGATATTAATAAATACTGTATGATCTCATTTATGTGTGGAATCTAAAGAAGTCAGACTCATTGTAGCAGAGTAGAATGGCGGTCACCATGGGTTGGGGGGTGGTGAAATGGGGAGAGGTTGGTCAAAGGGTACAAACTTTCAGTTACAAGATAAATAAGTTCTGGGGATCTCATATACATCATTGTGACTATAGTTGATAATACCGTATTGCATACTTGAAATTTGCTACGAGTAGATCTTGAGTGTTCTCACCACACCCAAAGAATGGTAACTATGAGAACTGATGGAGGATGTGTTAATTACCTTGATTGTGGTAATCATTTCACAATGTATACATACATTAAAACATCGTTTTGTACACCTTAAATATATATACGATTTAATTTTTCAATGAGACTTCAATAAAGCTGGAAAACAAACAATGTGAGTGGTTAACCTTTTTACATTTCTTTGAAATACTGGATTTTATCCCTCCTCCCCTTGCTCTGCCATTTAAAGACTGTTCAGTGTGGGAAGAGAAATGAAAAATCTTAATCTGCCAATAGCATCATGAGAAGCTGTGGAGCACAGCTCTTTTACATGTCTTTGACCCAAGCCCTCATCATACATAGCTGAATCAGTTTAACACTGCAGTGGATGTGGGTCTCATTCATTATAGCAAATATATTTGGTGCTGCCATTCAAAAGAAACCTGCAAATACTTGTCTTTGCGATTCAGGCACAGACACTCTTAGCTGTGACAATCAGTGACATATGAGTTTTGGATGGACAGATTTTGCTGCAGGGGGGCTTAGATTCTATTTAGAGGGTAATCTTTTTTGATCTGTGTTGTTGGGAGCAGAACTGGTGTACTTTTTATTCTTTACTCAGGACCTAATGGGAAGATGTTATATTCTTTTTGGAGTAAAAGGAAAATGAATACAGTGGACCTGGTGTATACTTGGAAGTTAAAAACAAGCAAGAACTGACTTCTTAAACTTTCCTTTCGGAGGGTGAAGCCTTCCTGGTGTGTGTATGTGCACGTGTGTGTGCGTGTGTGTGCGTGCACGCGCGTGTCTAAACTCTGCCAGGAAAATCCCCAGGGAACAGTCTGTGCTTCCTTTTTTGCGGAGCGTGGTCACACCCAGTGGCCAGTTAGGCTAATCGCACGTGTATATTCCCCAGGGATACCTGAGAAAGAGCAGCGGACCTCAGTCACTTCCTCCAGTGGATGCCAGAGGCCAATTTGGATAATGGCAGAACCACCTTGTTCCTTTGCTTTGTTCCAAAATGTAGTGCCTGGGTAGGAAAAAGCCCCACATCATTCATGGTGTTAACAATAGCAGCATTAACAGTCATTGGACTCCTACCGAGTCTGTTATTCTTTAAATTAGGAGCCATGAATATAATGAGATGGATTTTCACAGGAACAAGGACGGGCTGAAACAAAGAGGTATTGCTTTTTATTCTTATTTCCCTTTGTTTGTGCATAATTTAAACATTTTGAACCTCAACTGTTCTTTTCATTTTATTTTTGAGTTGGGGAGTGATCTAATGTTAATGTTAGCAAAAAAGGACCACCTTTTTGAATGCAAATAGGGGCAGAAACCCTATTTATAAAAATTTAAAGAACTGTATGAAACAACTCCAAAACATAGCATCCTCCATTAGCATCACAATGACATTTTTCTTTCTTGCTTGCTTGATTTTTAAAATTCTCTTAGTCGATACTATGAAGGCTCCATTTTCACTCAGGGGCAGGCATGACTCATGGATACAATCACTGAAGTTGTGTTTGTGACTTGTGTCTTTTGTTAGGCTGATCATAAAGTAGAATTTGTGTCTATGGGAGGCTTCTCACCAAATGAAAATTTAGCCTATTTCTTTTTAGGAGAGAGCCTGTTATGGCCTTGTTTCCTTGGGCTGTGGATACATTTTTCACACTTTATGAGGTCTTTTCAGGGCCTCATATGGTACCAGGTTCTTGCACCAGCTCTGATGTTCATCCCACGTAAAACTTAAATCAAGCTTCATTTTTCTAATTGAACGGTCCTCTGGACACATAGTCCATTGTGATCTTGCTCTTGTCTGAATTCAATCATTTGGCACTTTTCAGAAAAACAGAGACTTTAATCACCCAAAATAAATTGAAGCCAAGCGATCAGAATCTGAGTCCTCAGCTCCAAGCCTAAGGAGCAGTTGACCTTGATTTGAAAATTACTTGGCTTCCACCAGAGTGACTCAGTGTCCTATAAAATTGGGAGGGTGTACTAGAAGATCTCTAATGTTTCTTCTAGCTCCTCGAGAAAGTAGCTTTAATCAGAACCTCTTTCCTTCTCTTAACTCATTTCCACAGCCCATTATTTTCTTCTCAAAGCTATTCATTTCTTAATTAAAGACAGATATTTATAATGAGTTCTGCAGTCTCTGGGCTAGTGCTTTGATTCCTCCCCCCACCCCCATCTTTATTTCAGCACTTCCTGTAAATCCTGCAGCCACGATCTACCATCAAATAACTCATGTGTGGGTGGTGGTGTGTGTTCTCGTTTTATTAAAGTGGAACTCTTGTGTTTGTTCCAATGCACAGATCGTTTCCCACTTGGTGCTCATAAGTGGAAGGCCTGTATTATTTTATGATGAAAAACAAAACTTGCATTCGTTGTGCTGCTTGCTCCTCCTTCTCCATCTGCCCCTTACCAACCTTAGCCCACTTGAACTTCCCTCTTCTGAAGAGTTCTCAAGGCCCCGAAGTGACAGAATAATAATGACTGATACATTCTTGCCAGGAAGGTGTTTAAGGGGGTCACATAGGAAGTTACATGACATTCTTGTTTGATGGGCTCACTTTCAGTTGTTTCTTTAAACAGGCAGAATATTTTCCTGCCAGAGGGACTTTGAGACCCTTCTTCTATGGTCCTGGTAAGAAAAACTCTGTTATGCCAGTAAGAATGCAGCTGGCAAGGAGAGCATGGCTATCACTGTAGCTGCAGTGAGCCCGTCTTCATCAGCTGCAGCATCACGAGCTACAGCCTGCTTTGGCAGAATTAAAAGAAAATGAAGCCCTCACGCTAAATCAAAATTTAAAGGCTTAGAACTTCAAGATAGAAGTTTGACAAAATGGATAGTAAATACCACTCTTGACCACAGCCTTTAAGCAAGAAGGTGATCGGTGATTGTCGTATTTTAGTCCCATCATAATCACCTGGAGGGCGCTTGCTAAATCTGGGTGCTGGGACCCACCCCCGCAGCTTCTGATTCTGTCAGTCTGGGGTGGGGCTGAAGAAATTGCATTTTTAACCATTCCCAGATGCTGCTGATGCTGCTGTTTTTGAGATCACACTTTGAGAACCATTGTTAGGTCATGAGGAGCGAGAACTATAGGAGACACGAAGCAGATGACTCAGTTCAGCTAAAATGATTCTCTTACCCAGTCTGCTAAAAGGTCAACATTGCTTCTCAGTGAGGATTCCTGGAGACTGATAGCAAAGCCACTTGATGATCTATACATGTGTCCGTAAACTGTGTCGCCCTCATTTCAGAATGAGGCGGGGCAGGGGGCATCATTCTTTATCAGTAAGTCAGGACCAGAGACACTGTACTCCAGCTGCCTGGGATTGGGTTTTGGGTCTGCTGCTTACTCACTTTGTGATTTGGGGCAGATAATTTCAAAGGTCTGTGGCTCATTTTACTCACCTATAAAATAGGAATAATGATAATAGCACCTACTTCATAAGGTCATTGTATTAAATGTGCTAATATTCAATTACTCAGATCAATGCTGGGCACTCAAAATGTAATAAAAATGGAAAATTTCTGATTATAAGAACACTTTCAGTCATTGTTATGTGTAATATCTGGCTTCTGCTACCAAGGGTGGACCAAATCAGGTAAATGTTTTGATGAAGTACAATTTGTTGATTTTTCCTTTAATATTTAATGCTTTTTGTGTCCTAGGAAACCTTTTCCTATCTCAAGATAGTGAGGATGTTTTTTCTCCTGTATATTTTTATGGAAGTTTTATGATTTTAACTTTTATTGAGTTCTTTAATACATTTCAAATTTTTGTGTACGGTGTGGGATAGGAATTGAAGTCCGTTTTTTCTATGCCAATATCCAGTTGTTCCAGCATTGACAAGTAAACAAAAAGTCTACACTTTCTTCATTGAAATGCCTTGGTGGCTTTGTGAAAATTAATTGACCATATGAATTTGGATCTAGTTCTGGAATTAATTCTGTTTCATTATTCTGTGTATCTATCCTTATACCAAAATCACACTGTCTTGATTTCTATAACTTTACATAGTAAGTCCTGAACTCAGGTAGTGAAAGTCCTGCAATTTTATTCTTTTTTTTTTTTTTTTCAAAGTTATTTTGGCTATATTCTAGGTCCTTTGTATATCTACATACATTTTAGCATAGCTTGTTAATTTTTATAAAATAATCTGTTGGGATTTTAATCATGAATGCCTTAAAGCTGTGATCAATTTGGAAAAATGTTTATCTCAATAATATTGCATGAGTATGATATATTGCTCCATTTATTTATATCTTTTATTTTTTTCAGCAATATTTTATAGTTTTCAATGGATAGGTCATTCATATCTTTTGTTAAGTTTATTCCTGAGTACATTTTTTTGTGTGTGTGTGCTAGTGTGAATATTATTGTTTTTAAATTTCAATTCAAATTGTTTATTGCTGGTATATAGTAATTGTGTATTGATGTTGTAAGAGAAAAAAAAACCACACATTTTTATGCTTGGGTTTGATGAAGAATGGGTGGTCATGCGTGATTGGATGGATGTATGAAGTATGGTTGGACAAAAAGGGAGTATAATCTTAGCCATGCCTGTTTGTTCAGATTCTTCTTGGCCTCTGGGTATGGGGGAGGACTCTGCTGGAATGAGGGTTTTATGACCCACTTTCAGGAGAGATGCATCAGAGAATTCTTTTATGACCATGCTTCAGAGGAGAAAGAAGATCAGAGAAAGAAAACAAGAAAGTCAGAGAGATATTTCTGCTTTTGTGGTTTTCTCAATTTCCTTCAGCTTAAAATACTCAGTATGCCAAGGTGTCATATTTTGGGGTAGCATTTCCCACACTCCATTAACTTGATATCCTTTGATCTTATTAAATTCACTTATCAATTTTTGTAGCTTTTTGTTAATTCCTTAGAATTTTCTAGATAGACAATTGTGTTTTCTGCAAATAAAATTCTTGCTTTCAAATTTTACGCTCTTTATTTCTTTTACTTGCCTTATTGCACAGTGTAAGAGCTTAGGCACAATATTGCATAATAGCGGTGAGTGGTGAGAGCAGACGTCCTTCTTTCTTCTTTCTCCAGTCTTCAGAGGAAAGCTTCCATTTGTTCACCATGTAATGTGATAGGACTATAGGGTTTTCATAGGTGCCTTATATCTGGATGAGGAAGCTTTTCTATTCCTAACGTGCTGAGAAATTTTATTGTGAACAGGTTTTGAATTTTCTAAAGTGCAACTTCTGTACCTACCAAAATGGTTATGTGATTTTTCTTTATTTATTAATGATTACATTTTATATTGATTGATTCTCAAATAGTGGACTCTACCTTGCACTCCTTGGATAAACCATACTTAGCTATGGTGTAATTTTTTTTTATACATTACAGAATTCTGTATGCTAATATTTTGTTGATAATTTTTATGTGTATATTCACCAATGATTTTTATCTATAATTTTCTTTTCTTGGAATGTTTCTGTTGGGTTTGGTATCAGAGTAATGCTGGAGTCATAAAGAGTTGAGAAATGTTCATGCCTCCTCTATTTTCTGAAAGTGTTTTTGTTTAAAGATTGGTATTATTTATCTCTCAAATGTTTCATAGAATTTAGTATTAAACCAGTTAGGTCTGAAGTTTTCTTTGTGAAAAGATGTTGATTGTGAATTCAATTTTTTTAATAGATACAGAAACTACTTAACTTTTATATTTCTTCTACAATTTTCTTTCCTTGTGTTCTTTAAGGAGATGATTCATTTTATTTGTTATCAAATTTATTGGCATAGTGTTTGTGATATATGCTTTTAAACCATCTAACATCTGAAAGAATTTTAATTACATCTCTTTTTTAATTCCTGAATTTAGTAATTTGTATTTTATCTTTCTTTTTTTTCTTTTAAGTGTAGCGAGGGGTCTGTCAATTTTACTAATGTTTTTAATGAATCAACTTTGTCTCTTTTTTTTTACTTCATTTATTTTCACTCTCATTTTTATTATTTCTTTGCTTCTGCTTTCTGGGGTTTAATTTACTCTTCTTTTTTTTAGCTTCTTAAGATAGAAACTTAGGTTATTGATTTTATACCTTTCTTATTTTGTAGTATAGACATTTTACATATGGTAGCGCATTTATGCCACAGGTACCATTACTGCTCCCATTTTACAGTTAAAGAAGCTGAGGCTCAGGGAACTCGTAACTCTTCCAGGGTCAGAGGGCTAGAATAAGTCGAGCTTGGATTCAGACCCAGGCAGCTTAGCTTGCTTGTGGGCCCTTGAAAGCGAGGGCGAGATGTAGGTCTTGTACCTTTGAGAGAATTGTAAGGTCAGAACCTCGAGGACTCCTAAGTGGTTTCTTCAGTCACTTTCTGCACACCTCCCAATGTGTTTTTGTCTCTAGCTCCTTTCTCTCTTTAGCACAAGCAGTATGTATGATACAGTACGTTGGGATCACTGCATGCACCGGCTTAGAGGGTTTGGATACATGCTGGTGGCTTAGACACTCTTGACAAGTGAGTATATAAGGAAGTTTCTATGTAGCCTCATCAATAATTAACCCCCATTCTCAGTTCCACCCCACACGGCCCCCCCTTGCCTTCCTTCCTCCCTCCAGCGGAGGTAGGTGGGGGCCTGGGGTGGGGATCTCGCTGTGACTAGCATAGCAATCCTCTAGCTCCAGGGGGCTGCCGGGACCAGGGCTGGAGTGGGGAAGTTTTCAAGGTCTGTGCTCCAGGCTGTGATGCATTGACTACTCCCTGAAGAGCCCTCTGCTTATAATCGCAGAGATTTTGGCATGTGCTCCCTGACAAAAGAACAGATGTTTCCTACAGGAACAAAAGAACAGGGCATAACTGTTGGCCTAACGGTTCGCCACTAATAACATTGAAAGTGGAAGCAACAAGTCCCTACGAGAAGGTCCCTACAGGATCAGGAGGCCAGTGCCAGGGAATTCGGAATTGAAACGAAAGAACTCAGTGCTGCTTTTGCATTTGAATAGGCAGTGTGTTGGGTGTTTTTTAACCTCTTCGGATAAGTGGCAACAGGATATTCTTTCTAGTTGTGTTCATGAATTTTGTAGCTGCACAGTAATGATGGCCTCAAAAGTTACCGTACAAGATCCCAAGCCTGTGTTTGTTCCAGGGATGCACTTAGATGATCAGTACGTGCTCTGCGAACCCTGCTGCATCAGCTTGCAGCCGTGTATCGGGGGACGCCTTAGCTCAATTGCAGCTCTCAGCCAAACGAAAAACACCAGAGCAAGTTTTTCTCTTCACTGCTGGCTGGAACTTCAAAGCATGAAGAGCCCACACGCAAAAATGAAAAACAAAGAGCCTTAAAAAAGGGCCGGGCCTCAGAGCCCACCCCAAAGAGTTCAGTAGGCCTCTTGTGTTAAAAAACCTTCCACCCCATACATCATGTGCCACATGGGGTTTCAGTCGCATTCCTCGAGCAGTTCCTCTGATTTTTGATCTCGGAAGAATATCCCCTTTGAGTTGTCCTTGGCTTTAGACCAAAGAAAGGAAAGACATTTCGTTTTCATTCTTTCCCCCAACCACTTACCCTATGTTTTTCAGATTAGCAGAAATGGGTAAAATGTTATTTTCATTCTTTTAACTTCTTTTAGCATGAACTGTTAACACCAAAGAAGATCATTGTTTGAGTTTTGTAAGTAGTTAGAAAAAAATATTTATAGCATCTTCTATTAAAATCTGTACTAAGTCAACATGATCTTTAAAAAACTCCCCTGCAATTTCTTTTGGACTCAGCTGAGTGACAGGCAATAGATCCCAATGTGGCAACCGGGAAGTCCCAGTGGATACTTGTGGTCCAGCTTATACCTTGGTCCTGATGTTCCTTCTGTTTGCTGATTTTGATAATATGCTATATGATCACCCTCTGTTTTTGAAAAGATTTACCATTATTCTAATAATTTATATCAAAGTTTTCTGGTGCTATCAGTATACTGGTGATGTGGAAAAATGAGGAACCAAAAACTTGAAGTGGCTTAAAATTTTCATAAGGTGAATCGGTCATCAAATATACTTTTGAATCCATATTATCTTTTTAATGTGGCACATTGGAGTTCATACTATTTTTCTGTATATGTGGCTGAGATAATATGTGAAAATGTTGTTTCTAAGAAATGTAAAGGTTTTGCATTCAGTAGGCTATATAAAATAGTTGTAAGCACTCTTGTATTTGGGTTCCAAATATAGGTTGCATATTTGGGTTGAGTACCAGCTGAGGAACACATAAAACTCAGTCATGATTTTGTTACTCACAGAATTATACATTCTGCGTTCCAGAGACTAAATAACAACAGTAGATTCCTTTGAAAATTGGACAGCTATGAGTTAGAGATGACAGATCTTACTGTAACATCTTAAGATGGTGGCAGAATTGAGTTCGGAGTTTCTATTTTTAAAAAAAAGGTCAGCACAAAAGTCAGATGCATCAGTGTCTGTTGCTAAGTTTGTCTCTAATCGACCGTGTGACTCTGGGCCACCAGATTTCTTTGCCCATGTGTTAGTTTCCTAATCTGCAAAATGGACATAGTGCACTTTCTCTATGACTCCTCGTGGAATGCTCGTAAAGGTTAGACAGGCACCTACTTGGGATAGTGCTTTGAAAGTAAAACATATTATATGCATTACTCAAGCTGTCCTTAAAATGATATGCTGCCGTTTTGTGGCGGCCACAGCAGAGGATGCCGGAAGTCTCAGCCTCTGTGGGAGGTGCTCAGGGTGAATTGAAGGTTTTGGTCAGAAAGTCCCAGTGGCTAAATGACTATTTTCCATATTCCAGACTGCGAGCAGAATTTCACTGGTGTCTCAACTCATCTATTTTAAGTTTATTTCCATAGCTTGATTCAAAAGTTAATAAACACAAATGTACGTCTATTACAATTCAAAATGGAACTACCTGGGTGGCATGGGGTGGGAGAAACAGTGATTGAAACGAGGGAGAGGAAAACTTACATTTCTATGATAATAAAAAAGTAGTTTTTACAAAACTGAAAACTGCGAAAATGGAACTAATGAAAATCATATGATACAACTGACTGATTTTCTGAATTTGGAAGCAAACTAGAACTTGGTGACTGTACTTGGTTTTCTCTCTTTTCAAGTTACTGGATGCGACAGCTTCATAGCAATAAACACTGCTGTGTTGTTTTTGTTCAATTATGTTTGCATTTTAATTAATAACAGTGACACTCACCTGTCCCTATTTAAGCCATAATGAAAACTCTGGGTTGAAAATCTCTTTGATTGGATAAAAAGGAAAAGTATAAAAAACACAGAAAAATAGTATTGCTGTCCCCAAGCCAGAAGGGCAAGTGATTTGAGGTAATTTTCCAGCAGGAGTGACAAATTTAACTCAAGTTACCTGCCCCTTTTTTGTAACTAAAGGCTGTATCAGCAATTACAGGTGTTGACTACAAACTGGCGGATTTGCAGAGAGAGGTTAAGTGTCCCTTTTAGCCCTTCACTATGCCCTGGTTTGCCCAGGACAGTCCAAGTTTACAGCGATGGCCCAGTGTAATTATTGATCATATCTCTTTTCATTCCTAAAGTGTCCAGATTTAAGTGATAAATTACTCGGTCCCACTGCTCACACTGGACGCTGAGCACACAATCTGGGCATTAGGATCCCTGTGCCCTCATCGACGGCAAGTTCTGGCCCAGGAAACATAAACCAGTCACCAGTGCACGGTACCGGGGTGGACCTAGGTGCTTTGATGACAATTTGTTAGTCTGTGCTCTTCCCTTTAATACAAATTCCCAAACTAATTGTCTCACTAAATTCACTAAGTGCATTTTCTGGCTGCAACATTTCTATTTGGGAAAGATGCCAGAATTGTCAGCCAGTGAAGACTTCAGCCCTTTCTTGGCCAATTTGCCAAAAAAACATCAGAGGGAGTTATTGATCTTTTCCCTTGTACTCATTCACCTAATTTTTTTTTTCTGTTTCCTTTCTTTTCTTCTTCGTGAGCTGACATCCAATAAAAGCTATTTCTTTCAGGTGCCAGCAGCATGTCGGCACCAATACCTTTGCAGGTCCTGCCTTTTCTCTGCAAAGACCCTTGTCTTGGTTCTGCTGACAGCACAGGTATCTGTCAAGCTTGCTTCCGCACGCATTTATTCTCAGGTAGCTGTGAGCCTGGACTAGCACACGGGACTAAATCCCATTCGGATACTATCTGGATACTATTGCAAGTTGCACACTTTAAAAAAATAGTGACATAGTATCTGAGTTATCAGGGTGATCTTATTTTATACTTAACTTACAGAAGAAAGCCTAGAAGATTAGTCAGGGACATTTAAATAGCTAATTAGTTTCTCAACAGGAGTACGTTTTGGATTTGGCCTTCAGAAATACCAACTATTCTTTCAAAAATCTCTGGCACCAAGTGGTGCTGCACTTCCTCCTGCCAGAGCTGTGCACTTACTGCCTTTTCCTAGCTGGAGGCCAACACTCCTTCTGGCCTCCGAGCTGTGATAAAAGGAGGAGGCCTGGGGAACTGCAGGCATAATTACCAGAGAGATGGGTAAGGTGGTTATGGCGACAATAAATATTTAAGATATCTGGGAAACTCTTAAGAACAGGATGGTGACAACTCTTAACTGGTGCTGGTGAGCACTGTGCACCTTGGTGGCTGGGACTGGCATTTGACTAATCTGCAACCTATTTACCTGAATTATCCTCCAAATAGCTCCCCCTTTCACTTGAATTATGCTGGGTAGAACCTCTCCTCTGATGTCTGAATGTGCTTCACCGGCAGAGTGAAAAATATGGCCTGAGTGTGACCCAGACTTCTGAGCAACTCTCGCTCGGTTGTGGATGGTAAAGAGAAGAACCAACACCAATGGCACATTTGCTACATTGACTGCAGAGGATGCTGCTTATCGCAGCGCCTGACTCGTCAAGCAGCGCGTTCAAACTTCTGATCCTCTTTGATCCTTTCTGACGCTGCTCCATAGAATTTAAATTCCATAGGAACTCAAATCAGCAATCGTTTCTTTTTATTCCCTTTCTTTTCCCCTCCTGCCCACTCACGTTTTTTGCGGTCCTAGGATCAGGGCTCCTGAGCTTGTAAGAGCTAATTTGGGTAGGAATCACTCAGAGTTAAGAAGGAAGAAGTGTTGACACAGTGGAATATAAGTAATTTACAAATTGATATATGCATTCTAAAAATACGCCTGTGAAATTTCTGTAATTCTAAAATGGGAATGGAACCAAAATGTTTAGTCAGACATGGTAATTATAGCTAACATTTATTGAAAACGTATAACAGGCCAGCTACTGTTCTAATTGCTTTGCATTTATTAGCTAATGTAGTTCTCACAATAGCCCAATGAGACAATTCCGATCACCATCCTACAAAGCAAGAAACCAGCACAGAGAGGTGGGACCTCGCTCAATGTGGGTGATGGAGTTGGCATCGGGACCCAAGCCTTCTCACTGCCCAGAGTGCCACCCTACCAGCACAGTTCCAGAACGATTCTAACTCTTGCCCCTTAACTTTTAAAGAGTTTTGCAAGAACTGTTCTTATGTAAAGAACAGTATTTGAATTTCTTGCCCCAGAAGTATTAATAATCAGAAAGTCATATTTTAGAATGTAGTATCCTTGGATATTAATTACCTTGCTTGCTGCTGTAATAAAGTACCACAAACTGGGTGGTTTAAAACAACAGAAATGTACTTTTTCCTAGTTCCGGAGGCTGGAAGTCTGAAGTCAAGACGTTGGCAGGGCCCTGGTCTCTCAGAAGGCTCTGGGGAGGATCCTTCCTTGCCTTGGCCTGGCTTCTGCTGGTCGCCAGCAGTTCTTGGCACTCCTCGGCTTGTGAATGCCTCTCTCTGATGTCCGCCTCCCTCATCGCATGATGTTCTCCCAGTGTGTGTGTCTGTGTCCAAATTTCTCTCTACTCCCAAGGATGCTAGTCATTGGATTCATGCCCACTCTAATCCCGGTATGACTTCGTCTTAACTTGATTACACCTGCAAGGACCCTATTTCCAAATAAGGTCACATTCACAGGTATTGGAGATGAGGATTTCAACATATCTTCTCGAAGGACACAATTCAACCCACAACAATACACATATCTTCTTAGCTCATATTATCCCCTATGTTCTAATTCTGAGAATAAAACAAGCAAAATGCTTTCCTCGTGCAATATCTTTCTTTTTCCTCCAACACATGTGCATAATTCTTTTATTCCTTCCTTAAAACAGCATCTAATCTACCAGCAGATGTTTCCCCTATAATAACAGGCAGGTAACACCACACTTGAGAGGCCTGGAATTGAGGAGGAGCAGTTCTCATGATAGATTTTTTATTTTATAGTAGACCTCTTTTTATTTTCTCTTCTAAACTCCTTTTCCACTGCTTGTTCCTAATAGTTAAAACAATAGCATAGAAATGATCATATAGTTGACATTTATGATTAATATTGTACAGCCAGGATTTCTCCATGTCCTTATAAAAGCTTTGCTTATTTTTTAACCTTCCTTGTAATATTTCAACAAATTGAAGATACATAATTTAGCCATTCTTGTATTTGGCATTTAAGTTGTTTCCATTTTTTCTTTTGCTTTAGTACTGCCATGAATATGTGTGCTTGTATCTTTTTTCTTCCTTTGAATTTTTTTCTAAGAGGGATTTCTAAAGGAACATATTTTTTTGAATCTTGAGAGCCTATTGTTTGGTATAGATTTTGCTGTCAGAAATTGTGCCAGAATCACCCCAACATTGTTATCGTCGAGCTGATCATTTAAAATTTTGTTTTAAATGGTCTCTTATTGTTTTCATTTTAACTTCATTATTATCATGGTCAAACACTTTTCAAATGTATTTCTCCTAAACATTAAAATCATCTGGGAAGTGAAAAAAAATAGAACAGCTTATCTTTCTTTCACAGTTGTTAAAAACACGAGAAGGAAGTTAGATTGAATTAGTTGCATAATCCAATATTTAAAGTTTCCTGAGTTGATATGGCTGCAACATTTTTTTTTTCCTAATGCCAATATTTTCAAATGTCATACTTAAAATAGCTAAAATTTAAAAAATATAGGCTTGCTTTATTAGTATAAATCTAAGTCTGTTAGAACAAAAGACCCAGTATACATAATTTCTTATTTGAATTAAATATCATTATTTAAATGTCTACTGTGCTTGGTAGTGGTGCTTTTCCTCTAGTTCACCATGGTAAACACATGTCCTAAATAATTACTATAAACTTGTTGAATGAGAGATGATTCACCCCTTAATGAATTCATAAGTATCTATTTAAATTAGCATTAGCTTTAGTAAATAAAATTACCAGCTTAACACTCACTTTTCTAAAATGGCCGCTTGCTAAATTAATTTGCCAGTTTATTAAATTGCATTATGACTTTAGACTATATAGTAATATGCATTGATTAGAAATTTACTTTTACATCAGATTTCTGAAACGTGTATATTTAAGATTCTATGTATGATTTAAGGAGACATATTATATTTCAAAAAAATATATATCCTCAATGATATGTGTTTTAAAGCACATCTACTTTATATCAGTTACTTATTATAATGAAATCCGAGACAGTTCAGTTGAGGGCAGGCAAAAAGGATTTTAGTTAAGCAATTTAAAGATTTTTTAAGTTTTTTTTAAAATTAATTATGTTTTTTTCAATTTTCCTATTTTACAGCAAGCTTGGAGTTGGCCCCAAACTCAGACAGAGTCTGTCTGGGTCCTCAATCCTACATCTCTTTAATGCCAGCGTTCCTTCTGGCCTCTACTCATAGTGACTTAGGAGTCCTGGCCTTGGACAAATAGGACAGTGAGTTCAGTCTTCATCCACTGACTTCAAGATTTAGTAGGCCTTCATTCTGGTCCTCTTCTGACTCCAGAACCATACCACAGAGTTAAGCAATCAGGCTTCCTGCTTTAGGAGCTAAATATATATAACATATACATTTTATATGTATGTATATAAATTTGACCTTTGAACTACAAGGGTTTGAACTATGCAATTTTATTCTGCCTCTGCCACCCCTGTGACAGCAAGACCAGCTCCTCCTATTCTTCCTCCTCCTCCTCAGCCTACTGGACGTGAGGGCGATGAGGATGAAGACCTTTATGATGATCAACCTCTACTTAATGAATAGAAATATAGTTTCTCTTCCTCATGATTTTCTTAATAACATTTTCTTTTCTTTAGCTTACTTTATTGTAAGAATACAGTGTATAATATATATAAAACATTGAAAATATGTGTTGATCGATTGTTATCAGTAAGGTTTCTGGTCAACAGTAGGCTATTAGTAGTTAAGTTTTCAGGGAGTCAGAAGTTATATAAGGATTTTTGACTGCTCAAGAGGTCAGCACCCCTAACCCCCACGTTGTTCCAGGGTCAACTGTGCACACATGCACACACATATATACATATAAATTTTCATATTATATCTCATGAATTCCAGGCTTATTTTGGAATTCTAAAGTGAATGGAAAGCCAAAAATTTGTAACAGAAAAGAAAAAAATGCTATTAAAACCAACTTCAACTGCTTTAGCCCAAAAGGGAGTAGTATAACTTATTCTTAGACTGGGTATTCTTTTATTTAAATAAAATATGTTGCTAGAGAAATTTTGGTGCTATTTAATTCCTTTCCATCTCTCTAGGCCTTTGGGGAAATAGAGGAAAGAGGCTGTGTTCCCTTCTGGATAGACCGGGGCACAGTGAAGAGAGAGCAGGCAGGAAAGTTATTCTACTTCTCGAGAAGTAATATTGTTGGTTTTAGTGTCCAAAGCACCTTCTTTGAATTCTTGGAATTACAGAGAGCTCCTGCCTTAGCTGAGAAGGCCTCTACTTGAGCCAACACTATTCTCAACAGTCTTGTCTGATCCCAGAATGGCTCCCCTGAGAAACGGAAGGTTTTCAGTTCTTCTCACCACACCAGCCAGTGACAGCAGGATCTGAAACATCACAGCTACCGATATTTGGGGTCCACACTGATTATAGTCTGCCACAAAGGGTTGCAGAATCTTCCAGAGGCTGTGATCCTACCATCTGCCTGCTTATAGTTGGGGCCACACGGAGTCTGACCACCACCACCAAGATCCCCACTATGGACAGACTGCTTCATGGACTCTCTTCTCTCCCTTACCTGATATTTCTTCTTTATGCTTTGCCTGGTTTCAACTCCAGTTTTTTTACCTACCCCCATATTTGTCTTGAGAATAATAGGTGCTTACTCATGCTTCCATGAAAAATATTTTGCCTTTGCCCACAACTGGAGGGCATCTCCTACATTTCCAGTCTTAACTTTTCCCAAAAGGATTATCAGAATCTTAGTCCTAATTATTATTTAAAGTAGGGCTCAAACCAGACAAGCACAGCTCACCAAGCCACAGCCCTCTTGACTAAGATACTATGGGTTCAACTGGCTTCATTGCAACCCCGTTGACCTGTCCTTTAGTGCCTTGCAAATAAAATACACTTAGTATATATTTCTGACAAAATGGGTGAATGTTTTATTCCGATAGGAAAACAAAGAGAAGAAGAGAAACAGTGGAGACATTCTAGTTGAGAAGGAATGTTATTAAACCTAAATGTATTCATTTGTCCTTTTACCTAACAGTCAATGAAAGATTGCCCAGTTAGAAGAGAAACTCAAGTCTGGAGGGGATGACAAAGGAGCTTTGTACAAGGTTTCCAGATATCCTTGAGCTTGTGATAGTCCCCCCAGGAGCATCTTTCTTGAGGTTCAAAAACATCAGTTATAGATGCAGGGGAAAACACAAAAAGAGAAACAACAACATAGCAGGGTTACATTAGGCAGAAATGAAGTCCATATAGAAATTTGTTAGTGAGGTCCCTAACTTTTCTGCAGGTTGTGTTTTTATAAACAATACTCTAAATTATCTGTTAGGCAGAGAGGGGAGAGAACTGGGATTTTGAAACAAAGCAAGCAGAGGAAAGAACCAAGGTTTGGGTTTTGGTACATTCTCTATAAATTGTATTATCTTAAATAATCATCAGCTCCTTGAAGTTTCAGTTGCCTCATCTGGATATTGGAAATAATAATTGTTGCTACTGGCTTCCAGAAATTCTTTTGAGGATAAAGATGAAGAAAATACTCACTACTTATTAATAATTATACTCCTTTAACAGAGTTGTTTTTGGCTGAAAACCCAGTGAGGAGTGGTCACTCCCCAAACCTGGGTAGTAGCTGGGATTCTCTAAGGGAAGAGGAGCTATAGGAGGAGAATGTTAGGCCCTGTGCAGAAAATAGGATAGAAAGAACCATGGTTGGTTGCATGTCTATGAAAATCCTTGTAAAGATTCTTGCTCTGCTTGAATAGAGCAATAAAGGCAAGGCATGAAGACAGACAAGCTAAATGCCATTTTACACGTACAGTGGATGGATGACTCTGTGTCCTAACCTTTCTCAACTTGGGTTTCCTCACAAGTAAAATGAAAAAAATACTCATTATAAGTCCATTTCCTTTTTACCATCTCTTGTCTGTTGGACACTTTTCAGGATTTTTCGAGGAGAGCATAGTAACTTTATTTTGCTCTTATGCAAAGATGTGCATAGGAAGATGTATTACCTGCCCGGTCCTTGCAAGAGACTCCAGGCCTTTGTGACAGTAGCACTCTTGGGGCACCTCCCCAGTCCTGCCCCTTGGGCTGCACAGCCCCCTCATTCTCCCGGGTTGCAGGTACCTGAATGCTTGAGCTGGGAAAAAGCTCTTTTTCTATACTCATTCTAAGTCTTTCTTGTTGCTAACACTGGAGTGTAGTCCTGAGCACGAGTTTACTTTTCCTCATCGTTGTTTATCTTTCCCAAGATTTTATAGCAAGTTTCCTTTTGTTTTCTGCCACCTCCACCCTCCTGCTTCCACCTCAGCCACGATGCAACCCAAAGCTGAAACTTTTTCAGCTGGAGCAGATGCGTTGATGACACGGCCAAGCCACGTTGAAACAAACCGGTACAGACGAGAACTTTGTGGAAGAGACACTCACATTTGTAGAAGGTTTGCTATATGTGGCTTACCTGGGCTAAGAGATTGTATATTCTCATGGGGCGAGGGAGGCCCCAGGTCCAGTGGCCTCATGGGCAAGTGGCAAACCTGGGGCTGGGGAAGAGGTCCTTGCGTCTGAGGAACAGCGCCTGGGTAAAACTCAACACAGGAAGGAAAGACAAACGGGTGTCCTCTCCTCACCATTGCCTGCCCCCTCTGCTTCCTCTTCCTCCCCTCACTTCTTAACCTACGTGTGAGAAAAAAATCAGACCTACTTTCCCAAAGCAATTATCTCACCCCTCAGTTAACTTCATATCATCTTTCAGGCCATTTTTCCCCTTGACAATTTGACACTGACTTGGTAAAATTGGTGACAGAGATTACTTCACATTTTTGGCTCAAATGTAGTAGTCAATGTTCAGTATTAAGACGGTTTTTACGCAAATTCTGAAGGCTAAGGGGAAACATTCACCTCAGGTGCGAATGCCTCGTCAGCTTTGCGGCTGTTTCTAGATACCTTACCTGTTCCCAGAGTTCACACCTGAAGGACAAATGAGGAAACTTGGGCTTTTTCGTTTTAGTTTTACTAACTTTTGGGCATTAATCAGATTATTATATCTCTAAATTTATAGCAGACACTACACACACACACACACACACACACACACACTCATACACACACACTCATACTTACCTATATGAATAATTACAATGAATGTATTGCTTCTCAAAGTAACCAAATTTTAACTAAAATATCTAACAAATACAATTGAATTGGGGTCGATTACTCACGTCACAAAATTCTTTTTTTTCCCACTTTATGGAAGAACCAAATCAAGGATCTTGCAAACTTCTACCATGTATCAGAAGAAAGTCACGTATAACACAATGATCTAATATTAACTAGCAATGGAGCTTATATAAGAACTGGAAAAAAGTTAGAATTGAAGTGATTTCATGTGAATGTGAGGGGGTTGGAAATATTTTTAAACGAGTGTTTCTCATTGTTGCATGGATAGTGAGAGCAACTGCCAAAATGTGGGCAAAACTAGAGAATTATGCAATGAGAGGAAAGAAATCAAAACATGTAACATAATTTAGACTCTATTGTTATCAAGTTTTTTTTTCGAATTAATAATAAAATCGAGCAGGTGGAATGAGTCAGTTGATGACTCAGGAAGGCCCATAGGAAACTTAAAACTGTTAAGCAAAACACTTCTTCCTCACCATGAATTTCAGTTTTTTAAAATGGTCTTTCAACAAAAAACTTAACCCGTGAGAAGATCTCCATGCATTGGGGTTAGTGGGGAGTCTGTTGCCCCCACAACCTGCATGTGACTTCAGGCCTGTGCGAAAATGACAGGTTGTCAGAGCAGGTGGTTCATGTAACTTTTTTTCCAGATTTAGGAAAACAAACAAATCAAATGTCACGAGGCTGCGTAGTCCAGACATGGCCAGTAGAAGGTGTAGGGGAGGGGGCTAGGGATATAATCCAGGAAATGTTCTCTTTTTTGTGTTTTAAAATACAAAGGAGAGTACTCTTAGGGAAGGCCTTGCCTTTCAGCAGGGCCCTTGAGGGGGTCTCTAACTTGTCTCCCTGCTACGCTCTCCCCGGTGTTTCCATGATGCTGTGACAGGAGCTGTCTTTCCCGATGAGACCACTCAGTGGCTGTTCCCATGGCCACCCCATGTCCTGCCACAGTGAGCTACTTACAGGCTCTCTCAAGCCTCCGTGCCCTGGTCCATGTGTCCCTCTGTCACGGACGTCTCTTTTTTGTTTCTCACTTTCCTCTGCTTTCAACTGTTGCCCCCCGGGAAACCTTCCCTACTCTCACACCTTATATGTGGTCCACTGTACCTGCCTCTGCTCTCAGATGTTTCCTACCTGCCCCACTTAGCGCTCCTCCTTGTTCTGTCATGATTCCCATGTCTGCCCCACCTCTAGACTGTGCGTTCCCATCAGCTACAAACGGGACCCTTCATGTTTGGAGACCTTCATACTCCGTCCCAAGCAATAGTCCTAACTAGCTTCCAGAGCTAGTCCTAGCTAGCTTCTAGAACATGCTAGCAGTGCAAACAGCTATTTTGCTATGAGATGAAAGATCTTAGCATTCCTGACTGAGTCTCTCCTTCCATTTGTTGGATCTTTGGCAACGTCTCCTATGTGAGGAGGTCACCCCATTGCCAGTCCGCCCGTCCATACTGTCATGTAGACAGCGCCATTGCGTAGGGTGTTGGGTCCCAGGGCTCCAAACCTTCAAGGCCCTCAGATGTCTGCATTGTCTTCAGTTGCAGGTTCCAGAAGGTCCCCGTGTTCTGTGTAACAATGGGGACAATGCTTTTTTCTTCTCAGGGTTCACCCTGGGTCCGTAGGGCCAGGCTGAGAAGCAGATATCTGGTTATTTTTGTTCTGTCTGCAAATCGACTCCCGTGCAGAGACTCGAGAGGGACCACCAACTGGTTTATCAAATTCCACCAAGGTGTGAGGCCAATCTTCATCTCAGCTGAGACCCTCTAGTATCAATACCTTTATATTTCCTCATTTAGCCCATCACTGACATTTAGCAGGTGCTTTCCTAAGTGTTTCCGGAACTCTCTGAAGAAGACCTCTATATTACTGAAAACCTCCCTTTTGTCACTGACCAGTCTGGTCAGTAATACTTGGCACCTAATATGCTCTGTTTTTCTTCATGCTGGTCATGCTCTGCCGCCTCGTATCCGAGTTCCCAGGCCGAGTCATGCTTGGGGCGCACTGCTCTGAAAGCTCGGAGAGGGCCTGCAGGGTGTATTACAAAGCAGGAAACAAAAATCTGAAAACTTGACACTGGAAATGGCTGCCTCATAAGGACCTCTCAGACCTTTAATGAACTCTCTTGGGCTCCCATAGAATAAAATATTTTATTCTACATGAAACCATGTGCATCGTGGTGCTTTTTTTTACATTATTAAAATTTAGCTCTTTGCTGACATCTCAGCTCTCTATTCAGGGAAAGGTGTTTATTTTGGTATAACTGAAGGGAATCCCTAAAATATTCCCACCAGGAACACTGGGATATTGTTTCCAAATTCCAATCTCCTTTTAAGAAGATACACTTTCAGGCATCAAATTTTCCATATCTACTGGGAGACTCGTACTCAAATGACTGGTGGCACACCCTATACCCGATGGGAAGGCTTGTCAGTGTGAGATGGATGCCGTATTTGAGAAAAACTGATATGGAAAGGAGTTAGAGACTTCATATATATGTTACCGCCACACACACTTTGAAGGCAGGGTGGAAAGATTTAGAACAATATAATAGTGGATAATATTAGTAATGATCTTATTTTTATTCACGACTGAACTTTTAAAGGAAAATTTGTCAATACCGTTCCACTCTCTCTTTTCTGAAAAACTTAGTGCCAGTTGTGTTTCAGAGTTCAGCATTTTTCTGATTTTATAACTTATGTAACATTTCCAGGAGAATGAGGCAGCATTACATAATAAACCACTAATTGTGATATTTCACAATTGCCAATCAGGAACTGTGGCCAATGGCATGAAAGCAGATGTAGCCACGGCAAGTTTTGGAAACCTTTCTTAAGAGACAGCTGGCAGGCACCTCTGCTTCTTCCTCTCCATCACTGTCGGTTTTGTTGCCGGGAAGATGGATGCAGCCACCTTGGATTCCGAGGCGGAGGCGTGAGGCTCACGAGCTGACAGGATGGAGGGGGCCTGCATAGCTTACCTCTGGGCTTCATTGGCAGGAAGGAGAAAACTACTTTCTATCTTGTTTAAGCCGCTTTCATTTATTTATTTTTTTCCTAACATATACAGTCAAACCAAACCCTAAATTATTCAGTTATAATGGAGAATTAAAGTCCTAGATTTGGTAGGATTTTTAATTACTGTGCTGACATAGTTAATCTATATCTCAATTTGTGTATGGAGAAAGTCACATAGAAATGCATTATATTTTAGTATGTTCTGTGCAGCTAATTAGATTTTATGCATGAAAATACAAAAGTACCACAAGAGAATGCAGAATAACATAGGGCGTTTATGGACTGGGGTGGGTCCTCCTTACTTTCCGTATTTATCTTTGGAATTAAAGTTGTTTTTTTTAATATTTACACAAAATCAACTCATCATAGGGAAGAAAACCTCCCCCTCATCCTAGTGGTAGGTTTAACAAGTACTGTAGTTTGTTTTGCCTCAATATTTCTAATTCACACAGCATTAGTGATTTAGGAGTGACCAAAATGTGCCTTCAGCTTAGAGAAGACAGAGAGAAGTGGTCACCTGATGCTATGGTCTGAACGTCTGTGTTCCCTCAAAGTTCAGCTGTTGAACCATAATCTTCAATGTGATGGTATTAGGAGGTGGGGCCCTTGGGAGGTGATTAGGCCACGAGGGCAGAGCCCTCATGCGTGGGATTAGTGTCTTTACACAAGAGGCTGCGGAGAGGTCCTTTTTCCTTCTACCATGTGAGGTTACAGCGAGAAGGCGCCATCTGTGGGCCAGAAAGTGGGTGGCCACCAGACACTGGATCTGCCAGCACCATGATCTTGGACTTGTCAACCTCCAAAACTATGAGAAATGAATTTCCATTGTTTATAAGCTACTCAGTCTGTGGGATTTTGTTATAGCAGCTAGAACAGACTAAGACACCTGACTATATTTACTAAAGAGAATATAAAAAGCAATCTTAAAAAAAATAGAAGCTTCTTCTCATTCATTTAGGGCTTAAGTCTTCCTGTACACAGGCTGTACTCTGATGGCAAATCGGAACTTTTATGTGTGTCTAAACTCTGGCTGCCTGTGGAGCAAGGATTGATCCCTCAGAACAATTCATTCCATACTGACTTGTGGGAATCTCTTTGAATTTTTTGAAAGTTCGAGGGTTGGAACAGCAGGACTCCGAATAGCTCTGGATCAGGAGATGCCTGTGCTGGCAGTTGGTCATTCATATTGATGGATTTTATGGCCTTTATATTAGTAACAAAACATTTCTTTTTCTGCAAAGGCCCAACTTATCTTTCAATCTTATTTTATAATTCATATATATGCTCTTTTTGTAAGTCCTCTTGATTAAGGACTCAGACGGTTAGTTTGTGGCTCTCATGCGATATAGACTATCTATGTATAATTAAATATTTCCCATGGGATTGTGCTCCCAAGTTGGCTCATCCCTTGTGCGTGTATTTGCCCATTTTCACCATGGCCTGGACAAATGAGTACCAAGGCCTTGGTGCAGAGCTTTTCAAACTGTGCTCTCAAATCCTGTAGGATCCCGCAGAGGAGAGTGAGATGGTTCCTGGTCATTCTATCTGCTCCCTCTACTCACAGCAGATCACATTTTATCTTTTTTATCTATCAGAGCACTATGTATAATCTGTTTAAGCAAAAGGACTCTGCTGCTATAAGATAAAATCAATAAATTGGAAAGTACTGATATAGGGTAAACCCACGACTACAATTGGAAAAAGGGCCCCCAGTGTAGGTTCTGCTGAGTGTGGCTAAACATTATCAGTATTGTAGAGCATTTGATGTATCACAGATTAATGTCTTTATATGTCATGGGTCAAAGTAAAGAAAATAGGTAATTGCTTCTTTTCTAAGCAGCAAAGCCATTTTCCACCACTTTATTTGTGAGTTTGGAGCACTGGGAAGGATGGGGGTGGTGGTTTAGGACAAAAAGATTTATGAAGCGCTGATCTTCTGAATTGCTACAGTGATCTAAAGAAGACTCACTGTGCATCCCAAAATGTTTTAACGCGCAGATAAAACAGACACTGAGGGTGACTGGACTCATTAAACTCTACCTTAAATTAGCTAAGTATAAATATAAAATTATTCTTCTCTTTCCAAAGGACACCAGATGGCTGAAGGACACCAGTATGGATGTTTGAACAAATCTGTAGATCTCAGTTTTAGCAAGGCCTTTGGAGATGTCCCTCAGCACAGGCCCCTTTGTCGACACTGTTTGCCCACCACTTTCTCCTTCCTCGTGCAAGTTATTCCCCACCCACAGGCTCCTCTGTCAGCCTCCGTAGTCCATTCCAGCCCTCAGCTGGGCCCTTGCGTGTCTGTCTACAAGATGGGGCCCACTAGGGAGACCATCTCTGCCTCTCACATCTCAGTGCAGCCAAGCACCAGGGGAGCCCGACTGTCCTGGTTTCCTGGGACTGAGGTGGTCACTAGCATGTCATTAGAATGTCAGGCTTTCAGGGCCAAAACCAAGAACGCCCCAGGCAAACTGGGGTGACTTGATTATCCTGCCAGCATCCTCACCTCTCTCCTCTCACCTTCTGCCCAGGTCAGTCCCCTTAAGACTCTTTCTTTGGCTCAAGAAAGCTCAGCAAAGGCCGGCTTAAGAGGTGCCTGCAGTGAGCTCCCTGAATTCTTGAACCCACCGCTGAACTATACAGATTCTCAAGCTCGTGCCTGGTTTTACTTCAGCAATGTCTCATTGCTAACAGTTCCCAATTCTGTCTCTTGCCTCTGTTGAGACCTGCTAGATCTGAAACCCTAGACTGTATTTTCTGTCCCTGCTTTCTCATTCTGGTCAGTATTTTTGTGGCTGCAACTACGGGTAATGGCCCTCGGCTGGGCAAATTCTGATTCCTCACTCGCGAAGTGCTGCCTCTCAAGGCTCAGACAAGCGGGGCATCCATTAATGACCAGTGAAAAGTGGATATTAGGAATAAAATAATCATAATAATAACCTTTAAATTCAAATTCAAACTAATTCTCTGCCCATAGCAAGAACTAAGGCCTGGAACACTACCTAGCTCATTAAGGAGGGACAAGATGTCCAGGGAAGTTTAAGCATTCTACTCCTGGTAAGCTGCTGCGGTTAACCTCAGTAACCCGAAGATTACCTTTGGGCAGGGTAGGTAAACGGTGACAGTCTTCCAAAGGCAGTTTCTCTGAGCTGTGTGTAATTAGTTAAGCCTCAGTTTTGGCTTAAGAGCTGACTGCGAATAGCGGAACCTTCCAGGTGTTTGATGACAAAGTTCTTACCTAGGAAGAGAGTAGAGAAGACACCGATGAGGAATAACACACCCTCACGGTCTCTCAGGACTGATTTCTGTTGCAGGTCACCCACCCACTTGTTCATTATTCACTCATTGATTCATTCAACAAATATTTTTGAGACAATGCCAGCTATTGTTCCGGGAACTGGGGTTACAGCAGTTGACAAAATAGACAAATATCCCAGTCACAGAGCTTACATGTGAGCGAACAGAGAAAGGTGATAAACAAAAAAATACAAAATGTAAAAATATTTATATAAAAACATATAAAAAAGAGAAAAGTCAAGCAGAAAAGAGAAAAGGGGAATGTTGGGGGAAGGGCTGCAGTTTTAAAAGGGTAGCGAAGGGACATTCTCAATGAGAGGGTGACATTTAAGCAAAGACTTAAAGGAGGCGATGGGAGCAGCCGCGAGGACAGGGCTGCGGGCGGGAGGCGGACCGCGCAGGCTCCGAGGCGGGAGCAGCCTGGAGTGCAGGAGGAGCGGCGAGGAGCCCGCGTGGCTGGACAGCGAGGAAGGGTGAGGGGAGAGAGCAGGAGCCCCGCTTTCCTCACTGCCCGGCTGCAGACGGACCCAGCAAACCCCTAGCCCTCCCGGTTTGAGGAGTGCCGCTGACACCCTTTCTCCTGGGCACCTCCCTTGTCCCACTGTGGGCCACCGAGCACTGATCTGGCACTGGGTGACCTGGGTTGGAATCCCTGTTTGCACCCATGGAGGCCACATGACCTTTTCTGGCCTTGGTTTCCTCACCATAAGATGGGGGGTTGGGCTAGCCAATTTCCAGCTCTTCTCAACACGGAAGTGCAAGGGTTCTTGTAGAAACACACCTTACTGTGATAGGATTTTCCTTCATATGCTAATGTAATTCTTCTTATTATTATGTAATGCCTGTCTTTATTCCTGGTAAATTTTTTTGTTTGAATTCTGCTTAATCTGATACTAATATGTGTACTATACCATCAACATACATGTGAAAGACACAAGCAGGAAATTGAACTACAATAAAATGTTTTAAATCTTAATATTATTATTATTTTATTATTGGCAAATTGACAGGGAAAGATTGGTGGTCAAGAAGAGGATGCAAAGTTCAGGGACATTCCGGACTGTCATTTGCTTGTACAACCGTTAGGTACCTTCACATTTGTTATTAAATAGTTCATGTTTTTAACCTCAAAATACGTGAGAAAAGGTAAAGGACATAACATTAGTGACGCTGACAGATGAGGAAACTGAGGGTGAGTGGATTTTAGAACATCACCAAACTGGTTAAGGGTGAATTTTTCTCCACATTGCAGTGAGAAGACAGCCCTGCCATGACTGTTTACAGACATGGCTGCTGCAGTGACACGTGGTGACAGAGTCCTCTTCTCTCAGCCCTGCTTGGTTCTCAGGGGCGTTGTCCTTTACTGCAATGCACGCCCACCCACCACGCAGATTTCCCTCCATTCATTCCGCCCTTGAGCACTGCTGGAGCTCCTGAGGTTACTACAGTCCAGCGGGAAAACAGGCAGACAGTTAGGATGACCTGTCAGAAATGCCTAGAAAACGGTACTCAGCTGTACTTTTGAAACTCAGGGTGCAAGCGGAATGCAAATTGTGCCCAAGGAAGCAAGCGGGGGGAACACTTGGTTTGGGAGCTGAGAAGGCTCCGTGGAGAAGACAGCACCGCAGCTGGCTTGGGGGAATGGGCAGGAGTGTGCCAGGCATAGAAAGAGCAAGTGGCATGCAGCCAGGCTCGCTGCAGACAAAACCGTGCTCATGGGAAAGCACAAGGCACGTTTGGAATCCGCAGTCATCTGTCGTGGGTAGAGCCAGAGAGTTGAGAGGAGAAGGGAGATGAGGCTTGAGAAAGTAACTAGAGAGAAGCAGCACATCTTAAGTTTCATATACTCAAGATGTTAACATCTAGGAGAAGACTCAAAGTGAAAATGTTACCTTCAGGTGAGAAATTGGGTCCTTTTGATGCCTTTTTCCTTTTTCTTGGGTTTTCAAGTGAACCTGCCACATCTCTTAATTCCCTGGTCCTTCCTTTGCTCCCACACCCTCTCCTACCTCTGTTTTGTGTGCCCCAGGGTGGTGCATGCTTTACCTACCCCTTTCTTCCTCCCTGCTTTTCTTATGAAAGTTCTGGTCCTTCTGATGAGATCTGGCTCCTTGGATATGGCACAGATACCCACTTCATTGTATTTCAGTTCCCTTGCCTGCAAAGATCTCAGATGGAGCTTTAAACCTCATGGAAGACCTTCCTCAAGGGGGACTTGAAGTGCTCTGGGAGAAATATGCAAGTGAGACCCTTTCCAAGGGGCAGGACAAGGAGAGCCAACACGCCACCCTTCCTGGGGCTGGCAAAGTGGTCCGGCAGCAGGTTTCTGAAAAGAAGACTGTTAATTTCTGAACCTAGAAAATATACTTGACTCCTGGACCCAGAAAATGCTCTTCCAAGTTGCAAAAAAACAATCATTCTTTTTAAATGGGGTAACATTTCTGGAATATATCGTTCCCAAAATAAGATCCTCCAATTTGGAAAAATCTAGCTGAAATAAATGAAAATAACAGATGGAAGAGAAATAACAGAAGTTATCCAAAGAACAGCAAGAGATATGAAATGGGGAATCATCTGTCTAGAAAATGGTACTCAGTTGTACTTTTGAAATTAAAGGTACATTGGCTTCTGAAGAGATTGCAATTTTTCTCTTGACAGTTCCCCTTTACACGTTATGTCCTTTCTGGGCCAAGGTTAGTGCCGAAGAGGTATAGCTTTCTTTTCTATTCCTGCTTCTCCCATTTGTGCAGTTTCCATCTGTTCAAAGGTGTTAAGATCAACTGTTCTGGTCTCCTGGATAAAGGTTTGGGCTCTTGGCAGAGTGCTGGATAAATACAGAGTCATGCTATTAGCACAGGGATGTTTAATAACGGATTGTTTATGTTCTTTCAGGCTCGTCTGAGTGCAACCCCGGGCAATGTGGGCCCCTCGGCAGCCTGCAGAGCGCACCTGACAGCAGGGCTGAGCCTCCTGCTCCCACCTGCAGCCACCAGAGCCCTCTGCAGGAACCTCCTGGCCTCCCCCGAGGGCGCCCTCCACAGCCCTCGTTTTGAAGAGCACAGTTTTGCTATTTCATTGACAATGCAGACTATTTGGGTTACGGAATTCATTATTCTGTTCCTGTGTGTGTATGTGTTTGTTAACTGGGAGACCTTGGCACATCGCTGACTTTCTGTGCTTCCTTCATCCTTCCTGACCTCTCTCCCAATGACTCAGTGGAACAGCCCGTGAATGCCCTTGAGGGGTCCACCCGCTGGGAAGCAGTAGCTTAGGGCTTTTGTTCCTGCCCCGCTGCTCACCTCTTCCTCAGGTTGCTGAGAGGCTTTTTTGCAGAGAAAGAGATGGAGGCTTTGGCCAGACAATGTTATTACAGTCTTCTCTTTGGGTTTCTTTCTATGTACAGTCCCTACCCTGTGTGTCTGGTCTAGTGACCTAAGCTGCTGGTGTTTTGTTCCTCTCTGTGCTGACGTCCTGTCCACCCTCCTCTTCCCCCAGCTCTCCGTATCCCTCTGGAGTTAAAGGCACAACTTAGGCAGAAGGCATTCCTGGCCCTACATCACAGCATCTCAAATGTCTCTGCAGCAGGATGAGAGGAAAGAGAGGGAGAAAGAGGAGAAAAGAGGGGAGAATGGGCCACCTCACCGTCCAGCACCCCCGCAAGGCCCTGCCCTTCCACAACTCCTAGACAGAGTCAGTCCTGGGGGAGACGCATGTGCACGTCGGTGCCACTGCATGCTTGGTAAAGAGGCTGAGAAGAGGAGCTGAGAGTAACCAGGGTGAGGCTGATCTAGCCGTTGACTCATGTCCCATTTCATTGCAGTTTTAAATATGAGTGTTGAATAACTTCAGAGACAAGTTAAAATGGGGCACTGTGGAAGCTCCCTAAGAGTGTCCATGTCAGCAACTCCTAAGTGAGAGCTGGGGACAGCCCGAAAAATCAGATATTGCAGGCCTTCCAGTTTTTTCCCAAGCCCTCCTCTCACATTTTTACAAAATTTTTAGGCAAGAAGTGGTTAAGGGGACATTCTAGCTCCCCAGCATCAAAGGGGGAGGCCAAGGTCTGCATTTAGCAGTTAACGGTGGATGCAGGGAGAGACACCGTTTCTCAGCTCTCTGCAGGACCCACCTCTGTGTGCCGCACTCCTGACTGTCATATGGAAGCAGGCGGCGGCTGTGGGCTGAGAAGGGCAAGGAGGAGGCGCTGATAATAAAACCAGCTGGGGAGTGGAGTGGAGAAGAACTAGAGGCGCAGTTGACTTCCCACTGGAAACTCTCAAGCAGGGAAGCTGTGGGAGCAAGAATTTGGCTTCAAGTTTAAACGTTCGGTACATCTGGTTGCCATCAAATCCTCCCAGATCATTGCTTTGCTTTTTTTTCCCCCTCCAGCTGCTAGGAAAGAGAGTGTTCTTTCCTTGTAGTCTGCATCTCTGGAACACAACATCATTCCCTTGCTTTCCGTGGCAACGTGAACCCAATAAAGACAAGCGGGCAGGGAAACGCATCTTATTCTGAAATGAGATGAGAGCGATTTTAGAAGAAAAGAAAACCTGTATCACTCTGTATGAGGAAAACCCTCTTTTGCTTGTCTCCACCATTTCTTGTTTGTTTTCCGCATCATTTTTTGTCTTAATTACCTAGGACGTGAATGACACCGTGGCACAGTTACTTCCCTCAAATTGTAGCTGCCCAATTTTCTTCCTGGGTAGGTCTGCCCAGTGGTGGCTATGTTCCTATCAAGTCGGTTCATGGCACCTGGGTCCTCACAGCTAGACTTTCTCAAGAGAGACACATTCCCTGTGCCTCTTGTTCCCAGTCCCTTCCTCCTTAATCCTCATGCCCCTGCTTCTGCCATCAGGACTCTTTTGGAACTGCTCCTGCAATGGTCACTGCTGGTCTCTTGAGTTGCAAACTGTCTCAGAGCTTGCCCTCTGGAACTCTCTGCAACACTGTCACTCCTCCTTAAAACTATCTCTTCCCTTGTCTTCTGAGACCTTGCACAGAATTGATTGTATTTCACCTTTTTTCAAGGCATCTCTCTCTTCTCTACCTCCTGCCCTAAAAAGTCAGGAATCTCCCATGGTTTTCTCTTCCTCCTTTCTTAATCACCCCCTTGGCAATTCCATACATGCTTGATCCATCACCTGCCTCCCCATTTCCAGAGCTGGCTTTTCTCCTGTGCTTTTGAGCCTGTCTATTCTACCTGCCTGATGGGATTCTCCAACAGACCATCTAACAAGCAACTCGAACTCAATATTTTTGGTTGAACTTGCCTTCTTTTCTCCCCAACCTACCACCCTGCTGTGCTCCCTATTTCCAAGGCACTCAGGACCATCATTGCTTTACCTTAAATTCATCTTTCCATTCCATTTCCATTTTCATTATCCTAGTTACACACTTGCCAGCTCTCTTCCAGATTGTTGTAGTAATCAGGTGACATTCTTTCCTCCATGTCGTTCTCTGCTAAAGCATCATCACGGTTCACACTACAGATGGGTCTCCCAAAATCATATCTCTGATGGCGCCACTCCCTACTCAACAACATTCTACTGTGGTTTTTCATGAATTCCCAAGTTAAATTTTTTGCCATGTCTTTCAATACACTCAATGATCCGGTCCTAGTCTGCTTTTTCAGTTTTATCTCCTACCACTCAACTACAAACTGAACCTTGTAAAACTTCCTTTCAATGCTTTATATTTTTTCTGTTTGATTCTACCCATTTTATTCTCTTTGCATTTTCCCCAATCATTGTCTTCCCTAAATCCCACCTCTTCTTTAAGGATTTCATCTTTTTCTTGACTATCCAATTCTCTCTTTCAGTGTAGAACACCCATTGTGGTTTATACTGACCACTGTTTTGGCATTCTGGCTCCTTAACTTATTTTAAAATAATGGCATATAAGTTGTCTCTCCTACCAAGCTCCTAAGAAATAGAGAAATTTATCTTATGCATTTTTAAAATCTCCTCCAGCATGGAACAAGCAGTCTGCCTTGCATAGTAGGTGTTCTGTTTGTTAGAGAAATGGAATTCATCTGGACTTATCTTACCATCCTTCATTAACAATCAAAACTACCTTCATCTCTCTCTCACTCCTCCTCCTCCCCCTGCCCCATTTATATATAAAACACAGACTGCTACCATATGGTGTCTTTCTAATCACATTCTTGTAGGAGAGGAAGAGGCATATTATTACAGACTACTGATCCTTTAGCTGTATAAAATGACAATTCTAACTTAGGAGCAGATAGTTGATTTAAAGTTTTATAATTTTCATGTTCTTCTGTTGGGCTTTCAAACCTCCTTTGCAAGTAAATTGAAAGATGAACACATACCATAAAGATTGCATTAATGTAATCTTACAAAGGTTTTAATACAAAGAAACCCTTTAACAAATTGAAAAACCAAAAGCCATTGTGGACAAGTAGGCATAATTCTTGAAGGGACATTATTTTCTCCTTACTACAGTATAATCAATGTCATTATGACAGAGAAAAAAATAATTGTCATTTAGGTGACGAATAAAGAATAAAATACAAGCCAAGAGATAAATTGTTCTAAATAATGAGCATATGACAGACTTCTGGTGCTGGCCCAGGTAGAGTAAGCCCACTATTTCTTATCTATTCCATTGGTTAAAGCTCAAACCTCTGGAAAGAATAAAAGAGACAACTACTTGAAGACTCAGAAAAGTAACCAGTAAGAGGTAAAACACAGGAAGGAGGTCAAAACTGCAAAAAAAGTCATGTCTTAGCCAGTTTGGGTTGCTATAATAGAATATCATAGATGGGATAGCTTAAACAACAAACATTTATTTTATCTCAGTTCTGGAGGCTGAGAAGTCCAAGATCAAGGTACCAGCAAATCCATATGTGGTGAAGGTGCACTTCCTGGTTTACAGATGGTCACCTTTGTTATAGCCTCACCCTAACCTGAGAGAGAGAGAGAGAGAGAATCCATCCTGTCTCTTCTTACAAAGATGTAATCCCATTCTAGAGGGCTCCACCCTCATGACCTAATTGTCTCTCAAAGACCCCACCTCCTAATACCGTCACATTGGGGGGCAGGATTTCAACATATGAACTTTGGGGGAGTACAAACACTCACACTATAACAAGCCAGTATTGGTAAGTTTTCTGTTTTTCCCCCTCCTGTGTGTCCTAGCTTTGATTCACAGAAAGCCAACAGTCTGAGAGGTGAAACTGTACCACAGGTGTGGAGAAGGCAAAACCCAAAATAAAGCCATCATCCTGATCAGAAGATGAATAAAATAGGTCATAGAAAGTCAGAGAATGTGGGATGAAATTCCCGTCATTTTGTTGATGCTCTTTTCCTTTCTTGGCCATGCCTGAGTTCAGCTCCAGTCATGATGCTGTACTGCCTAGATGTGGTGGTGGTGGAGTATGTAAATCTCAAGAGATAAACTCATCTCCATGGCCAGAGGACCTGAAAAAAGAGGCCCCAGTATCCTCAATTGTGTGTTGGTAGAAATCCTTTATTTGTTCTCTCTGTTATACTCTTACCCCTTCATCTCAAGTTTGGCCTCCACTGCAGAGAACAGTGCAACATCATAGGGCCTAAAACCCAGAGTGTAACTCATCTTTTTAGACAGAAGAACTGGTAAAAGAGGTCTCTGGGAGCCAAAGAGTAGGGGAATCTTTGAGAGAAGATAGCTAGAGAAGAGTATACTCTAATGATGGGAAATGAATCAATACAAGGCCTGGGAGCACACCTGACATGTGTGCAGAACATACCCAAAAAAGAATAGCAAAGGCTTTATAAACTGGATAAATTGACTTCTAAAAGAAATCAACCAAAAATAAACATTATTCAGAGGATTTTTAACAGGACGCAGAGTCTCAATATTCTTATATTCAATATGTCCATGATAGCATACAAAATAATTCAATATACAAAGCACTAGGAAAATTAGACCAATTCTTAAGGGAAAAGATAAACAACGAGCCCAAACCCAAGAAGACACAGATGCTGGAATGATCAAATAAATATTTTGAGGTAGCTTTCATGACGATGCATCAAGAGGTGAAAGCAAACACTCTTGAAATGAGTAGAAGGATAGAAGCTCTCAGCAGAAAAAGAGAAGCAATTAAAAAGTAACTAAATGGAACTTTTGAATAAAAATGTATAGTACCTGAAATAAAAAATTGTTACTTGGCCTCAATAGTATGATGGCTATGTCAGAAAAAAAATGGAAAACAAAATGTGAGAATAAAATTATCTAATCTGAAGCATAGACAGAAAAAATGGAAAGAACCTGAACAGAGGTTCGTGGATATGTGGGAAAATATCAAAACCTGTAACATTTATGTTATTGAGGCACCGGGAGGAAAGAGAAAGAAGCTCAATACATGCCAATGAAATGCAGGCCCAGACAAATCATAATCAAACTGCTGAATACCAAAGGTTAAAAAATTAATCCTTAAAATAGCCAAAGGAAAAAAAAATATTACATATAGGGAAAATTTGATGGACTCTATATTTGTCCTCAGAAACTATGGAAGCCAGAAGATAGTAGAATGCCATCTTCGAAGTGGAAATGAAAAGAACTTTGAACCCAGAATTTTATAATTGGGAAAGAACTCCTTCAGAAAAGAAGGTGAAACTAAAACACTGTAAGCAGCTAAAGGAATTTCTTCAGAGTTAAAAGTAATAATGTAAGAGGAAAAATTAAAACATCAGAGGTGAGAGAAAGCAAGAGAAGTGGTAAATATGTGGATAAATATAATAGACTTTTATTTTCATTTTGAGTTTTAAAAAATAACTATGAATATTGAAAACAAAAACTACAGTATTTATGATATAGTTTTAAATGTATATAATCATAATACACATTGTAAGTATAACATAAAGGAAAAAGAAAAAAGGGACTTATATGGCCGCACATGATAAAATATTAACTTCAAGTGTGCTGTGAAAGAGCAACAACTAAAGAAACAGTACAAAAAGTAGAGACCAAAATCCAATAGAGACATTAAAAGGATACGTTAAAAATATTCAAGTAATCCAAAAGAAGACAGGAAAGAGGTGAGTCAGGAAATGAAACCAAGGCACACTAGAAAAAAATAAAAAATAAAATGTAGATTTAAGCTCAAACATATCAATAATTTCAATAAATGTAAATTGTTTAAATAAACCAAATTAAAGATGGAGATTATTCAATTGGAGAAAAATTTTGAGATCGAAGTACATGATGTTTAAAACAATTCCACAATAAATAAAATTTTATAGATAGGTAAAAAAGTAAAAAGATGAAAAATGATATTCCTTGAAAAAACTAATCAAAAGAAAGGAGGAGGTGCTATATTAATATCAGATTAAGCAGAATTCAAGCAAAAAAATTTACCAGGAATAAAGACAGGCATTGCATAATAATAAAAGGGTCAATTCATCAAGATTTTTGACAAGGGTGCCAAGAGTGCACCATGGTGAAAAGACAGTCTCTTCAACAACTGGTGTTAGAAAAAGTGAATATGAGCATGCTAAAAAATGAAATTAGACCCTTACCTTACATCATATACAAAGATCAGCTCAAAATGGGTTAAAGACTTAAATGTAAGACCTGAAATTGTAAAACTCCTAGATAAAAACATAGTGGAAAAACTTCTTGATGTTGGTATTGGCAATGAATTCTTAGATATGACACTAAAAGCATAGGCCGCAATAGCAAAAATCAACAAGTGGGGTTAAATTAAACCTAAATCTTCTGCACAGCAAAGGAAACAGTCAACAGAATGAAAAGGCAACCTACAGAATGGGAAAAAATATGCAAACCGTATATCTGATAAAAGGTTAATTTCCAAAATTTATAAGGAACTCGTACAACTCAATAGTCAAAAATAAATAACCTGATTAGAAAGTGGACAAAGGACTTAAACAGACATTTCTCCAAAGCGGACATGCAAATGACCAACAGGTGTATGAAAAGATGCTCAACATTGTTAATTACCAGGGAAATGAAAATTAGAACTATAATGAGATATCACCTCACATTCGTTACGATGGTTATTATTAAAAAAACCAAAAGATAACAAACGTTGGGAAAAATGTGGAGAAATTGGAACTCTTGTACATTTTTGGTAGGAATGCAAAATGGTATAGTAGCTATGGAAAACAGTATGGAGGTTTCTAAAAAATTAAAAGTAGAACTATCATATGAACCAGCAATCCTACTCTGGTTATATATCCAAAAGCATTTAATCCTAAGAATTTCCCTCTAAGTACTACTTTAGCTGCATTCCCCACATTTTGATATTTCATTTTCATTTGATTCAAAATATTTCCTAATTTCCATTAAGTTTCTCTCTTAGACCTATGGGTTATTTACAAATGTATTGTATGCTTATATTAGAAAAAAAGAAAGATCTGAAATAAATAATCTAAACTTCTATTTTAGAAGCTAGGAAAAATGAGCAAAGTAAACCAACATTAAGTATAATAAAGGAAATAATAAAGTTAAAAAAAGAAATCAGTGAAATTGAAAACATAACAATGATAGAGAAAACTGAAAGAAAAAAAAAGTGACAAATCTCTAGCCATACTGACCAAGGAAAATAGAGTATACAAATTATCAAAATCAGAAATAAAAGAGAGAACATTAAAAGAATAATAAGTTAATAATCGTGATGGTTAATTTTATGTGTCAACTCGACTGGGCTAAGGAATGCCCACATAGCTGGTAAAACATTATTTCTGGGTGTATATGTGACAGAGTTTTCAGAAGAGATTGTCATTTGAGTAAAGAAGATAGCCCTCACCAATATGAGTGGACATTATCCAGTCTGTTCAGGGCCTGAACAGAACAATAGGTGAAGGAAGGGCAAATTTGCTCTCAGCTTGGTCTGAGACATCCATCATCTGTTGTCCTCAGAAATTGGCACTCCTGGTTCTGGGGCCTTTGGATTTGGACTAGGACTTTCACCACTGACTCTAGGCCTGACTGGTTTCACTGGAGACTTCTACATACATTTAAGGAAGAAATGATACCAATTCTATGCAATATCTTTAATAAAAGAGAAGAAGAGATAGCAATTTCCAACTCATTTATGAGATCAACGTTACACTAATACCAAAACCAGACAAAGATTTTACAAATAAATAAAATTACAGAATAATATTCCTCATGAATAAACATGCAAAATTCCTTAAGAAAATATGAACAAATTCTGCAATATGTACAATATGTAGAAAGAAATTCTACATCACAAATCAGTAGTGGTTTATTCTAGGAGTAAAAGACTAGTCCAATATTCTAAAACCAATCAATATAATACACCATCTTAACAGATTAAAGAAGAAAAACTTCATGATTATCTCAACAGATGCATAAAAAAGTATTTGACAAAAGTCAAAATCCATTTATGGAAAAAACTTTCAGCAGACTAGGAACAAAGGAACTTCTTTAACCTGATACAGGACATCTACAGAAATCTATAGCTAGTATCATCCTTATTTGTGAAAGACTGAACACTTTTCCCCTATCATCAGGAATAAGGTAAGGATTTCTGCTCTAACTAATTTTATTCAGCATTCTACTAGAAGTCCTAGTCAGCACAATAAGGCAAAATAAAGAAATAAAAGGCATAAATATTGGTAAGAAAAGAAATAAAGGTATCTTTATTTGTATATAACATGATTATTTACATGGGAAACCCCAAAGAATCTACAAAAACTCCTAGATAAACTAATAAATTATTTTAGAAAGCACACAGAATACAAGTGTAAAAATCAATGGTATTTCTACATATTAGTAATGAACAATTGGAAATAAAAATTTATAAGATATATAATTTTCTATGGCTCCAAGAAAACATGAAATGGTTAAGTATTAATCTAATAAAATATATGCAGGACCTATATTCAGAGAACTATAAAATACTGATGGAAGTAATCAAATAAGATCTGGATAAATGAAGATATATATTGTGTTCATAGATTGAAATATTAAAAATTATTGAAAGATTCAATATTGATAAAAATCTCAATTCCCTTCAATTTGATCTATACCTTCAACACAATCTCAATGAAAAATTTCAGTGTATATGTTGTATATATCAAAAAGTTAATTTTAAAGTTTACATTGCAATCCCAGAAACTAGAATAAACAAAATAATATTAGAAAAAAAGAAACAAAATTAGAGGAGTTACACTATCTGATTTCAAGACATTATAAAGTAACACATTGATCATTGGAATAGAGAGTCTAGATATAAATTTAGACAAACATGTTCAATTGATTTTTGACAAAGAACAAAGGCAATTTGATAGAGAAATTATAGTATTTTTCAACAAATGATTCTGGCCTAATTGGATAACCACATGCAAAAAAGGAAACCACAACTCATATCTCACACATTATATGAAATAATTCTAAATGGATCAGAGAACTAAATGTAAAACATGAAATTATAAAACTTTAGAGTAAAACACAGGAGAATATCTTTGTGACCTTGGGTCAAAGAATTCTTTGATATGATACCAAAAACTTGGTCCATAAAGGAAAAAAATTGATAAATTGGACTTCATCAAAATTAAAAATTTTTCTTTTAAAAAGACACTAATAAAGTAATGAAAAGATTAGATAGAGATTAGGAGAAAATATTTGTGAAACATATATCTGATAAAGTGCATGTAAGGAGACTATATAACGATTTCTCATAGCTCAGCAATAAGAATGCCTACAATTTAATAAAAAATGGGCAGAGTGTTTGAAAACACATTTAACCAAAGAGATATATGGATCGCATTTAAGGACCTGAAAATATGCTCTACATCATTAGTCATTAAGGTAATTCAAATTAAAGTATAATGATATACCACCATACAGCTAACAGAATGGCTAAAATTTAAAAAACAAAATAAAATAATCAGATGAAAACAAGCACTGGTGAAGATGAAGAGCAACTAGAATTCTTATTCATTGCTAGAAGGAATGCAAAATGATAGAGCTGCTTCAATAAACAGGATGGCAGTTTTTCATAAACTTAAACATATATTTGACATATGATCTAGCAATCTCACTCCTAATTTACTCAAGAGAAATGAAAACCTATGTTCACACAAAAGCCTGTATGTGAATTTTTATCACAACTTTATTCATAATTTATTTCCCAAATTGTAAAAAACCCAAATATCCTTCAACTACTTTTATTAGTTTCCTAGGGCTGCTATAACAAAATATCACAACCTTGGAGGCTTAAAATGACAGAAATTAATTTTCTCACAGTTCTGGAGGCTAGAAGTCCAGAATCAGGGTGTTGGCAGAGCCAAGATCCCTCGAAAGGCTCTAGGGGAAAATCCTTATTGGCCTCTTCCTGACTCCCGTGGCTTCCAGCGATCCTTGGTGCTCCTTGGCTTGTAGACACATCACTCCAACCTCTGTCTCTGTCTTCACACGGCTTTCTCTCCTGTGTCTCTTCTGTATCTCTGTATCCAAATCTCTCTCTCTCCTTTCTTTTATAAAGATGAAAGCCATTGAATTCAGGACCCACTCTAATTGGGGTGGTCTCATTTTACCTTGATTACATATACCAAGACCCTATTTTCAGACAAGATTACATTTACAGGTAACTGGGGTTAGGATTTGAACATGTCTTTTGTGGAGACACAAATCCACCCACTACACTGGGGAATGGATATTTACACTGTGCTGCATCTATTCAATGGACTATCACTCAGAAAATATAAAGGAACAATTGCAACAACTTGGATGAATCTGAAATGCATTATGCTAATGAAAAAAGTCACATTCAGATAGCCACACATTGTATGATTCCATTTATATGATATTCTGGGAAAAGTCAAATGACAGAGAGGAAGAACAGAACAGTGGTTGCCAGGGGTTAGGAGAAGAGGAAGGGTTTGACTACAAAGGTACAGCGTGAGGGAACCTTCCTGTATCCTGTTTGGGATGACGGTTACACAATTCTATACACTTGTTAAAATCCATAGAGTAAATTAAAAATAAAATTAAGAATAAAAAGTGCATGGACAGAATTGGGAGAGTATGGCAGAGAAAAACAGAAAGCCAAATGTTCCAAAGATGCAGTGAGAGAAGTGACATGGCACCGGCTATAAAGGATGAAACTTTAAGGAGAGAGCAGTGGAGTGCGTTTTTAGAAGTCTTGTTGAGTTGAATGCAATGAGGCTTTTGCCTTCATATTACCAGACAACTTCAGTGAAGATCTGCACCATTTGTCAATGCTTTTGGAATTACACTTTTGTTTTGGAAATTCAAAAATTATTTACTCTGGTCTTAAGAGAAGACAAAATTATGTTTTTGGTCATAAAGTGATCATGGACCTAACCAAGGGCAACACACGTAACCTAAACATCTGTACCACGGGGAGGGCGGGGGTAGGAGGG